>NC_086200.1:26918856-27228544 GCF_035770615.1 Melospiza melodia melodia
GGGTCAAATCCCAAGTGCAGCCAAGAGGAGGAGAGACAATCAGCTGCCACCATGACCTGAGCTGGCAAAGCCATGGGGCTCCTCGTGTCCTCTGAGACAAGGGAAACAGCCCTGGGCCCCCTAAAACCCCCCTCAGGGGAGACCTCTCCAGGTGATGCTCTCAAATCCCAACCCTGGGATGCCCTCACAGCCCTGTCCCTGCACAGAAAGAGGTTCTGAAGATGCTGCTGCATCAAGGCCCAGCTGAGGTGACCCATTTCTGGGGTGTTTGTCCTCAGGAATGTTTGGTTTGGGTCAGAGGCACAGCCAGCACTCTGTCCCTGCCACCAGCCTGGCTCTCACTCTGTGCAGACACTGCCCTGGTGGAAGCAGAAGAGTCCAAGCAGTGGAAGAGCCCCTGGAGGATCCCAACCCACCAGGTGGCCTCAGGCCACTTTGGAAGGGCTTTGGAGCTTTCTGAAATGCCCAGAGTCCACCCCTGAGTGGCTCCTTCCTCCCCCTGCTCCTCCTCCTTTCCCTGCTTACAGAGGAGCATTGAGAAGCCACATCTTCCAGGATGGTGATGGGGACCTGGAGGAGGCAGTGGTGCCATTCCCAGAGCATTTCCCTGAAAGTGCTGCTTCCTCAGCCCTTCCCAACCTCTTCACCATTCAAGGTGGACCCAAAGCTCAGCTCACCATGAGGAAAGAGATCTCAGCTCCTTCAGGCCCCACCAAAGTGGCCTCCAGGAGCCAAGGAAGGTGTTTTTGAGTGTGCAGCCTTTGTCTGGTGCCAGCACCGAGATGCTCAGCACCAGGTGCTGGTGAAGACCCACAGACCAAGGACCTGGCTTTAAGGAGGAGATGATGTTGGTTCCACTCATCTGTTGCCAACCCTTCTGCCCTCTGGAGAGCCCAGCATCCCCACCACACCCCATTTCCTCCTCCAAGACCTTTTCCACCATGAGAAGCTTGAAGGCCAAGACCACAATTACAACTGCAAGAAGGTTTGGACACAGCCCCAGTCACAAATCCTCGGAGCTTACAGAGAGCAGCTGGATTCCATCCTGGGAGTGATGGCTTGGGAGACCCTGGAGAAGCCAAGATCTGATCCCTGTTCCCCATCCTTTGGCCCACCAGGACTCTGGCTCAGCTGAGCCCACCCTGGACCTGCCCTACCTGCTGCCCACATCACCAAAATGCCTTCAGGAGCAACTTGCCACGATACCAAAGATTTTTTTTCCCCTGCAGGTAATGACAATCCGAGCTCTGTCCTAAAGACAATTCTCTTGACCAGGGTTGCACCCAAAGGGCATTTTTGTGCTGTGGGGAGCAGGAGTGAAAATGGGGCCCTGGGAACACCTCTGAGGGTGATGGAGGGCAGTGAGGAAGAGGAGGAGACCTGGGATCTCCCATTAGAACCTACTGGTTCATCCTGACCAGTGTCTGCTGCTTGAACTGTGGAAGTTTTCAGGGATTTGGGTCATTCCATGACGTGTGATGCCCCCAGTTCCTCCTGGACTGGAAGTTTTCTAATGATGGATTTGTACTTTGAAACCCCAGGGCCAGCAGTGGGGCAGCACCGTCCCCATCCTGCCAGGAAAGAAGGAGCCTCCTGGGGTCAGTTCTAAGCGTTTTTACCCCACCAGAGCCAAGCTGTCCCTGCTCTAACATCAGCTGGGCAGGCAGGACATCAGCACAGAGTGAGAGAAATGGCTTTGCCAAAAATTCACCATTCACCCTTTTGGCTGAACATCCCAAGTCTGTGTGGGGAGGACTTGGAGCTCCTTTTTACCTCACCCCGGGGTTGTCACTGCCCTGTCTGCCTGTCCCTGTCACCACCACGTGTCCCCAGCATGGAGCTGGCACCTTTCCCTTGTCTCAGAGGACACCCAGCCACAGGGCTGGACCTGAAGGAGCTGCCACAAGGAACCCACTTCCTCTCAGGTCTTTGTCTGGCATCTTTAAAGAGAGGAAATTAAAAATGCAAAGAACAACATTTGGGTTTGTGTTGGTTTGGTTTCTTTGTTTTTTTGCCCTTTGATTTCTAAAGGAAACAAAGGAGTCAGACAGAATCCAGCCTGGCCAGAGAGAACCCACAGCCTCGGCTCTGCCAGCCCAGCCTCCTCCAGAAAACATTGCTCATTTTTCTGTATAGCAATAGGTGAGGCTTGTCCTCGTCCCATGCAGTCTGAGGGCCACAT
Organism: Melospiza melodia melodia; assembly: GCF_035770615.1. Classification (NCBI taxonomy): domain Eukaryota; kingdom Metazoa; phylum Chordata; class Aves; order Passeriformes; family Passerellidae; genus Melospiza; species Melospiza melodia. Next base: position 26,921,039 of record NC_086200.1, read on the forward strand.
CTCTGAGTTTTTAAATTACTTTTTCCTTCTAATTTAATTAATTTAAATTTTTTTTTGCTGCTGCTTCATTGTTACTCTCATGGGATAAGTTTTGTTCTACAGCGAAATGCAATTGTTACTCCTCTGTGTCTTGCAACTATATTTGTTTAAGCTATTTACAAACGTTAAAAAAGAAAAAAAATAAAATAAAAAAGAGTCTTATGTGTCAGGCACTTTATCCAAACTGTGCTGTGTGCTCTGGAGTTTGTTCCTTGTTCTTTGCAATGACTCACGCAGGGGAAGTTATCAGGAAACTTAACTCCAGCCTGTCAACAGGTTTTAAAAGAGAGAAAAAAATTAATCTCTATTTGTTCATCCTCTACTGGTCATGACTGTGTTGTATTTCTGCAGCTTTCTGTTTCTTCAATAAATTATTTTCTAGTCATTCACCCTGGCGTGTGTGGTGTCCTGTGGTGGTGAGGGGGTCCCTCCTCTCCCCTGCCCCCTTTCACCCCCTCACTCCTCTCCCAAACCTGCCCTGGGAGCTTCAGGGACCATGCCCAGGGCACTGGGGAAAGTTCCTCCCCCTCTTTTCCACCTGGCAGCTGCAGCAGTGAGAGCTTTCCCAGAGGAAAGATTTTTATTTCTTGGCACCATCCAATCCCTTCTGGCCAGAACCCAAGGGAAACACTTTAATTCTCACAAACCTGGTGCAGATGAGGCCAAAGCACTTGTAAAACAAACCCATGGAGCCACGAGTGCTGCAGGCAGGGCCAAGCCTCGTGGATGATTTAATTGTGCAATTTTTAACCCAAATTTCTTCTCCCACTGTGCCTTTTGCCATGGCACGAGCACAGCTGGCACAGACAGAGGGACCACGGGACCTTTCAGTGCTGCTGTCACCCTTTGTGGCACAGCAGAGATTTCCAAGAGAGGAGAGAAAAGCTAAAACCTCCTTTTAATTAAAACCCAAAACTCATAAAAAAGGGTGACCTGGTCACCTGTCATTTGTTCACACACAACTTCTCCAGCAGCCACTGCTGGTGGCCCTGGCTCTGTGGGACGTGTCCCCCGTGCCCAGCAGGCAGAACTTCTCCATATCCCACTCAGAAGTGATTTGGGGACTTTGCAGAGCCTGTGAGCATAAACTGTCCCCAAAGGTGGGGACACCAGAGCTGGGGGGGTGGTGTGGAGACAGGAGAGGGCACACAGAGGACACTGCTCCTTGTGCAGGGGCAGCAAAGGCCGGAGCTGGAGTGGTGGGGAGGGACAAGGAGGCTGCAGGAGCCAGGCTGGTCTGGCTGGAGAAGAAAAACCAATCAATCAATCAACCAATCAATCATACCTAGCTGCCTCTCCAGAAATCAGGAGATATTTTAAAGTCACACTGCTCGAGTCAGAGCCATCTGGGCTGGTGGAGGTGGCCCTGCCCCTGGCAGAGATGAGCTTTAAGGCACCACAATGCAGGAAATAAATTTGTAGAAAATAGTGTGCACCTGTATGCAAAGCTTGAGATAAGAAATGCTGACTCAGAAATGCCATGGAATAGGACAGGCATTGTCAAGAGAAAAATAGAAAAAAAAGTTTCAAAGGGTGGCCTTAAAAACAAGACTAGATAGTTTAAAGAAATAGAACTATGAGACATGCATTGTAATAAAACCCACGAGGAGTAATTTAGATTATTGCCTTTAAAGCATTTACAACACAGTGTTGCAAAAGCTGATAAACCAAAAAACATTTATAATGCATTGTAATTAAAAAGAACTTCTGCTGTTATAGCACAAATTATAACATCTGTATTGTCTCACTCTTCTCATGAGACTAAAAATAGAATAAAAATTTTTACAACATCTCAGTTACCCCATCTCTAAATAAAAAAAACCATAATCCAACACCACCCAAACCGCTCCAGGATTCCATGACCTGACAGAAAAACCACAGGACTGACACCAGCCCTTGGTGGAGAACACAAAACAAGGTTCTTCCTGCAGCCACAGCAGCTCAGTCCCCTGTGGGTGGGAATGAGGGTCTGCACCCCCCCCAGCCCCTCTCCTGCTCTCCATTGGGGCAGGTAATTAATCCAGAGTTAATTAATAACTCTGGGCCGGCAGCACTGCCTTTGTGGGTGCAGCCTGGGGTGGGATCAGCCTCACACCAGAGGCTCTGAGGGCTTGGCAGAGCCAAGGGAGCTGGGCTGCCAGCCAGGGGGCCACAGGGTGAGGGCGAGCTTGGGGACAGTGGGCAGGGAGGTTGGTGACAGTGGTCAGTGAGCCTGGTGACAATGGGCAGCTGGTGGCAGTGCACAGCAAGCCTGGCGGCAATGGTCAAGGAGCCTGGTGGCAACAATCGGTGAGCCTGGTGTCAGTGGGCAGCTGGTGGCAGCGACCAGTGAGCATGGTGGCAGCAGGCAGTGATCCTGGTGGCAATGGTCAGGGAGCCTGGTGACAGTGGGCAGGCAACCTGGTTACAGCAATCAGTGAGCCAGGTGGCAGTGGGCAGCGAGCCTGGTGGCAGAGGGCAGCTGGTGGCAGCGACCAGAGAGCCTGGTGACAGCAATCAGGGAGCCTGGTGGCAATAGGCAGCTGGTGGCAGCGATCAGGGAGCCTGGTGACAGCAATCAGGGAGCCTGGTGACAGCGGGCAGTTGGTGGCAGAGATCAGGGAACCTGGTGGCAGCGGTCAGTGGCTGTCCCAGCTGTACATCTCTGCAAAGCCACATGTTCCCAGCATGAGAGTCATGGTGCCGCAGCAGGAGCTCCCCAGGCTGGGCCAGCCCCTCTGCAAAGCCACCAGACAGTACTAAAGGTGTCCCCTGGCAGGAGGGACCAGCCAGGTGTGCCCCGGCCCAGCAGGGTGGGGACAGCTACACCGAGGGGCAGCTACACGAGGGTACAGCCGGGGTCCCCTGGCGACTCAGGGCATCTGGGGTGGCCTTGGCACACAGATTGTCCCTCACACGCAGGCCGTCCCCAGCACACAGACTGTCCCTGCTGTCCCTCACACACAGACTGCCCCTGACATGCAGGCTGTCCCTCACACGCAGACTGTCCCTCACTCACAGACTGTCCCCAGCACACAGACTGTCCCCAGCACACAGACTGTCCCTCACACGCCCACTGTCCCCCCTGTCCCTCACACGCAGGCTGTCCCTCACACACAGGCTGTCCCCGCTGTCCCTCACACGCAGGCTGTCCCTCACACACAGATTGTCCTTCACACGCCCGCTGTTCCCGCTGTCCCTCACACACACATTGTCCCTCACACGCCCGCTGTCCCCGCTGTCCCTCACACGCAGGCTGTCCCCGCGGGTGATGAGGCCGCCGTAGCCCTGCTGGTGGGAGAAGGCGTAGCTGGAGCGGCGGAAGGAGCCGCGGGGGACGTGCGAGCGCAGCTCCACCGGCGGCTCCGGGGCCCGCCGGGCCCTCAGCTGGATCCTCTGCAAGAGATCAGGGAGATCAGGGTGGGGACAGCTCCATGGAGAGCCCTCAGCTCAGGGGGGACATGAAGGGGATGTCTCGTGAGGGCTGAGCAAGAACTGAGACCGGACAGAGCTAAAGAATAAAGCAGGGATTTGTTAAAAGGCCTCAATGGATCCACCTTGGGCAGCACAAGAGCCCAGCCAGGGCTACACCCAAGATGAACCAAAATGGTCACAAAATGAACAACTGGCCACGGGGTCTCTCACTTTGATCAGTTCTGCTCCATTAGCATATTGCAGTTAATTGTCCAATTCCAGCTCCAGCCCATGAAGTCCCTTCTTCTTTTTCTCTCTCCAGCCCATGTTGTTTGTGCTCTTGGGCCTGAGATCTGCATCATTTGTCCTTGGTCCCCAGCTGGAGCAGGAATTGTTTTGTCTCCCAGCTCTGTGCACAGAGCTAACCATCCCCTCATGTGAAGCTCAGACCAATACCCTAAAGCAGCGCAGAACCTGAAAAATAGAAAAGCTCAAACCTGAGGCACCAAAGGGAGCATAGAGGCACCTCCACCAGGACATGGCTTGGCTCCCAGCTCTACAATGACCTGATTTTCCATGGGGATTCTCCTGGGGATCTGCAAAGCTCCTCGAGCCCTGGAGCACAGTGTCAACCCCTGCTCCCACATGGGCTGTGGACACCTCCCAGGCAAGCCCTCAGCCCCAGGTGGGACACACGGTAGGCACAGGGACATCCTCCACTGATGCCTCAGGATTGAGCTTTTCTATTTTTCACATTCTGTGCTGCTTTAGTGGGTGGGTCTGGGATTCACATGAGGGGATGGTGAGCTCTGTGCACAGAGCAAGGAGACAAAACAATTCCTGCTCCAGCTGGGGACCAAGGACAAATGACCCAAATCTCAGGCTCAAGAGATTCATTCCACAAACAATGTGGAATGAAGAAAGAAAAACAAGAAGGATGGGACTGCATGGGCTGGGGCTGAAAGTGGACAATGAACTCCAATATGGAAATGGAGCAGAACTGATCAAAGTGAGAGACCCCGTGCCTGGTCTGCATTTCGAGACCATTTTGGGTTTTATCTTGGATGCAGCCCTGGCTGGTCTCTTGTGCTGCCCAAGGTGGATCCATTGAGGCCTTTTAATAAATCTCTACTTTATTCTTAACTCTGTCTGGTCTCTGGTCTAGCTCAGCCTTCACAAGGCATCCCCACCAGGACAGGGTTTGGATCCCAGCTCCACCACAACCTCCTTTTCCATGATGGGATGGGGGATGTAGGGACTCTCCCAGGGGGCTGCAAAGCTCACAAAGCCCTGGAGCACAATCTCAACCCCTGCTTCCACCTGGACTCTTCTGAAGGTACAACCCACAACCCCAGTGGGGGTAAGTTCCACCAAGGCTGGGGTGGCACCAGGACCTGCACCAGACCCCAGACCCTTCTGGAGGGTCCTGGAGGACAATTCCTCACTGCAACCAAAAGCAGACCCTCTCCAAGAGCTGGGTCAGGTGTCTTGGCCCAGACCTCCCAGCTGGGCCATGGAGCAATTTTGGGAGAGGCCCCTGGAGTTAGAGTTGGTGCCAGTGTCATGAAGGACCACCATGAGTGGGAGCACCAAGGAGAGGTGACATTTCCCAGCACTACAGCCCAGGCTTCCCTGGGGAACCTCCCCTTGCCATCACCCATCCCAGACACTGGTGGGAAGCAGGACCTGCGCTGCCAGTGCCCCCAGCCCTCACCTGCTGGGTGGTGGCTCTGCCCAGGGTGGCACGGACGGCGTGGACAGTGAGCGAGGGCAGGGTGTTGACCACCAGGGACAGCAGGACCACGAGCAGCACGTAGGGGTCAGTCAGGGCATTCCAGCTGGCATCTGCCAACACAGGGGAGATGTTTGGATAGGTGTTCCAGATTGCAAGGCAAGATGTACTCTATTACCATCTCTATGGCAGCTGTCTTTTGTCAAGTGGGCAGTTTTTCCTTATCTCTTCTACAATCACTCCTCCCTCAGGGCAAACATCTGCTGATAACAGCTGCTGAATGTCACTGCATGGCTGATAATAGCTACAGCATCCCATTGGGAGATGTGAGCCCAGTGGGAGGAGCCAAGCATTCCTACCAGGATATAATCTAGAGATTCTGGAACAACAGCACGGCTTCTCCACTGGATTCCCCAGAGGAACAGCAGCTGCCTCTTCCACTGGATCTTCAGAGGAAGAGACTGCACCTTTCTACAGGATCCCTGCTCCAGCAGAGCCACCCCTGACACTGCAGGAGGGCTGAGCCACAATTCCAATGGGACTGCTGCCAACAGCCTGACCCACAGGGTGTCAGGTTGTGTTCTGACTCTGTCAGTGTTGTTCTAGTTTACTGCATTGTTTATTTTATCCTTTTCTTTTCTTCCCTATTAAAGAACTGTTATTTCCTGCTCCCATATTTTTTGCATGAGAGCCCCTTAATTTAAAATTTATAGCAATTTAGAGGGATGGGGAGGGTTTGCATTCTCCATTTCAGGGGAGGCTCCTGCCTTCCTTAGCAGACACCTGGCTTTCCAAACCGAGACAGTAGGGAAGGTGGAGAGGGAACAGGGAACAAGTGCTGGGGACAGGCCCCCAGCCAGGAAGGTGCTGAGGGCTCTCAAAAGGAGATGGCACCTAAAGTGGAGTTAGAAGTCAAGGTAGAAGTTCAAGAAGTGGCAACAAGGAGATGATCTGCAGGGTGGGAAACAGCTCCTAGCACCAAGGCCAGGGAAGGGAAGGGCCGTGGGGATAACCCAGGGCACCTCACCTGGGAAGCGGAAGATGGCAGGGGCTATCCTGTAGGCATCAACAGTTTGGGTCAGGAAGGAGAAGAGGCAGAAGAGGAGCAGGCTGGCTGTGACCATCAGGAAGGACAGCACTGTCCAGTACTGAGTGTCCAGGACAATCTGTGGGGACAGAGCATCAGTCTCACCAGGGGCATGGTGACCCTCTTCCATCCAGCTGCTTTGTCCAAATCCCTTCTCCATCCCAGAGACAGCATCCCCCCAGCCATGAAGCCTCTGGGGACAATGCCAGAGCCCAGGGACCCTAAAGATCTGCTGTGGGGCAGGATGAGCAAGAGCAGATGAGTGCTCACCTCCACCAGGACCGACAGCAGCGCTGACAGGGCCACTGTGACTGAGAAGGACTCATAGTCACCCACAACCCTGGTGCCAACGTGGTCCTCAAAGGCCCAGAGGGTGATGTAGAAGCTGATGAGGGAGGTGCCCACCCCGTGCAGGAGGGTGACACCAAAAACACGGTAATTGAAGAGCTCGTCCTGCTGCCCGACCACGTAGAGCTCAGGGAACTCCAGGCTCTTCTTGGCACTCACATCCTGCTGGGAGAGCATCCCAGAGGGGATGCAGGGATTGGGGCAGGGAGGGAATCCCAGAGGGAATTAAGGGATTGGGGCAGGGAGAGCATCCCAGAGGATGCAGGGATTGAGAGAGGGAGGGAATTCCAGAGGGGATGCAGGGATTGGGGGAGGGAGGGAATCCCAGAGGGGATGCAGGGATTGGGAGAGGGAGGGAATCCCAGAGGGGATGCAGGGATTGGGGCAGGGATGGAATCCCAGAGGGAATGAAGGGATTTGGGCAGGAAGGGAATCCCCAAGAGGATGGAGGGATTGGGGCAGGAAAGGAATCCCAGAGGGAATGCAGGGACTGGGAGAGGGAGGGAATCCCAGAGGGGATGCAGGGATTGGGGCAGGGATGGAATCCCAGAGGGAATGCAGGGATTGGGAGAGGGAGGGAATCCCAGAGGGGATGCAGGGATTGGGGCAGGGATGGAATCTCAGAGGGGATGCAGGGATTGGGGGATGCAGGGATTGGGGCAGGGACAGCATCCCAGAGGGGATGCAGGGATTGGGGCAGGGAGGGAATCCCAGAGGGGCTGCAGGGACTGGGGGAGCAGGATGGGGCTGTGCCACCCCACACACCCTCTGGGAGAGCTGCACTGGGTCCCTCTGCCCCGTGGCTCTGGGGGGACTGGGGACAGGCACCCCAGGACTGAGGGTGAGCTCCAAATGCCCAGTGAGCTCCCAGTGCCCTGTGCTGGCACCAAGGGCTGTGGAGATGGGGGCAGTGACTACCAGGCTGGCTCCCAGCTGCTGAGGGTGGCACAGGGCTGGGTGAGCCCGGGGAAGCCATACCTGCTCAAAAAGGCCCACAGACAGCACGGGGTAGGCAGTGTAGAAAATATTGTAGAGTGCGAGGAACCAGCCCTCATACAGAGGCTAGAAGGGAACAGGGAGAAGCTGTGAGCTTGGAGGTGCTTTGGAAAGACTCACAGAGGATGTCCAGGCCCCAGGACACTCAGATCCAAGCATGGAAATCCCCTTGGACTTGCCCCATCCCCTGCATCAGCCCCACATTTTCTGTAGGGTCACGGTGCAGACAGAGATGGGGCTGGAGCTCCACATATTGCTGGTCAAGTCACACTTGATGATGGCCCTTGGGATCAAAGCTCCCATTTTAGAGGAAACCAGCTTAATGCACATGGCATCCTGCATCTGTCCAAGCCTGAACTGCAGCTCACAACTGTGAAAGAGGTTTTAGAGTGACTTCTGTGAGCCAGAGAGAAGTTTGATCAAAGGATCCATGTTTACCCCTAAAAGAATTTCCTACCAAGGTCATTGACATAGAAAGCCAGAAAGAAGGAAGGATAAATAAGAGAAACCTGCAACTGTCTACTCCAATAAGCACTTTGTTGGTCTTTCCTGACCAATGAGTAAAGTCTATACTTATGAGTCTTGTAAGAAGGTATAAAAAGCATGCATGCTATAATAAAAACAGGTTTAAAGCCTTCTGAAAATGGAGACAAATGTATTGTTTTTGTCTCAACTACAACACACAAGGAGATCCTAAGTTTCCCCAGGGTGCTTTCCCAATCCATCCAGGTGAAAAGCAGATAACCAGTGCAGATAACCAGTTGTGCCTCAGTCAGAATTTGGACATGGCAAAGGAGAAAAGGGCACCAAAGTGGTGATGTGGACACGTGTCCCCCAGGCAGCCCCAGGCACAATCCCTGCAGGGGATCCTGAGCAGGAGGGTGTAACTCTGGTGCAGAGACCTCCACTGGATGGACGTGACCCCTTGTCCTAGGGTGACATTATGATGCTTGTATCCCCATCCATGTGTTCTGTTTCTGCTGGATATCATGTTCTGTGCCTTCAAGACTGGCTCTGAAGAGCGAATGTTTTGTTTTGGTTTTGTTATCAGCTGCTCTGGGACACAGAGATGGGGCAGTACATGGTGCTGCTTTTGCTTTTTGCTTTGCGCTTGCTCTCGCTTCTGCTTTGCTCCTGCTTTGCTCCTGCTTTTTGCTTCTGCCCATTATTTAGTTTAGCTAAGCAGTCCAAATTTTCCCTGGACTGTTTTTCTTTCCCTTTCTTGGAATCACTCAAACCTGCTCCGGACTGGGACCTGGGAACACCGAGAGTTTGCACCTTGTGGCTGCAGCAGCTGCCCCAGCACCGGAGGGACTGAGAACAGAGCGACCACCCCCAAGAGAGACTTTCTGAATTTGTCATCTTTTTCAGAGTGGTGAAAGAGTGGTGTCATCTGGTATTGTTCATTTTGTGTGCTGGGGGCGCTTTGCCTGTTAAATAAACAGGTTCTTTCCACTTGTCTCCAAGGAATCCTTCCTGACCCAGTTGGGGCGAGGGGCCATGGGTGTTTGCTTTCTGGAGGGGCCCCCTTTTGGAGGTTTTCTCCCAAATTTGCCCATAACCAGGATGTTGGGGAAGATCACACAGGAAAACCTTATAAATATGATTGCCTGGCAAAAGATTTTGAGAATAGAGAAACTGTAAGTGAGATTGAAATGAAAGCAAGCTTTGAGATCCTTTAGTTACTGAACAATGGGAAAACAATGATGTGGCTGGCTGAAGGTAATCCCCTTTTGATGGAACAACACCCTCTGCTTGCAGACAGCTCCAAGGGTCTGAGCAGACCCTGCCAGCTTGGCAGAAGGGGCCCAAAGAGGAGTTTTTAGGGTTTAAAATGTAACACAGTATGGTAATGTAATGATTCTTATAGACTGTGTGTAAGTGCTATAGGATTTGTATATTGTACTAGATTGGTTAGTGAGAATCAGAATATTCAACACAGAAGATGATTTATTGTATTGTAACGGGAACTTTGCTCTCTTACCTCTTGCCTCTTAGCTCTTACTTTTCTATGCTCTTACCCCTTTTACTCTCTTACCCTCTCATCCTCTCTCCCACTCTCTTCTCTCAGCCCTGCTCTGAGCTGTGGCTGGCAGCTCCCAGCAGGGCCCTGCACCCAGGCCCTTTGCAATAAACCCCAAGGTCCACAACCATGCTGCAGAGATCTCTGGTCTCTGGCTGTCCCAACTGTGCTACCCCGCAGTGCTCCTACCCCAGGACACCCCTGCCCCCCTCACCTGTGCCGTGAATCCGCTGTGGAAAGCGAACCACACCTGGGCCAGGAGGCCGGCGAAGGTCTTGTAGAAGAAGCAGCGCAGGAACTTGCAGATGCGCAGGTAGTTCCAGCGGCCGTGCACCAGGAGCAGGCGCTGCAGGAAGGAGAACTGGGCCAGGGCGTAGTCACTGCACTGCACGGCCTGCAGCCCCTCCAGCCCGCTGATGCCCACCCCGATGTCCGCGGCTGCGGGTGGCAAACGCACACGGGGAGCTTTGGGGACAGCCGGGGGCTTGATGGCCCCATGGGTTGTTGTAGGGGGATACAGGATGGGTAAATGAAGGTGGTATAGAATGGAATCATATCCCCTGAAGAGTTGCAGCTGAGCCAATTACTAAAGATTAGGAGCAGGCCTGATGTTAACAGGCCACACCTGTAGCCAATAAGAAGCGTGTTATAAAAGAGTGGATTGGTGGGAACTGAGGTCGGTTGGCTACTGCGAGGACAAGGAAGAGTCAGTGCCTAGAGGAGCTGCCTACAAGAAACATCAAGGAGGGAAACTCTAGCAATATGGAACCCTTGCATTGTAGTGACAATAGAGCTCTTGCACTATAATGACAACAGGTTGTCCCCAGGAATGTGAATCCAGGAGTGACAGACAAAGGGAACAAGACTCTCTATGTCATGTCCTGGATATTCCAGGCGTGGTGTGAGAGCACAGCCCTGTGTCAGGGCTGCTGGGAGGGGTAGGGATGGCTCTGCCAGCTGCCCACGTTGGGATTTGAGGGTTCATCAAGGTTCATCCCAGGTGCCAAAAGCACCTTATCTTATCTTGGCTTATCTTATCAGCTTATCTTGGGCTGGTCCTGTCCTGTGCTTCTCACTACCCTCCCAGCACAGTAATGTGGGGAACAGGTTTGGGGCTTCCCCTCCCAGTTCCTCACCCCAAGGGGAGGGTGAGGTGGTGGGGATGACAAATGGGGCACCACCATCACCAGTGGGACACACCAACAGAGCCCCAACCTCCCCCTGCCTGAGCCTCACTTTTGATCATGTTGACGTCGTTGGCCCCGTCCCCAATGGCCAAGGTGACGGCCTTCTTGTGCTTCTTCACCAGCTGCACCATCAGGGCTTTCTGCTTGGGGGTCACCCTGCAGCAGATCACGGCCTGGCAGCTGGTGGCCAGGTCCACAAAGGCCTTCTCCACCAGAGCCCCCTGGTCCTGTGAGGCCTCGGCCCTGCCACAGCACAGCCACTGCCATGGCCACCCCTTCTTCTCCTTCAGCACCTCTCCTGTGTGCAGGATTCTGTCCTTGGGGAAGAGCACACGTGGCTGGGACCTCACTCAGAGACCTCAGATCCCTGCACTGCTCTCAAATGCCCCAAAAGAGTGAACTCTGGTTTTCCCCAAGCTCATCAGAGTGGGTGCTGTGACCATGAGCCCAGGATGTCCCAGTGTGACCACGAGACCTTGTGAAACCCACCCAGCCTGTGTCACCCCAGAGCACTGAGCAGCTTTGGCCAGAGCTCCCCAGGACCAAATGCTCAGTGCAAAGTTGTTCTCCTCCCCTCCCTTCCCCAGCCCCAAATGGGCTTCTCCCACCTTTTGGGCAGGAGGAGCACCATGTCCTGCCCGTGCTGGTGCCACCCAGGACTCTGATACTACCAGGGCAGGAACAACCATCAGGCAGGGAGCAGAGAACAGCATCCAGGTGCCACCTTACCAGGAAGTCCCCGCTGATGATGATGGCTCTCTTGTGGCATGGAGTCTCTGGGTGCTGCTGGGAGAGGCTGCATGGGGCATCCCCATGGCCACTGAGGTTGTTGTTGCTCTCCCAGTAAGCCTGGAGGATCTCACTGTGGGGGGAAGGGGGATTGGACATGAGCTGGGGACACTGGGAATGCTGGTGAGGCTTGGTCATCTCAAGGCTAGGGAGATGGCACTGTGGTGGGAACAGGAGGAACAAAGAGGAAGTTCACTCGTATCAGAAATCAGCCTGGTTTAGAGGCTGGAGAGAAGCTTAAATCCTTTCTGGGCAAAGCCTGCCAAGGAAGAGCGTGGGGTGGGAGAAGAAACAGGTGAGGAGGCTGGAAAAGCACCAGATGAAGTCCATGGACATCCAGGCTGGCACAGGGCAGGAGGAGCTCCTGTGGCTGAGCTGAGCTCTGCCCACCCTGCCCCAGCTCCTCTGCTGAGGGTGTCCCCAGAAGGGACAGCAATGTCCTGAGCCAGGAGGGGACGGTGTCTCACCTGACCTCCTTCTCCTCCAGGATCTCCATGTCGTCTGTCAGCAGCCTGCAGGCGTAGCCGATGTTCATGGCGGTCTCTGCAACACCCAGCCCTCAGTGCTCCATGGTGCTGCCCCCAGCCCAGGGCAGCCCCCAGCCCTCGGCTCCCAGAGCCCTTGGTGGGCAGCAGCTCCTTCCCCTGCCTCAGTTTCCCCTGGCAAGTGGGATGTGCTGCAAAGGGAGCAGCAGGACCAGTTCCTGCCCACTCCCAGTGGCTCTCCTCCTCTCTGGTCCTGGTCAGGGGAGAAGCTCAAATTTGTTGGGGGGTTCTGGGGGTGCCTCCACTGACCTTGTTTGTCTCCTGTCAGCACCCACACTTTGATGTTGCCCAGTTTCAGAAGCTGGATGGTCTCGGGGACCCCGTCTTGCAGCTTGTCCTCAATGGCTGTGGCCCCGAGCAGCTGGAGGGGGTGACTGGGTGTCATGACTGGTGTCATTCATTCCTTTCTAACCTTCTGATGGAATCCTTTCTCTCTATTTCTTTTAGTATCATTTTAGTATAACATTTCTAATATAATAGAATTGTAATGTAATGTAACATAATATAAATTATATATATCTTAATACAATATATCATATTATATTATATTATATTATATTATATTATATTATATTATATTATATTATATTATATTATATTATATTATATTATATTATATTATATTATATTATATTATATTATATTATATTATATTATATTATATTATATTATATTATATTATATCATATCATATCATATCATATCATATCATATCATATCATATTATATATAATAGATATTAGATATATTATTTGTATTATGTATTACATAATAACATAACATAATATAACGTGATATAATGTAATGTGATGTAATGTGATAATATAATATATTGTAATGCAATGATGTAATGTAATATAATTATGTAATGTAACATAATGTAATATGATATAATATGATGTAATATAATATAGATTATACATACTTTTATAATATTAAATATGTTATATCTAATAGATATTATATATATTATTTATATATTATATAACACAATATAACACTATAATATAATGTAACGTAATAATATAATGTAATGTAATACAATATGATATTATGTAATGTAATATGTGATGTGATTAATATAATATAATATAATATAATATAATATAATATAATATAATATAATATAATATAATATAATTAATTCCTTTCTAATCTTCTGATGAAATCCTTTCTTTCTATTTCTTTTAGTATAATTTTAGTATAACATTTTTAATATAATATAATTAATATAATGTAACGGAATATAATATAATGGAATATAACATAGTGTGATGTAATGTAATATATTATATTATATTATATTATATTATATTATATTATATTATATTATATTATATTATATTATATTATATTATATTATATTATATTATATTATATTATATTATATTATATTATATTATATTATATTATATTATATTATATTATATTATATTATATTATATTATATTATATTATATTATATTATATTATGTTATGTTATATTATGTTATGTTATGTTATGTTATATTATTTATATAATATAAATATATAAGATCTTTATATAATATATAAATATTAATAATAATATTTTTGTTTATATAATATAAATATATCTTTATATAATATATAACTAATATAATATAGTATAACCATAACATAATATAATATAACATTACGTGATATAATGTAATAGAATAGAATAATAAATCAACCTTCTGAAACATAACATCAAAATTCTCATCTCTTCCCTCATCCTGGGTACCCCTCAAACACCGGCCCATGTCCCACCTGCAGGTTCTGCTCCATCTCCTCGTAGAGCCTGTCCAGCTCCCGGGCTCGGTCGCCCAGCAGCGCCGCGGCCTCGCGGTGCCTCCGGCCCCAGGTGCGGAACTCGGCCTCGCTTACCTCCCGGCTGGCCACGCACAGCGTCCGCAGCGTCTCCTCCGCGAAGCGCTGCGGGGAGAGACATCAGCACCCTCCTCCCACAGGGGTGGGTGGCAAAGCTGTCCTTGGGCCCCTCAAACAGGAAAGGGAGACCCAGAAGTTTCTCTCCTGGATTAGGTGGAAAAGGCGCCTCATAGGATGTGGGGGACTTCACCTCAAACTTAAGGATAGCTAATTGGGAGCCAAAAAGTCCCTCCTAAACAATTTACTAGAAAAAGAAGTGAACTAAGAACCTCTGACACCTGGCTCACCTTTCCTCTGTTTGTTATTTTGCCTTTTATTAAACCTTTTTGTTTCCAACACTGCAACAGAAGCCATCCTGCTGATTTTTATGCTTCCAAGGGTAGCTGAGCTATCTTGGGTGTGTTATAGACTCTGAGAGCTTATGAGACCTGGCTTGAGGAGGCTCCTGTAACATCCTCCCTCCCCAGGAGATTGTGGGAAATTATATGAAAAGTAGAAAGTAAGGACGAATAGAACAATGGTCTGTGTATTAACACTTGGCTAGAATAACTCCCTAAGCTACAGAAAAGTATATCTAGTATACACTAAAAGTATATATTATAAAAGTATGTCTAGTGAGACATTAGGGAGTTCTAAGCTTAATAATGGAGCTCTGTGCATTGTATCTTAAGGTTTACAGGCAGGTATTGTATTCGAAATAAGCAAGCATTGTTTTAACCAAAGGTACGTGTGCTCACAGTGGTTGGATGGCACTACTGCCAATATGCTTTTGCTTTGTGTGATTGGTCAAAAAACTTTAAAAGTGAGTTGTAACATTAAGTTCTTTGCTGTTGGGGATGTGAGCTGATGGCATCTTCCCATTGTCATAACCATGTAATGAGACTGATGCTGGAAAATCAAACAGCTTGAGATGCGTTCCTCAGCAGTCCAATCCTGTTTGTGATTTGTACATAGACCCCCAAATGGCAATAGAGAGGGCCAGGAAACTCTCACAGGACCAGGACATCACCCCAGGCCAGCCATGGGCACAGCCAGAGACACTCCAGGACCTGAGCATCTCCCTCCAGGCTCCAACTCCTCCCATCCTCCAGCATCCCCCTGAGCATCCCTGGATGCGGCTGCTCCCTGCAGAACACCGAAGGTGGAATCCATTCCCTCTCACCCCCTGTCCCACATGCAGGTGAGGCTCCTAGAGCAGAAGGCAGAACCAAAACCCCTTAGGCAGAGGGAGGAAGAGAACGGGGCATGGACTGCAGGACACCCAGCCCAAAGCCAGCAGGAGGCAGAGCAGCGCTGTCACCCCAGAGGTGGCACTCACATCCAGAGCGCTCTCGGTGAGGCTCTCCCGGGGCCCGCGGCTCCGCAGCCTCTCCAGGATGACGGTGTCGGCGCCCTTGGTGTAGAGCCGGATGGTGCCCTGGGGGTCTCGCACTGCCAGGGAGGGGAGGACACCTTAGGGCCCCTCAGAGGTGGCTCCCGTTCATTGCTGTCCCTGCACGGCGGCCACACTGGCCATGCTGGCCCCCAGAGGGCTCCATGGTGCTTTTCCATCTGTGGCCATGGGGAGCATAGGGGTATCCCTGTCGCAGACATCTTTTTGTGAAAAGTCCTTTCCTTAGGATTTTTCCTCCTGAGAAGCTGAGAGGCCTCAGGAACAAAATGTAAACATTGAATATCTGCTGCTGTGGAATGCAACAGGTGCATCTGTGATTGGTCTCATTGAGTTGTTTGTAATTAGTGGCCAATCACAGCCCAGCTGACTTAGACTCTCTGTCTGACCCACAAACATTTGTGATCATTCCTATCTATTCTTAGCTTTGCTAGCCTTGTGATGAAACCTTTTCTTCTATTCTTTTAGTATAGTTTTAATGTAATATATATCAAAAAATAATAAAGCAAGCCTTCTGAAACATGGAGTCAGATCTTCATCTCTTCCCTCATCCAAGAACCCCTGTGAACACGGTCACATATCCCCAAATCTGCACCACCACGGGGCAGAATCAGGGACTGTCAGTTCCTCACCCAACTCCTCTGAGCCCTGGATTTACTTCTTCTCTCTTGGCTGCTCAAACCCTTCTTGGCTGCCATGACCAAGGTGAGCAAACCCACAGGGATGACCAGGATGACCCTCAGGAGCCAGCTGTGGATTTACTGATGTCAGAGCTCAGTGCGTCCCTCCAGGGGTCCAGAGTTGCTGGGACCCCATCATGGGGCTTGGACACCCTGGCACGCAGCCCAGAACACCTGGGGATTTGATTTTGACCCCTGGAGCAAGTCACCTTTGTATGAGGAACTGAAATTCACAGAGGTTTGAATGGTGTAGTAACAAAATGATCACAGGGTGAAAATGTAGATTTTAGGATTTTTGGTATGGGGGTTATGGGGACAAGATGGAGGAATTTGGGCGTGTCCAGCCTTTCTTCTTCTTCTTCTCTATCTCCATTTTCTGCAGTGATGTTGGCACTTTGGGATTGGTTTAGAGTAGAAGCTCACTGTCTAACATGGGTGATGGGTATTGGGAATTAAGTGTAAATATGTTATATGTAGTTTGTAGTATAAAAGGACAACACAGAGAGTCCCTGTGGCTGCCCTGCTGAGCAGATCTCGACTGGGCAGAAAGAAAATATTATAGATAAGAATTAATAAACAACCTCAAGACAGAAAAGTGAAGAGTCCAGACTCGTTCTTCAGCCGTGCGGGCCGAAGCAGAGACACCCTGCACATCTCGGGGCAGCAGTTAACAACCAAAAACCCGAGATACTTCCTCTCTCTTGGCTGCTCAAACCCTTCTTGGCTGCCCTGACCGAGGTGAGCAGATCCACAGGGATGACCAGGATGACCCCCAGGAGCCGGCTGTGGCCACCTGCAGCCATGCCAGTGCCATCCCTTGTGGGGCTGAGCACAGAAGGGACTGGGACAGCCCACCCCACCCCACTCACCCAGGACAGACATCCTCTTGCGGTCGCTGTTGAAGTCCAGCATGGCCAGCAGCTTGTAGGTCCTGGTCCTGCCCAGCTCCCTGATGGTGATGGAGTCCTGAGTCCGGCCCAGGAAAACATAGCCCAAGCTCCTGGCTGCCAACACCAGCGCTTCCTCATCAGGGGAGGCTGCCTGGTAAACCAGCTGGTCTGCAGGGGAGGAGGAGGAGGATCACACACAGACACTCCCAGCAAACCCCACTGGGACAGCTGCAGTGCCCTGTTCTTGCCCATCTGTGACTCCCTGAGCTGCCAGGCTGGGAAAGCCCAGCCCTGCTTGTCTGATCTGGAGAGGGACAAGGGATGGAGGGACAGGACACAGGGAATGGCTCCCACTGCCAGAGGGCAGAGCTGGATGGGAGATTGGGCAGGAATTGTGGAATCCATCCCTGGAATGGATTTCCCAGAGCAGCTGGGGCTGCCCCTGGATCCCCGGCAGTGCCCAAGGCCAGGCTGGGCAGGGCCTGGAGCAGCCTGGGACAGTGGAAGGTGTCCCTACCATGGCAGGGGTGGCACTGGATGAGTTTTGAGGACCCTCCCAACCTCAACCATTCTGGATTCTATGCTCCCAGACAGAATTATCCCCCTTGTGCTTCTGTTCCCACCCATGAGCTCTGAAACTCCCCCAAACACAAACCCATGGCACAGGGACAGTGGCAGAGCCCCCCATGGGCTCTCCCACCCCACAGCTGAGCTTTGCTGGGTTCTCCCAAACCCCACCACGGCCCCAGAGCCCCGAGGGGCAGCTCAAACCCACCGCCCCTGTCCTCCACCATGACGGTGTGGCAGAGGGCCAGCAGCCTCAGGAACTCCCTCAGCACGGGGTCATTGTCCCTCTGGGCGGCTTCCAGCAGCGTCACATCGCAAACACCCGACTTCTGCTCCCCAGGGTGCTCCCAGCTCAGCCCCAAGCCCTGCAGGAGGCACAGGCAGGATGCAGGAACCCAGTGGGGCTGAGCACAGGGCTCTGTGTCCCCAGGAGCACCGGGATGTGACACAGCAGCACTCCAGTGTTCTTCTGTCTTGGGTTGCAAATGGGGATGTGTGCTCTATTCTATCTGTGGAGCAGTTCTGTTGTTCTGTTCATGGGGCAGTTTTCTTTATCTCTCCCACAGCCAACCCTCCCTCCAGGAGATCTCTGCTGTCCATGGCCACTGAGTGTCCCTGCAGGGCTGATCCAATCCCAGCATCCCATGGGGAGATGCTCCGCCCAGGGGAGGAGCCAAGCATTCCTACCTGGGCACAATCTGAGCCTGGCACAGCACAGCAGCCTTTGCCCCCTGCCCTGCCAGAGGAGCAGCTTTCTGCTGCCCTGCATGGCCAGAGGGAGCCCAGGCCCATCTGCAGCAGCCCTGGAGCTGCAGAGGAAAACTCCCCCCTTGTGCAGGATCCCTGCTGCAGCAGAGCCACAGCTGGCACTGCAGGAGGGCTGAGCCCCCGTGGCATGGGGCTGGGACACCGCCCTGGCACACAGGGGTTCAGGTCTATTCTGACTCTGTCAGTAGGTTATTTTGTTTGTACTATTGCATTTGTATTTTCAGTTTTCCTAGTAAAGAACTGTTATTCTTATTCCCATATCTTTGCCTGAGGGCCCCTAATTTCAAAATTATAATAATTTAGAGGTTGCGGGTTTACATTTTCCATTTCAAGGGAGGCTCCTGCCTTCCTTAGCACACACCACTTTTCAAACCCAGACACCTTCTAAGGTCTCCCTGTCAGTCTGAGACCCCCAGGGCACAGACCCAGGCTGGAGCTGAGCTTTGCTCTGTGCTGTCCACACCAAGGGGGTGAGTGTAAAACAGCTGGGAGTGAAAAAACCCTAAAAATCAGAACTGCATCCTTTTATAACCCCATTTCCCGTGTCCTGAATGACAAACTCACCAGACCCCTCTGAGAGCCTGGACCTCTCAGAGCTCCTCAGCACCAGCCTGTCCCTGGTGTCACCGGTGTCACCAATGTCTCCAGTGGCACCAGTGGCACCAGTGACAGCCCCATGGCACGTGGCAGGGGGGTTTACTCACCTGTGGCTGTTTGTTCTCATGGCCTGTGCCTGAACCTGCCAAAATAAAAATAATCCCATTAATAGAGGGCTGGCAGGAGGCTTGAAGCAGCTTCACTGGAGAGGCTCCTGCTGGAGAAAAATCCAGTAAAAAACCAAAAACCTGAGCATCTGCTCAGGGTCAGACTCCACTGGGATATCCTCACTTTTTTGGCTTTTTGTTCAGATTTTCACCATGATTTTAATGGTAAAAATTCAGGTTTACTTTCAGCTGCATTTCCTGGAAGATTCTGCATTTGGCTGAAGCCTGCTGGGATTAGGGTGATGCTGCTCCACAGGGGTGGGATGTGCTACACCAGGCAGGGAAAATTTGGTTTATTCCTGCCTAAAAGCTTTGCCAGGGTTTTTTGGCCTTCCTTTTTGCTTTTATCCGTGTCCATTTGTCCCAAGCACATGATACCTGCCTCAGGAAAGCAGTTCTTCATGCTAAAGCTTGGTCCTGCCCTCCTCATTAAATGTCACTAATTAAGCATCATGACGGCTCCCAAAGTAAGCCAAGAGCTGCAGAAAGTGCAGCAATGAGAAGAGGGAGGACTTAGCAATTTTCAAGGCTTTATGGGGAAAACTGAGCAGAATCATTAAAAAGAATGAAATTTTAAATGTACACAAAAGGTTTAAAAAACAAAAAACCCCAATCAGACTAATAAACTAAAAAACCCAACACAGAGCAATTACATACATTCACTCTAATTGAACAGCTTAAGGACAATGATAATTTTATAACAAAATAAAAAATAAAAACTTCCAAAAAAAAACTTAATACAAAAATAAAATGCACAAACACTAAATAAAAAATAATGAACTTATTTCTATAATTATGAAAAAAATACCTTAAATTAATTAAAAGCTATATTAACAAAATTATAAAAAATAGAATATAAAAATATAATTATATAAAATAAAGCTAAAATTAAAATTAAACTAAAATGAACTAAAAATTAATTAAACTAAAACTAAGGTAAAAACTTACTAAAACTAAAACTAAAATTTATAATAAAAGCATATATAAACATACTACAAAACCCCATTAAACAAAAATATCCACAATGCAACAAAATTATATAAATATAATAAATTTTAAGAAACCAAAATAAACCTCATAATAACTATCTATTAAATTAAAAAATTATGTATTGCCTTATAACAAAAAACTTATAACTACTTTAAACTATTGCCAACTACTTCCTCCTTTAAAATCTCATGACGTCTAAAACTAATATTTATCTAAATAAGAAATCATTCTTAACCCAACAATAATCCCATTCCTTCATTAAAAACAACAATTGTCTTGGGCTGGAAGATGTTAGTGGGGGTGTGTGTTCTATTGCCATCTGTCAGAGCTGGGGCAGTTCTCTGCTGTTCCTGGGGCAGTTTTTCCTTTATCTCTCCCACAGCCAACCCTCCCTGCAGGAGATCTCTGCTGTCCATGGCCACTGAGTGTCCCTGCAGGGCTGATCCAATCCCAGCATCCCACGGGGAGATGCTCCGCCCAGGGGAGGAGCCAAGCATTCCTACCTGGGCACAATCTGATGTTTGGGACACCAGCACAGCCTTTCCACTGCATTCCCAGAGAGCAGCTGCCTTTTCCACTGGATCTTCAGAGGAAAACTCCACCCTGCTGCAGCAGAGCCACAGCTGGCACTGCAGGAGGGCTGAGCCCCCATGGGATGGGGCTGGGACACCACCCTGACACACACGGGGCAGGGCATGCTCTGACTCTGTCAGTGTTTTGGTTTGGTTTTTTTTTGTTGTTCTATTGCATTTGTATTTTTAATTTTCCTAATAAAGAACTGTTATTCCTGCTCCCATATCTTTGCCTGAGAGCATTTTAATTTCAAAATTATAATAATTCATAGGGAGGGGGTTTACATTCTCTATTCCAAGAGAGGCTTCTGCCTTCCTTAGCACACACCTGTCTGTTCAAACCCAGACACAATAATAAATGCTGCACCTGCAAAGCCCCAAAAACGTGGGAGATGAGAACAAGGAGAATTCCTACCAACACCAATCCTCCTGTCCCAAGCACTCAGCACGGATGGAAAGAACCAGCTCCAGGTTCATCTGAGCCCCTACAAACCAATCCCAGCCCAAGTTACCATAGATGGTCCCGTTGACACAGCATTTCTTGAAGCTCATGATGTTCTGGGTCAGGGTGCCCGTCTTGTCTGAGAAGATGTACTGGATCTGGCCCAGCTGGTCGCTGAGGCTGGTGCTCCTGGCCTCAGCTGGGATGTCCTTGGCACCATAATACATCTCCAGATCCCAGTTGATGAAACAGCTGTTCACCAGGTAGATGAATTCGAACCTAGGGAGTGCAGGAGGAGAAAACAGGGAGGAGGAGGTGGTGTTCCTCAGAGCCCAGGGTGCTGGGGAGCTGAGACAGGAAGGGAAGGCAGAGGGACATCCCCATTGGGATCCTACTGCTCTGCTGAAGGGACGCAATTCCAGAGGGTTTTCATCACCCACTGGGTCCCCTCTAGAATTCTGGCCTTTGCTGAGCTAATTCACAGATCTGCAGGTCCAGTGAAGGGCCCAAAATTTGGAAACAACTTTTTCCAACATAAATTGTGATTGCTGGCTGCACAGAGCAGCTGTGCCCTTCTCCTCCTCATCCATTTTTCTCCCCATCCCTTCCATAGGAAGCCCAGGAATATCTCAGACCCTGCATCCAGGCAGCTGCACCTTCCTCAGAGCCATCCTCAGCCTGCCCACAATTCCCAGTATCCCATCCAGCCCTGCCCTCTGGCAGTGGAAACCATTCCCTGTGTCCTGTCCCTCCATCCCTCACCAGGGATGCCCAGGGTCACATCCCTGTTCTGCTTTTGCCCTGGGAAGATCTGAAACCACACCTTTGGTGTTTGTAGGACACACACCCCATCCACCCTTCCCCTCTGCTGGCTAAGGGAGCACCTGAGAATGACCTGGGCCACACCTGGATCTTCATTTTGGGGCTGTGACCCAAGCTCCAGGTGAGGAACAAGGACAGGGGGTGGGTGCTGGGCCCTGGTCCCCACCAAGCTCCGTGGTCCTTACGTGATGTACATGGACATGGGGATGATGATGCTCAGGATGATGGTGAAGCCCCAGAAGTTGAGGAAGGCCTGGTGGGCAGGGCTGGTGTGCTGGTAGAGGGCAGCCAGGTAGCTGTGCTTCTCCTGGAATGTCCTGGCCCAGAACCCTGAGGCCACAGCCAGGCCCAGGGATGTCGCCAACAGCAACAGGAAGATCTGGGGTAGGAAACCAGCATGAGAAGGTTCCAAGATGAGAAATCCCCACAGAGCCCACCAAAATCTTCTCTAGAAGGCTCCAGGGAGAGCTCAGAGCCCCTTTTGGGGCCTGAAGGGGCTCCAGGAGAGCTGCAGAGGGACTGGGGACAAGGCCTGCAGGGACAGGACACAGGGAATGGCTCCCACTGCCACAGGGCAGGGCTGGGTGGGAGATTGGGAATCAGGAATTGTGGAATCCATCCCTGGAATGGATTTCCCAGAGCAGCTGGGGCTGCCCCTGGATCCCTGGCAGTGCCCAAGGCCAGGCTGGATGGGGCATGGAGTAATTTGAAGGTGTCTCTGCCATGGCAGGGGTGGGACTGGATGAGCTTTAAGGTCCCTCCCAACCCAAACCATTCTGGGATTCTCTAAACATGTTAAACTCAAGATATTTTGCCCCAAATCTTGCAAGATGAAGAAAAGCAGCACCACCCAAGCAAGAGGCCTCTCATGAGGAGCCCTGAGGGTCACCCCAGCAGCAGGGCAGAGGTATTGGTCCCACACCCACCACGATCACCAGCCGGTCCATCAGCTGGTCCAGCTTGGTTTTCTTCCTCTTGATCTTCCCAGAGTTCCTCATGATTTTGGAATCAAATCCTGGGCAGGGAACATTTCCAAAGTAAAAATGCAAGTCCCAGAAGGTCAGAGAGGCTGCTTCCCTCCATGGTGACACCTGCCCTCTCCTGAGGAGACCCTCCCTCCATCAGTGCCCATGGAGCCGTGGCTGCAGGCTCCACAATGTGATGCCCACAGCAGCTCTGAGCCCTCCCTCTCCCCACAGCTCCCCACGGCCTGAGCTGGGTGGGCTGGATCTGGGATGGGTGGAAGTGCCCAAGGCCAGGCTGGACAGGGCTTGGAGCTGTCACAGACATCTTTTAAGGAAAATCCTTTCCTTAGGATTTTTCCTCCTGAGAAGCTGAGAGGCCTCAGGAACAAAATGTAAACATTGATTATCTGCTGCTGTGGAATGCAACAGGTGCATATGTGATTGGCTCATGTTTGATGTTTGTAATTAATGGCCAATCACAGCACAGCTGGCTCAGGCTCTCTGTCCGAGCCTTTGTTTTTCATTCTTTTTTTTTTCTATTCTTAGCTAGCCTTCTGATTAAATTCTTTCTTCTATTCTTTTAGTATAGTTTTAATATAATATATATCATAAAATAATAAATCAAGCCTTCTGAAACATGGAGTCAGATCCTCATCTCTTCCCTCATCCTCAGGTCCCTGTGAAAGCCGTCACATGGAGCAGCCTGGGACAGTGGGAGGTGTCCCTGCCATGGCAGGGCTGGCACTGGATGGGCTTTGAGATCCTTCCAACCTGAACCATCTGGGGTTCTGTGACCATTTTCATTGCTTGGCAGCTTCTCTGGAGCAGTGGATGGTGTCCCTGCCATGTCAGGGCTGGCACTGGATGAGCTTTAAGATCCCTCCCAACCCAAACCAGTGTGGGATTCTCTGAAGATGTCAAACCCAAGACATTTTGGACCAAATACTGCTGCAGCTGGGGGATAACTTGAGATGAGGAGAGGTTTGGTCCCACCAGGACATCCCGCAGCATCTCCTCCACCTTGTGCCAGCTGGGAACAGCCCTGCAGCGCTGGAATTGTTGCAGTGTGTTGTAATTTCCTGTTTTAGACTTCCTAGTCCCTTCCCAGGTGTGGCAATACCTTTCTTCCCCTTCCCCCTTACCCCCTTGCTGAGTTCGTTCCTTCAGTCAGTCTTAACATTCCAGCAAGGCCATTGTGTGGTTGGTCAGGTTCAAAGGATGCCCTTCAGGCCTGGGGTCATTGGCCTGTCTGTGTGTCCCCTGTCCCCTGAGACCCTGCCCCTCTCACCTGGTTGGTGCTCACCTTCCCCTCCCCCTGTCCCTGGGCTTCAATTGAGCCAGAACCATGTGCTAAGGATTCTGTTGGAGCTGTTACCAAGATTCAGACGTCTGTGACCATGGAATAAAACTCTGGATATAAACCCTCCGACAGAATCCGTCTCCTTTTCCTCTTCACCTTAGCCTGAAGCCTTTCCACCTGAGGTAAACTGAGTTTCTACAAGCCTGGGTTTGTTTCAATGCCCAGCTGCGACACCTCAGCCAGCCAAAAGTGTCTCTGAGGTGAAACACCACAGCTGCCACCTTTGGCCCAGCAGCAAGGGTCAGACGAGGTAATATTGGTAATATTGAGATCTTATTCCAATAGGAACGGCTCGGACACCTCAAACCCGCCGTGCTGCCGGGTCATTCCTGCCCTTCCCGGCTGGGCAGGGACGCTCGCCAGGGGCACTCACCGGCGTAGAGCACCAGGCCGTGGCACAGGGCCGTGTTGCGGACGCGGCAGCCCCGCAGCAGGATCCGGTCCCCGTCCAGGGCGTGCGTGCGGCCCCGCCAGCGCAGGGTGCCCGTGAAGGTGTGAAGGCGGCTGTTGGGCTCCTCGCACCTCACCCGCCCTGCACAGGCAAGGTCAGCGGGCACAGAGAGCCTTCCTCCCCTCCCAGCCCCATCATCCCCCCCCAAACAGCGATGCTCGGGTGGGAGAAATTGATTTATAATGGCAAAAATATAGGTTATTAGTATTATAGGTGTATGTGTATATATATATATATTGTTGTGGTGTGCTGTAATGTCCCACTTTGGCCTTCCAGGTCATTTCCCCAGGTGCGCCTATACCTCTCTCCCTTCCCCCTTGCCCCCATGCTGAGTGAGTCCTGTCAATCAGGCTTAACATTCCAGCAAGGCGTCGTGTGGTTGGTCAAGTTCAAAGGATGCCCCTATGCCCAGAGGTCATTGGCCTGTCTGGGTGTCATCTTCCCCTGAGACCCTGCCCCTCTCACCTGGTTGGTGCTCACCTGTACCTCCCCTCCCCCTGTCCCTGAGCTTAAAAGGGTGATCAGACCATGCAGCTGCGTTCTGTTGGAGCAGTTGCTCACATTGAGACCTCTGTAACCATGGAATAAACCCCTGGATATAAACCCTCCAGCAGAATCCATCTCTTTTTCTCTTCACCATCACCTGAAGCTTTCCTCCTGAGGTAAACAGGGTTCCTAACAAGCCTGGACTTGTTCAGTGCCCAGCTGCAGCCACCAGCAAGCCAAGGTATCTCTGGGGTGATAGACCGCAGTTGCTGCCTTTGGCCCAGCAGCGAGGGTCAGACTGGCCCAGGCACAATCTAACTGGTAATATTGGGAATATTGGGAATATATATATATATATATATATATATATATATATATACCTATAATACATATATATGTATATATGTACATATATATATGTATTATATATATATGTACATATATGTATGTATTATATATATATGTACATATATATAATATATATATAATATATATGTACATATATATATGTACATATATATATATTTATATATATATATATATATAATATATATAGGTTATTATATAGGTTATTAGCGCACACTAGTGCGCTTGGGAAAGTGTATATATGTGTGTATATATATCGTATAAAAGTATTAGAAGTGTTGTGTGGCAAAAGCTGACTGGCTGAAAAAGCTATAAAGGGTTATAAAGTGATAAAGTTAAAAATACATAGTTTAGAAAATGAAAAATTATAAAAATGAAAATGTAAAAAATTTGTTAATGTAAAAATTCTTAATAAATTTAATATTTTAATTTAATTATTTTAATTTAATTATTTTAAATTATTTTAATAGTTAAAAAAATTTAATAAAATTAATAATGTAAAAAACTTGTTAATGTAAAAATTCTTAATAAATTTAATACATTAATTTAATTAATTTAATTTAATTATTTTAAATAATTTAAATAGTTTTTAAAAATTTAATAAAATTAATAATGTAAAAAACTTGTTAATGTAAAAATTCTTATTAAATTAATTAATTTTAAAACTTTAATTTAATTATTTAAAATAACTAATAATTTAATAAATTTTAAATAAAATTAGTAATGTAAAAAAATTGTTAATGTAAAAATTCTTAATACATTTAATAAATTTAATACCTTAATTTAATTAATTTAATTTAATTATTTTAAATAATTTTAATAGTTAAAAAAATTTTAATACAATTAATAATGTAAAAAACTTGTTAATGTAAAAATTCTTATTACATTGATTAATTTTAATACTTTAATTTAATTATTTAAAATAACTAATAATTTAATAAATTTTAAATAAAATTAATAATGTAAAAAATTTGTTAATGTAAAAATTCTTAAAAGTTTAATAAATTTAATACTTTAATTTAATTATATTAATTTAATTATTTTAAATAATTTTAATAGTTTAAAAAAATTTAATAAAATTAATAACGTAAAAAACTTGTTAATGTAAAAATTCCTAATAAATTTAATACTTTAATTTAATTAATTTAATTTAATTATTTAAAATAATTTTAATAGTTAAAAAATTTAATAAAATTAATAATGTAAAAACTTGTTAATGCACAAATTATTATTACATTGATTAATTTTAATACTTTAATTTAATTATTTAAAATAACTAATAATTTAATAAATTTTAAATGAAATTAATAATGTAAAAAATTTGTTAATGTAAAAATTCTTATAAATTTAATAAATTTAATACTTTAATTAATTTAATTAATTATTTAAAATAATTTTAATAATTTAATAAATTTTAAATGAAATTAATAATGTAAAATATTTGTTAATGTAAAAATTGTTAATAAATTTAATACATTTAATACTTTATTTTTTAAAATTAATTATTTAAAGTTTTTTAATAAAATTAATAATGTAAAAAACTTGTTAATGTAAAATTTCTTATTAAATTTATTAATTTTAATACTTTATTTTAATTATTTAAAATAACTAATAATTTAATAAATTTAAAATAAAATTAATAATGTAAAAAATTTCTTAATGTAAAAATTGTTAATAAATTTAATACATTTAATACTTTATTTTTTAAAATTAATTATTTAAAGTTTTTTAATAAAATTAATAATGTAAAAAATTTGTTAATGTAAAAATTCTTAATAAATTTAATAAATTTAATACTTTAATTAATTTAATTAATTATTTAAAATAATTTTGATAATTTAATAAATTTTAAATGAAATTAATAATGTAAAAATTTTGTTAATGTAAAAAGTGTTAATAAATTTAATACATTTAATACTTTATTTTTTAAAATTAATTATTTAAAGTTTTTTAATAAAATTAATAATGTAAAAAACTTGTTAATGTAAAATTTCTTATTAAATTTATTAATTTTAATACTTTATTTTAATTATTTAAAATAACTAATAATTTAATAAATTTAAAATAAAATTAATAATGTAAAAAATTTCTTAATGTAAAAATTCTTAATAAACTTAATACATTTAATACTTTAATTTAATTAATTTAATTAATTATTTAAAATAATTTTAATAATTTAATAAATTTTAAATGAAATTAATAATGTCAAAAGATTGTTAATGTAAAATTTCTTAATGAATTTAATAAATTTAATACTTTATTTTTAAAAATTAATTATTTAAAAATTATTAATAAAATTAATAATGTAAAAATGAATTTTATATAATTAAAATATAAAAGTTTATTGGTTTTTATAAAATATTATAAAATGAAAAATTATAAAAATGAAAATGTAAAAAAATTTGAAAACGAACAATGTAAAAATTATTAATAAATTTAATGCTTTTAAAATAAATTAATAATTTAAATTATTGAATTAATTAAATTAATTTAATTATTTAAAATAATTCTAATAATTTAGTTATAATAAAATTAATAATGAAAAATGTAAACATGTAAAAATAAAAATTATAAAATAGAATTTGTAAAGATTTATGATTTTTTATAAAGTATTATAAAATGAAACATTGTAAAAATGTATTACTTTTTTCTAAATTTTTAAAGGATTGTAGCCAAAAAATAGTTTGGCTTCTGGTGGAATGGTGTAGAGTTTTACCTCTCTTATGTCTCACCCTTCATCGAGACTGAAAATGGAATAAAATCTTTTCAAACACTTCTCCAGTTACCCCATCTCTGTAAAAAGCTGAGAATAACCCAACCCTGAGGGCCTGCTGGGGAGATCCAGGGTTTGTCAGGGCATCTCCGGGTGGGCTTTGGAGGGCTCAGATTAAGGCTCAGGGAGGTGCTGGGAGGTTGGGCAGTGCAGGAGCCTCACTGGAGAAGGTACAAACACAACCCCCTTCACCCCCAAGGCCTTGGAGAGGGGAGTTCTGCTCCCTGAGGAGGAGCAGCAGGGGCTGGGCTCAGGTTTGGGCACCCCGAGCTTGGTTCCAGTGGGAAAACCAAGATCCAGGGCAGGGGGAAGCTGCCCAACCCTGCTGGATCCATCACAGAGGTGATGGGAAGTGCCTCCCACGAGGCCTTTGGTGCCTCTTGCTGGGCTGATGGGAGCAGAGAATTCCCAAGGCTGCGTCCATCCCACCCCATCCCACCCCATCCCACCCCATCCCACCCCATCCCACCCCATCCCACCCCATCCCACCCCATCCCATCCCATCCCATCCCATCCCATCCCATCCCATCCCATCCCATCCCATCCCATCCCATCCCATCCCATCCCAGTGGGATTGGCCATGTCCTCCCCCAGGCAGCACTCACCGTCAAAGGCAGCCATGCTCTCCTCGCTCTGCAGCTCCTGGTGGGTCACCAGAAGGGCCTGTCTGAACTTCAGGTTGGTTTCCCTGTGAGCAGGAGCCAGGGAAAGGAAAATAAAACAACCCTGTGGGGTGACAGAGCTGTTCATCCTCCTGTCAGGCTCACGGGACAGAGACAGCCATTAATTATCAGCTAATTACACAAGTGGTGGCAGTGAAATGCCAGAGAGGGACCTGTTGTGCCACATGTGCAGGAAGAGCCCTGGCCCAGGGACTCTGCCCTTAAATCATCCTCCACATGGAGGATGGGCTGGGAGGCAGCTGGGACATGGAGAAAACAGTCTTAGGTGCTCTGTAGAACCCTCAGCAGAGACTTTGGACTCCCAGTTTCCAAATTTGTGGCTTAAATCTGCATTTCTGGGGTCTCTGCAGGTTTGGGTTTTGGAGGATCTCCCACATCCTGTGATTTCCACTGAGCCCTCCCAGTGCTGGGGGCTCCCCAAGACCAGGGTCTCTGGCCCTGTCCCCCTGATACCTTGGGGTTGAAGTTTTTCTGCTCTGTTTTGGTGAGCAGCTTTTAGCTTTATATTAAGGATAAATATAGGATATATAGGAAATACATATATATGTGTTGTGTATATATATATATATATATATATATATATATATATATATATACACCTCCTATAGCCTATATATATCCTATATATGTATCTTATATCCTATATATATCCTATATATATATATCCTATAAATATATATATCTTTTATATATATATCCTATATATACCTCCTTTATCCATCCTATATATAATCCTATCTCCTATATCCACCCTATATATATATATAGGATATATATAGGCATATAAAAATCTCCTTTACATAGGGTATATATATATATACATATATATAGGATTTATAGTAGGATCTTTTCACAGGCTGGTGAAGACGAAACAATCCTATTCCAGCTGCAGACTCAAGGACAATCCCCTCAAACTTCAGGCCCAAAGCACAAACAACGTGAAAAGAGGAGGGCAGGCAAGCAAGCAAGGAGGATGAAACTTCATCATTTGAAGCTGTTAATTGGACAATTAACAATACAGTTGTTGTTAACTGGACAATGAACAATTGGACAATAGTTAATTCCTATATGCAAATGGACTAAAACGTATAAAAATGTGAGATCTCGTGGCCAAGCCCTTTTTGCTCCCATCTTGGAGCCATCTGTGCAGAGCCACAACTGTGCCACTACCAGGGTGTGGCCTTGGAAGGCGTTGCAATAAATATCCACTTTGTTCCTCTGAACTCCATCCAGCCTCTGTTCCAGCTCCTCAAGGCATCACCCCCATGGCCAAAAGGGTTCCTGTCCCTGTCCTGTCCCTGTCCCTGTCCCTGTCCCCTCCCTGTGCTCTCCTCACCCATCAATGTCCGCGGTCTCCACATAGCACAGGCTGCTGGGCTCGGAGCTGCACAGCAGGAGCAGATCAGCCTTGAGGAGCAGAAAAGGGGGAGAGAGCAGCAGGATGAGCCCCTGGTCCCCGCTGTCCCCAGGGCACAGCCAGCTCTGGTCCCCCTCACCGGGACGACGCTGTCCTTGCGCAGCCGCACGATGTCCCCGACGCAGATGTCGCGCCACTGCCGCCAGCAGAACCTGTGGGGACACCCAGGGGACAACTCTGTGTCCCTGCAGAGCAGTGGGACTGAGGGCTGGGGGTGTTCCAGCCAATGCCTGTCCTGAATTCCTGCTGGATTTGGGTCTCCAGGCTCTTGTGCCACCTCCAGAGGGATGAGAGGGGAGGAAGGCTCTGAGGGTGGCACTGGAGCCATGTGTCACATCCATTTCCCTGTCCCCACACGTGACAGGGGCTCTCAGCACCCTGAACACATCTTTCACTGGAGCAGTGCTGGGCAGGGACACATCTCCATGGGTTGGATGTATTGGCCTGGAGGAATTCTGTGGCCAAGGGAAGCCTCCGCCAGCACATCTCAGCAAATTGGAGCATATTCAAACCTGCTGCCCATGCCTGGAACATTGCCACTCCTGCCCACAGAACCTGTGGGGACACCCAGGGGACAACTCTGTGTCCCTGCAGAGCAGTGGGACTGAGGGCTGGGGGTGTTCCAGCCAATGCCTGTCCTGAATTCCTGCAGGATTTGGGTCTCCAGGTTCTTGTGCTACCTCCAGAAGGCTGAGAGGGGAGGAAGGCTCTCTGAGGGTGGCACTGGAGCCATGTGTCACATCCATGTCCCTGTCCCCACAGGTGACAGGGGCTCTCAGCACCCTGAACACATCTTTCACTGGAGCAGTGCTGGGCAGGGACACAGTTCCATGGGTTGGATGTGATGGCCTGGAGGAATTCTGTGGCCAAGGAAAGCCTCCCCCAGCACATCTCAGCAAACTGGGGCATTTCTAAACCTGCTGCCCATGCCTGGAACATCACCAACACCACAGGAGGACCTGTGGCACGTTTAGGTAGGTGATGGGAGCTTGCAGAGCCCAGGACAGTCCCACCAAACCCTCCTCAGCTGCTCAAGGGTTCTAACCTCTCACTCAATGGGAGCACAGATGTTCTGGATGTGGCAAACACAGGCACAGCCCCCAGAGCCCCTCACCTGCTCCCAGCCAGGATCTCACAGGGCCTGCTGTTGATGCTCCTGTCACTGCGGTGACGGCCCTGCACAGGACAGACAGACAGACCAAGGGGTGGCAATGGGCAATGCCAGGCTGTGGTGTCCCACAAAAACACCCCCCTGATGCCACCACCTCCCTCCTCACCCCAGAGCTGCATTCTGAGCCATGGGAAGGTTTGTTCTGATGTATAAAGAGGCTGAATCCCCCCCCCCCAGGTGATTCTGGGCACTCCAGCCCATGGTCAAGGTATTAAAGGTGACAGGAATGAGAGTCTGGACCCCAAGGGAAGCAGCCAGGGTGTGACATCTTACCCAAGGGAAAATAAAACCATGTGTGGATGTGGTGGAGTAGGAGATCCCTCAGGGCAGCAGCCCCTGAGCCCCTCAGCCCTGCTGTTCCCCTCCCTGCCCCTGTCCCCAGGGCCACCCCACACTCACAATGTCATCGATGAGGTCTCGCAGCCCCCGGATGATGAGGAGGCAGCTCAGGGGGAACAGCAGGGTGTACCAGGGCAGCGTGGAGATCTCAGGGAAAGTCTGGAGAATGAGGATTTTACAGCACTGGCACAGCTCCTGTCCCACCCTGGGGCTCTTGAGGTGACTGAGTGACTCTCTGGCTGGCAGGATTCATCTCAGGATCCCCAAATCAACATCTCTGCTACAGACACCTCTTGTGCTGGGCTTTCACCTCCTTTTGAGGTGTGAAATGCTCCTGGGTCTCTGACTTTGGAGGGATGAATTTCTGGTTTGGTGTGGTCAATCTGAGCTTCAGCACCATGGGAACCAAACTCATTTTAGAGAATCAAGGAAAGATTTGGGCTGGGAAGGACCTTAAATCCCATCTCATCCCACCCCTACCATGGCAGGGACACCTCCCACTGTCCCAGGCTGCTCCCAGCCCTGTCCAGCCTGGTCTTGGGCACTGCCAGGGATCCAGGGGCAGCCCCAGCTGCTCTGGGAAATCCATTCCAGGGATGGATTCCACAATTCCTGATTCCCAATCTCCCACCCAGCCCTGCCCTCTGGCAGTGGGAGCCATTCCCTGTGTCCTGTCCCTGCAGGCCTTGTCCCCAGTCCCTCTGCAGCTCTCCTGGAGCCCCTTCAGGCCCCAAAAGGGGCTCTGAGGTGTCCCTGGAGCCTTCTCCTGTCCAGGTGAGCAGGCCCAGCTGTGCCAGGCTGGCTCCAGAGCAGAGGGGCTCCAGGGTTAGAAGCTAAACCAAGACACGAAGGGGAAAGGAGGAAAAGAAAGAGAAGAAAACTGAAAGAAGAAATCAAAACTTTGGAGGAGAAAAATAAAACCAGAAGAGGGGCTCCCAGCTGGAGGCCTGGAGCATCTCCGTGGCCTCCTCTGGCCTGGCTCTAGCAGCTCCACGTCCTCCTTAAGTAAGGAGACTTCAATTTAAATTAATCACACTGAACACTGGTTAAACCCCTCAGAAAGTTCCTGAAAGATGCTGAACACCACAGAAAAGCTCCTGGGGAACCTTTCAGCCCGGATTCCCTGCCCTGAGCTGCAGAGAGCCCTGTGTGGGCAGAGCCCTGGCATACACCCCTTGTGTTGTGATTTCAGGGTTTACTCCAGAATCTCAGGTCCCTCCCCTGAAGATTCCCTCCCAGGTGTGTCAATCCTCCCTCCTTTCCCCTCCCTGACCCCTCCCAGCACTGTCTGTCCATCCTCGAATTCCAGAAGAACATCAAGGGTTTGGGAGATTCAAACTATTATTCTACTTAAACCTTCTTGACTTGTAATTCTTCACATAAAGGTTGGTAATTGTTTTTCCATGGGTCAAAATCAAAGGCATGGTGGTCTTGGGTTCTGTGCCAAGGTCTCTGAGCCCCCTGGGCAGGGTCTCGAGTCCTCCCGGGCAGCCAGAGGAATTTCCTGGGTTCCAACACTGCTCCTCAGGTTTCCCTCTGTGGAGAAGCTTTAAGGTGAAGGTGAAGGAAAGGAGTTGGTTCTGAAGGAGGGTTTGGATCCAGAGCTTTATTCTGGCACTCAGGCCTCTGAATGCAGCAGCAGCTCCAACAGAACTCCCTGAGCCCGTGGGTGCTGCTCCTTTAACCCCGGGGAGAGGGGCAGGGAAGGGGCAGGGAGCCACCAAGCAGGGACAGGAGGGGAGGGACAAAGGGACAAAGGACACCTGGATGGCCCCAATGCCCCCCAGGGGTAGAGGGCATCCTTTGGATCTGCCAATCCCTTCTGGAATGCCAGGACTGACAGTGCTGGGAGGGGGAAGGAGAGGGGACTGACACACCTGGGAGGGAATTATCAGGGAGGGACCCGAGGTTCTGGAGTAAACCCTGAAATCACAACAAAACAATTGTTCATATTCCAGTACCCCCGGGGTGCCTGTGCCCACCTGGAGGAGGATGACGAAGACGAAGTAGACGTTGGCCATGCGGTGGAACTGCTCGTAGAGGTTCAGGGGCAGGAAGGTGAGCAGGTTGTACTTGGCTGTCCTGATGGCGTTGCTCTGGGGACAGGGGGCACGGAAATCAGGGACCTGCTCTGCAAATGCCAGAGCATTCTGGTGTTCTTGGGATTTCCCACAGAACAAAAGATGCCTTCAAAAATTATCAAAGCCATAAGGGAAAATGTTGATTTCTAAAATAATAATAATAATAATAATAATTATCATCATCATCATCACCACTATTATCATCACCACCATCATTGTTATCATTATTATCATTATTACTATAATCAATAAGTTATATTTAAAAATATTTATTATTAATAAATCTTATTTAATTTTTACTATTATTATTTTTTTTAATTTTATTATCTTCATTATCTAATTCATTAAATTTGTATTATTTATTATTCAATTTATTATTAATGAATACTCTAGTTATATTTTAAAATTATTTTTATTTTAATATTATTATACATTTTATATTCATAACTTCTATTTTAATATATTAATTTATTTTAACAGTATTTTTATTTTAATTGTATTATATATTTATTAATTAATTTTAAATTATTATTTCATATATTTTTATTTTAATATATTATTTCATTTTTGTATTATTTTTATTTAATTATTATATATAATATATATTATTTTATATCTTAATTTAAAAATATTTATATTATATTATATTATATTATATTATATTATATTATATTATATTATATTATATTATATTATATTATATTATATTATATTATATATAGATAATTATTATATCATTAAAGTATTATATATATTAATTTTAAAATTACGATTTCATATATTTTTATTATATTATATTATATTAATCATATTATAGATATTTCTTAATATTTTTAAAATTCTTATTTAATATATTTTATTATATTTTAACATTATTTATATTTTTAAAGTATTGTATATATTGATGATTAATTTTTTACTATAATTATTTAATATATTTTTATTTTTAATATATTGTTTTATTTTTATATAATTTTCATTTTAATAGTAATAAATTTATTATTATTATTATTATTATTATTATTATTATTATTATTATTATTATTATTATTATTATTATTATTATATTTTAAAATATTGTTTTGATTTTCTATTATTTTTATATTATTATTTTTATAATATATTCTTTTAATAATTTTTTTCTCCTCACACGGAGCACCACTAATGTTGCACTTTCGGGTCGGGAAGGGAAGGGAAGGGAAGGGAAGGGAAGGGAAGGGAAGGGAAGGGAAGGGAAGGGAAGGGAAGGGAAGGGAAGGGAAGGGAAGGGAAGGGAAGGGAAGGGAAGGGAAGGGAAGGGAAGGGAAGGGAAGGGAAGGGAAGGGAAGGGAAGGGAAGGGAAGGGAAGGGAAGGGCTCAGGACCAGCCTGGCTCACCGAGTATTTCCTCTTGCTCAGGCAGAAGGCAAATTTCTTCCTGACCTGCCTGTGGTAGCTGCGGTCGTTGGCTCTCACCTCCCAGGTGAAAGCTGGAAGAGCAAAGGGACATCCATCCCCCAGTCCCCCTGGGAGCCAGCCCAGGGCACAGGGACCCGTGGTGGCCGTGGCTGGGGTGGCTCCTGGGGACCTTGGGAGCTGCAGGCACAGCTGGGATCAGGGTCAGTGACAGGGGACACAGAGAGCAGAACATTCCAGAGCTGCAGGGGTGCTGCCCACACCTCCCCCGAGGCTCAGGGTCACCCCTTGGGCTCAGGGTTTGGCTCACAGAGGGCTCAGGCCCTGCAGGGTGAGCCCCCAGCCTTTGGAGTTCTGCTCATTCCTCTCCCAGTTCTGTTTGTGCCACCCCAGTGCAGACCCTCCAAGCAGGGATCACCCCAGCCCTGCTCCCAGCCCTGCCCCTGCTCACCCCAGACCTTCAACTTCCCCATTCCCTACCTGTGTCCCACACTCAGCTCCCTCATGAACCATCTGAGAGCAGCAAAATCCCCAAACCACACCCAAGGCACACTGACCTGGCTGCTGCTGCTTCCCACGGGGGCAGCCTGGGGCTGGGTCCTGCTCAGCCATGCTGGCACCAATGCCAGGCCCTGGGGACAAGGACAGCCAGAGACCTTTGGAGCACTGAGCAGGGACAGTGGGATCCTATTGGGATGCTCCCAAAGGCCAGGCCCTGGGGACAAGGACAGCCAGAGACCTTTGGAGCACTGAGCAGGGAGAGCAGGATCCCACTGGGATGTTCCAGCTCCTAAATGCCAGGCCCTGGGGACAAAGACACCCAGAGACCTTTGGAACACTGAGCAGGGAGAGCAGGATCCTATTGGGATGCTCCCCATACCAGGCCCTGGGGACAAGGAGAGCCAGAGACCCTTGGGACACTGAGCAGGGACAGCAGGATCCCACTGGGATGTTCCAGCTCCTAAATGCCAGGCCCTGGGGACAAGGACACCCAGAGACCTTTGGAACACTGAGCAGGGACAATGAGATCCTATTGGGATGCTCCAGCTCCCCGAGGCTCCAGGGCAGGACAGACTGTGGGAGGGACATTGTCCCATCAGCCTTCACCCATCCCAGCTCCCTGTGACAGCTCCAAGGTGTTTTTGCCCCCTGGAGAAGCTGCAGGAAATCACTGAAATCCCTGGGGAGGAACTGGAGCTCTCCCTGGGCTGCCAGCCCAGCCCAGCTCCATCAATGACAAGATTTCCCTCATGCTTGGTGGCCCTGTGACCTTCCTGCAGGGGTGGTGGGGAAGATTAATTAATGTTTGTGAAGAGCTTTGTGATCCTCACATGAAGGGAGGCAGTGAGGGATAAAACATTAATTACATTATTAAATAACCCCACCAGAAGTCACCCCTGCCGTTATTTCTTATCTCACTCTTTGATCACTTTTTTCTTTCTTTTACCCCAAAAGATCAACTTCCCTCTTGCTCCTGTGGGTAGTGCTTTGTCCCAACACCTCAAAGACACCACTGGCTAGGCATCCATCCTCGTTCCAGGTCAAAGGGACCCAAACACCAACAGCACCTCAGCCCCTGCAGCCAGGAGCTTG
Organism: Melospiza melodia melodia; assembly: GCF_035770615.1. Taxonomy (NCBI): domain Eukaryota; kingdom Metazoa; phylum Chordata; class Aves; order Passeriformes; family Passerellidae; genus Melospiza; species Melospiza melodia. The sequence goes on from NC_086200.1 coordinate 26,958,032, forward strand.
CCCAGACCCATAAAATCCTTCTTTACCACCCAGGACTTGGTGCTGTCCCTGTCCTTGGATCCTAAATCACACCCTGAGCTCAGCACACACAATGCCAGAAGGTTTGGGTTGGGAGGGACCTTAGAGCCCATCCCATCCCATCCCATCCCATCCCATCCCATCCCATCCCATCCCACCCCTGCCTTGGGACACCTTCCATCACCCTAGGCTGCTCTAAACCCTGCCCAGCCTGGCCTGGGACACTCCCAGGGATCCAGGGGCAGCCCCAAATGTTGTTTTCTTTGTTTTCACAAACAAAAATGAGGAAGGGAGGGTTTCAGGGAGCTGCTGGGGGCGGTGGGACAATCCCAAAAGCTCCCACTCCCATTTGTCCCACAGGTAAGAGGGAGCAAGAAGAACAGATGGATCCCTGGATGGATGGGATCTCTTCCACACAGAAATCCCACAGGAGCCCCCCAGACTGGCTGTGACCATTTAGTTTAGGTAAAACAGGATTTGACACAGAGCAAAGCCAATCCCCCCCTTCCTCCCTGCTGTGCCCACTCGTGTCCCAGCTCTCCCTGCAGACAGACAGACAGGGCTTGATCTGACCCCACAGGGACAAAGGCAGGACAAACAAACCCCTCACAGATCTCCGTGGAACTCCTCAACACAACAATTCCGCAGAAATAATGGCAGCAGGACTCGCCAAAAGGCCACGGTAAAGTGGGGAAAATTTGGGCATAAAGCAAAATATTGCCCAGAGCCTGTGGAAAATGTGACAGCACCGAATCTTTGCCCAAGGTGCAGAAAAGGGAGACACTTTGCAAATCAGTGATATTCCAAATATGGCACAGATGGAAATCTTTTACAGGGAAAAGTGCTTCACAGTGAGGGAAGCCACACTGAAAGAATACAAGTGTTAATGATGATTCAAGAGCCCAAAATGTCTCTGAAAACAGAACATTTGGGGAACTTTATTCATATCCTATCTGCAGGGTCATCAGCTGATTCTCCAATTTTTCAGTTTTGGGGATTGTTAGTAGTGAGCTTATAACCTTTCTTATTTCTGTTTTCTATACCTAACATTGATAAATAGTGACTGCTGTTAATATTACATAAATGTTTTAAAAATATTGTCTCAACCCCTGCAAACACTTGCTGCTAATATATTGACTGATTAACGTGAATTCACTGATTTTTGTGATAAGAATTATTTATAATGTTTACAGCTGGCTTTCATATATTTTACAATCTCTCTGTGTACAAAGGGACAAAGGAGGGACAGCAAAGCCCTCCATGGGCTCCTGGCAAGGACACTTCCCTCTCTCCTCCTGCCAGAGAGATTGGGATATAGGGGATCCCATAAACAGGATGAGGGATACAGGCCCAGAGGGAAAAGCCCACAGGAGACAAGGCAAACCTCAGGGAATGGGGGAAACTGCTCACAAACCCTGATCCCATCCCTGGCAGTGCCCAAGGCCAGGCTGGACAGGGCTTGGGGCACACTGGGATGGTGAAAATGTCCCTGCCATGGCAGGGGTGGCACTGGATGGGCTTTAAGGTCCCTCCCACCCCATTCCAAGGTCCCAGCCAGGGGTGGCACAGCTGGGACAAGCCCTGAGCCTCAGCCAAGCTCCTGATGGAGAGGCCGAGGCTCAGGCTGGGAAGGGCAGAGTCAGGATTGCCAAGGGGACACAGGCTGAGGTGACACAGGGCCCATCCATCGGGACAAGGCAGCCCCAAGGCCCAGGAGTGTGGCCAAGCTCAGCCAGACCCACCCTGGTCCAGAACTGAGCCCTGGCTGAGCTCCCCCAGCCCAGGGTGGTGGTAGGGGGTCCCAGGGTGGTGGTTGGGGGTCCCAGGGGCTGCTCAGGGCCAGTAACCCTGGCTGTGCCCTCAGGGCTCTGATCTGAGGCTCAGAACACCCCCTGCCTGTAGGGGGACACAGGATGGGTAAATGAAGGTGGGATAGAATGGAATCTCATCCCCTGAAGAGTTGTAGCTGAGCCAATTACTAAAGATTAGGAGCAGGCCTGATGTTAACAGGTAGTAACATTGTAGTAAATAAGAACAGTGTTATAAAAGAGTGGATTGGTGGGATCTGGAGTTGGATGGCTGCTGCAAGGACCAGGAGCAGTCAGTGCTTAGAGGAGCTGCCTATGAGAAACATCAAGGAGGTACAAAACTCTGGCAATATGGAATCCTTGCACTATAGTGATAGTGGAACTCTTGATACATAAGACAACGCCTGCCCTCCCTCCTTGCTCCAGGACACCAATATTTAGGGTGGGGCTGACAGTGAGAAATGCCAATGTGTTTTCCTGGGCTCTGCTTCCAGACCAGCCTGCCCTGAGCTCCACACTGGAATTCCTGGGTTTATTTGTGTTTATCCTGGTGCCCTCATGCTCAGGCCTGAAGCTGCTGATCCACCATGTCCCCACCTTGCCTGGCATCTTTGAGCCCAGTCAGGATCACCAGGATGCCCAACCAGGCTCCACTCAGCAGCTCCACAGAATCCAAACGGTGCCAAACAAAAGCACAGCTTGTTCAGCACCTGCAGCTGGCACAGACTGGGCACTCCACGGGGCTGAGTGCCCTGCAAAGGCAGCGGGGGGTGCTGCCTCTTGCCAGGGCCTGGAGCAGGGGGAAAGGGGGGAAAAAAGGTGAATTAAAGCACTGGAAAAATATTTTCAAGCAGGTATCCAAGAAATCTCGGTTCCAAGAAAGCTCTTGACAAACGTCACTCATCAGCTCAGTAATCAGAGATTAAAACTGCACTTTGGGGAGGCTGGAATTGGTGCCAGGGCTCCCTGCCAGCCCCAGCCCCACGGGGGGACAGCCTGGACAGACAAACCCTGCTCTGAATCCCAGGGAGGGCTGGGGATGGCCAAAGGCACAGGACACCCTGTGAACACCTGGGGACATCTTGTGAGCACTGTCCCACAGCTCAGGACACCCTGTGAGCACTGTCCCATACCTGGGGACATTCTGTGAGCACCTGGGACACTCTGTGAGCACTGCCCCACATCTGTGAGCACTGTCCCACACCTGGGGACATCCTGTGAGCTCTGTGCCACAGCTCAGTGAGCCCAGCAGTGAGTCCTTACCCCAGGGGATGTTCCCCCAAATCCCCACCTGGGATGAAGCCACCCGGACTGTCCCATCCCCGGTGTCCCTAAAGCATCCCCATGCTGCTGCCGGCGGCTTAGAAGCCCCAAAACAGAACTTTCTCATCCCAAAACAGAACTTTCTCACCCCAAAATGCCGCTCCGGGCTCCTGCAAGTTCGCGTGGCTGAGCAGAGCCGGGTTTAGGGAGGGCCGGGCACGGCGCCACCGGGGTTTGGCCGGGGCTGCTGAAACCGCTCAGATTTCTGTCCCTGCCCGCTCCGAGCGCTGCCACGGGAATTCTGTGCGGGTTTTGTTCTGAAATCCCCGGCTCAGCTCCGTGCAGGGGCTGCGTGAGAGCTCGGGGCAGCGCAGAGCTCCCGGTGCCCTCGGTGCCCTGCGGCTCCTTCCACGCTGGGCACACGCTGGGGACAGCACCAGCCTGGCCCTGGGTCCCTCCCGGGGCTGGCACACAGCCCTGTAACCCTCCTGGGGTGCTGATGTTGTTTCCTGACCCCAATGTCCCCCTGGGACTGCAGCCAGAGCCACCCCGGGCATGTCCCCACGGCCGCCCCGCCCCAGTGTCACCCAGCCCCAGGGCCACCCCCCCAGTGTCACCCACCGCGACAGGCGGCACTGAGCGGGGGGTGGCTGTCACCTCCCGGGCCCGGCACGCCGGAAACGCCCCCGCGCTCGGCCGGGCCATCATTAAACCCTCTCGGTGTTACTGCCCAGGACGTGCCCGAGCCGTGAGTTTCCCTCCTCTCGCCCCATTTCCAGCTTGGATGCGCTCCGGGGTGCAAAGGCGGTCCCCAAACGCTGCTCCGTGCCCGGAGGGGCTCCCTGGCACCACAGGCTGTGTGTGTGTCCCCCCGGTGTCACCGTGCCACCCGCGGGGTCCCCGTACCTGCCCCGGTGCCGGGCACAGCCCCGGGCAGCGCCGCGCTCCTGCCGCTCCTGGGGACGGGACTGCCGCCACCTCCCTGTCCCCCGAGCTGCCACCAGCCCTGCCCCACGCGGGACCGTGGCACAGCCCATGCCACACCTCCCTGGGCCCTGCCCGCCTCCCTCCGGCCCCTCCTGCCCCCGTTCATTGTCCCGCTCAAACCGAGCCGAGCCGCGGCTCCGCTGGCTCCGCCACACGGTGACACCGCCCGGGTGTCCCTGCCACCGTGCCAGGGCAGGGCAGGCGGTGCCAGGCTGATCCCGGGCAGGTTTGGGCAGCCCCGGGACTGGCTGGTGTCCCCACTGGTGTCACTGGTGTCACTGTTGTCAGTGGTGTCCCCACTGGTGTCACTGATGTCGCCGGTGCCCCCACTGGCGTCACTGGTGCCACTGGTGTCCCCACTGGTGTCACTGGTGCCACTGGTGTCCCCACTGGTGTCGCTGGTGTCGCCGGTGCCCCCGGGTGTGGCAGCAGCTCGGAGGGACTGGGCTGTGCTTGGGCGCTGTGAAAAACGCCAATCACTTGTTTTTTAAAAAAATTTAAAAGTTTAATAGTAATAAAATGGTTGTAAAAATAGGAATACAATTGGAGTGATAATGATTTGGACAATTTGAATTAGGACAATATGAGACAATAAATACAAAGAGTTATGGATGTCTGGGTGCCTTTTTCTGGGCAGCACGAGCCTGAAAAAGGACACAGTTAACAAAGGATTAACCCTTAAAAACAACAGCCTGTTGCATATTCATACACTTCATACATGATGCATAAATTCCATTCACACACAGGATTCAGTCTGGTCATCATCAACTTCTTCCTCCGAATCCTGATAGCACCTTCGAGTGTGAACAAGTTCGTTTCTTCTGATAATGGGGCAATAAATTCTCTTTCTCTGAAAGATTCAGGTGTCCTGTGGCTGCTATCTCGCTGCGAGTCCTTTCTTTAAAAAAGTATCCTACATAGCATCGTTTCTATTTTAACAATTTTTATAACTATATTACTATAGTTACTATACTATATTACTATTACTATATATTACTATACTATACTATATTACTATAACTATATAACTAAAACTATATTTAACACAGTACTTAAGAGAATTAATACAGGATCACTTTCTAACACAACACATATAATATTCATTTGAATATTTGCGAAAAGCCAATTATACAATACATGCATTTTTCACAGGCACCAAGCAAGGCGGGAGGAGGGGACAGCGAGGAAGAGGAGGCCGAAGGCACAAAGGAGCCGCTCCGGGCAGTGCCAGCAGAGCCCAGCTGGGGACAGGGACACCTCGTTAGTGACGGCAGCTAATTAATGAGGCCGTGTCCGCCCCGCACACTCGCAGTGGTCCCGCATCGCCGGCATTGCGTTAATTACTGCCGGCAATTAACGCGGGGACCCGGAGGCGATCACACAGCGCCCGCCCCGCAGCCCATGAAGCGTTTACTGCACAGCTCGGTCCCTGTGTCCCCATTTGTGTCCCCACACGTGTCCCAACACATGTCCCCTTGTCCGCATGTACAACCTTGTACACAGAATTTACAACACCGAAAATAACAATCCCAAACAAAACAACAACCCTCCTAAACTTTTAACTGAAAATTCAATTAAAAGCTTAGAAGTCCCAACTCCAAACCAAGAACTGTTATACAAATGTCTTACATCATTACTAAATATTGTCCCTTAAAACAAAATAACAGCACCTGACAAAGTTATCACACAACAAAATAACAACCCCCAATGCCAGCCATGCACAGCAGCACAAACACCATTTTACACCCATCAAAACCACCAACCTCCCACTGCAACACCCCCCTTGACCACTCCTATTATTGCAAAGAAAAAGAGAGACAAAAAGTTCTACACAGAAATAAAAAAAAAAAAAAAAACCCACATCTACAGAAACAACTCAAACATGTCCCCATATGTGTCCTCATGGGCCTGTGTCCCCATAGTGGCCCTCACATCCCCCTGCTTCCACACCTATCCCCATGTCCCTATGTCCCAATGTCCCCATACATATCCCAATGTCCCCACATGTGTCCCCATGTCCCTATACATGATGTCCCCACATGTATCTCCTTGTCCCCATACATCTCCTGATATCTCCACGTGTGTCCCCATATATGTCCCAGTGTCCCCACGTGTCCTCTCGTCATCACAGATCTCCTGATATCTCCATGTGTCCCCATGTCCCCATACATGTCCCCATGACCCCATACACATCCCAATGTCCCCACATGTGTTCCCATATCTCCATACATGTTCCCATTTCCCCATGTGTCCCTGTGTCCTTACACATGATGTCCCCGCATGTGTCCCCATGTCCCTATACATGTCCCAATGTCTTCCTTCCTTCCTTCCTTCCTTCCTTCCTTCCTTCCTTCCTTCCTTCCTTCCTTCCTTCCTTCCTTCCTTCCTTCCTTCCTTCCTTCCTTCCTTCCTTCCTTCCTTCCTTCCTTCCTTCCTTCCTTCCTTCCTTCCTTCCTTCCTTCCTTCCTTCCTTCCTTCCTTCCTTCCTTCCTTCCTTCCTTCCTTCCTTCCTTCCTTCCTTCCTTCCTTCCTTCCTTCCTTCCTTCCTTCCTTCCTTCCTTCCTTCCTTCCTTCCTCCCTCCCTCCCTCCCTCCCTCCCTCCCTCCCTCCTCTCCCTCCTCTCCCTCCTCTCCCTCCTCTCCCTCCTCTCCCTTTCCTGTCGCTCCTGTCGCGATCCCGCAGGTCTGGAGCAGTCCCCACAGGGAATTTCGGTGTCACAGCCATCACCTGCCGTGTCCCCCGCGCTGTCCCCTCCCCTCGGGTGGCACCGCAGGAAGCTCCAGCGGCCCCTGAGCCCCAAACCCGCCGTGCCCCGAGGGTTTCGCTCCCTCTCGCCCTTTCCGGATCCCTCTGGAGCAGGGACAGGGACATTCACACCCCGCTCCTAGTGGTGGCTTTGGGCGCCCGGGGACGGCCGAGGTCACCCTGGCAACAGAGGCCGGTGACGGTGACATTTTCCCAATCAATCGCCCTCTGCAATTAGCGGACACCCCCCCCGCCCTTGCAGGGTAATTAATGAGCGCCGGGAGGCCGGGCCAGAGGGAGTCCCTGGGGCGCTGCGGGGTTTGTCCTGCTGTGTCCGTGTGTCCCTTCCCTGGGCACCACGGGGTTTGTCACTGTGTGTCCTCTCCCCACCACCGCGGGGTTTGTCCTGCTGTGTCCGTGTGTCCCTTCCCTGGGCAACACGGGGTTTGTCACTGTGTGTCCTCTCCCCAGCACCGCGGGGTTTGTCCTTCTGTGTCCGTGTGTCCCCTTCCCCTGGCACTGCGGGCTTTGTCCCCGTGTGTCCCCTCTCTTGGCACCGCGGGGTTTGTCTCTGTGTGTCCTCTCCCCAGCACTGCTGTGGCTGTCCCCGTGTGTCCCCTCTCCAGGAGCTGCCCCCTGTCAGCACAGGGATGGGTTAAACCTCCGAGCCCCGTCCAACCCGGCTCTGTGTCCTCCTGTCCCTCCACGAGCGTGGGGCTGGCTGAGCGCTGCTCCCTTGGGACCGGGGCTCTCATAACCCTAAAAATCCCACCTGCCTCCACCCTCGCCCTGGAGGAGGCTCGAAGGGTCCCTGTCACCCTGCAGGCTCCAAAAGAGAAAAAAAAAAAATTAAAAATAAACAAAGCAAAATGCTTTTGTCACTGCAGGCGTTCCCTGATGTCACCTGGGCCACCAGGTGAGCTGCAAGGGGGGAGCAGAGGGACCCTCGGGGATGGCGAGGTCACTGTCAGAGCAGGCAGTGCCACAAAAGCCCTCGGAGGTGGCTGAGAAGGCTCCAGGTGTGACTTTTACAGCCTCGGAGCGGCCGCTGCCATCGCCGAGCCATCAGCCGCGTTAAATAAAACACATTGCCTGTGAGGTCATCTAATGGGCCATTATTTCTTTATTTGAACTTTTTACCTTCACCTCTTCCTCCGTGCTGAATCAGCTCCTTGCCTTGGCACTTCCATTCCTACCCCATTTGGGAGATTGATGCGGGCTCTGGGGGGAGCCTGGCAGGGCCGGGGATGCCGATGCTGTAGTGAGTTTTTATGTTTTATTATGGTTTTGTCTTTGTATCTCCTTATTTTCCTCAGAGGTTTTGTCTTTGTATCTCCTTATTTTCCTCAGACTGTGTCCCCTCCCTCTACCTGTGTGATCCCTTTCCTTTGCTGAGATCATCCCCAAATCCCCACCCTGGCTCTCTGTCAGTCCCTCACCATCCCATCCCCTCCATCCAGAACTTTCCATCCAGGTGATCAGCCAGAGGCCAGGGGTCACCCCCAGGTGTCACCCCATATCCTGTCCTAAATGTCCATCCATCCAAATGTCCTCCATCCCTCAGGGTCACTCATTGGTCAGTAAATGTTTTCTACTTTGGGTTTCCACCTCCCTTTCAATGTGACCCTGGCACCTCTCAGCAGGAGCCCCCTGAGGTTTGTGGGGACTCCTTGGAGCTCCTGAAATAAATTTTGGATTAACCCCTGATAAGAGTTGGCTCCTTTATCCTCTGCCATTGTTCCAGCATCTCCTCTGCTGCAGGGGATCAGCCTGGCTGCCTTTGGTACCCCTGGGATCAGCCTGGCTGCCTTTGGTACCCCTGGGATCAGCCTGGCTGCCTTTGGGGCTCCCTCAGCAGCACTCAGAGGCACCAGAACATGCCGGGGCTCTGGGGGGAGCGTGGCAGGGCTTGGGATGCCGAGGCTCCGTCCCGGCCCCGGGATAAGGCAGGAGGAGCTGGGATGTGCCCGGGAACCCCTCGGGGTGTGGGGTTGGCACAGAGCGAGGGTCCGGCCGCGACCCCTCCTCCTGGTTCAGTCCGGGGGGTTGGGATCGGGCTCTGTCCCAAAGGAGAAGCACCGATTTCATCCTTTTTTCTTGGGATGTCCTGGAGGGGCAGGGAGCAGCGGGAGCGGGGGTGGCCTGGGGGAGGCTGGGCTGGGCTGCAAAACCGGCCAGGGGCACACACAGGAGTGACTGACAGAACCAGAGCACACAGCCTCGAGCTGTGCCAAGGGAAATTCAGGTTGGATATCAGGAAAAAGTTTTTACACAAAGGGTGATAAAGTTCTGCAATGGCTGCCTGGGGAGGTGGTGCAGTCCCCATCCCTGGGTGTGTTTAACAAAGCCTGGATGTGGCACAGGGTGCCAGGGTTCAGTTGAGGGGTTGGGGCTGGGATGGACTCGATGATCTTGGAGGTCTCTTCCAACCCAGTGATTCTGGGATTCTGTGAATGCTGTGATTCTGTGAGTTGGGGTGTGGGCTGGGGGCTGTGGACAGCTCAAGGACTGAACAGGGGTCTGCAAAGTGATTCTGTGATTCAGTGAACAGCGGCTGTGAATTGAGGAGTAGAGGAGTCACGGAATGGTTTGGATTGGGCAGCAGCCGGGTTCCAAAAGGGCAGAGGGGGGACAGGATGGGACACCTCAGGGTTGGGACCCCGCTCACCCCTCAGCCCATGAGGCACCTGTGTCACCCTGTGCCAGAGCGGGGGGGGGGGGGGGAGGTGGGGGATGGGACACACCTCTAGGAGCCCCACAGGGCCACCCCCAGGCCCCAGCAGCAGAATGGGGTTTTGTCGCTGCTGCTGTCACAGAATCATGGAATAGTTTGTGCTGAAAGGGACCTTAAATCCCACCCAGTGCCAGCCCTGCCATGGCAGGGACACCTCCCACTGTCCCAGGCTGCTCCCAGCCCTGCCCAGCCTGGCCTTGGGCACTGCCAGGGATCCAGGGGCACCCACAACTGCTCTGGGAAATCCATTCCAGGGATGGATTCCACAATTCCTGATTCCCAATCTCCCATCCAGCCCTGCCCTGTGGCAGTGGGAGCCATTCCCTGTGTCCTGTCCCTGCAGGCCTTGTCCCCAGTCCCTCTGCAGCTCTCCTGGAGCCCCTTCAGGCCCCAAAAGGGGCTCTGAGGTGTCCCTGGAGCCTTCTCCTGTCCAGGTGAGCAGGCCCAGCTGTGCCAGGCTGGCTCAGAGCAGAGGGGCTCCAGCCCTGGCAGCATCTCCGTGGCTCCTCTGGCCTGGCTGCAGCAGCCCCACGTCCTCCTGCTGCTGTTGCCCAGGGCTGGGGCAGCTCTGCAGGTGGGGTCTGAGCTGAGCCCAGGGGCAGAGGGGCAGAATCCCCCCCTGCCCTGCTGCCCATGCTGGGGCTCAGCCCAGCACAGGGGGGGTTTCTGGGGCAGCCTGAGCCCCTCACCCACCAACAGCCCAAGTCCTTCCCTCAGGGCTGCTCTCCCTGAGCTCATCCCCAGGCTGTGCTCAGGGCTGGGATTGCCCAGACCCAGGGGCAGCACCTTGGACATGCCGAACATCCAAGGTCTTCTCCAGGTCTTCTGCAGCTTGGGAAGGATCTTCTGGGAAGCCTCTCCAGCCCCTCCCAGCCCCAGGATGCCTCCAGCACCCCCCCATCACAACCCACCAGCAGGCAGAGCAGTCCCAGACTCGGGGATGTGCATCTAGTCAACACTCTTTTATTAAAAACAATTACAAAAAGTTACAGGTTACAATCGTTCTGTACAACCCAACCAAACCTCTGGTGCCTGGGGAGGTGATGGCAGCCCTGGGCCAGGACAGGCTCTGAGCACACCCATGGATGTGGTTCCACCCTCCCAGGGACATCCCTTGACACAGACACCCCCTCACCCCCACCCCAACAGCCTCAGTGTAGGCTGACCATGGGGACAGGATGGAGGATGGAGCCAAAGCTGCAGAGCAGGGCACAGCACGGTGTGCCCATGGCTGTGCCAGGGCAGGAGCTGCTGTGGGAGGCTGGGAAGGAGCAGGGGCTGCCTGTGAGGAACAGGCAAGAGGCAGCTCTGCTCCAGGGACATTCCATCCCTGCAGCCAGGGGTGAAGATAAACGGGGGATAAACGTGGCAAAGAGGCAGAAACAGAACAAACCTTCCCTCCCCAGCTGTGAGGCACTGAACTGTCTGTCCCACAGCCTGGGCTGGGGCAGCTCTGTCCCTGAGGCACTGGGACACAGGGACAGCCCAAGGGCTCCCAAGGCAGGGAAGGAGCAGAGCTGGATGTGGAGCACTGGGGGAGCTGCATCCCCAAAACCTGGGGTGAGGAATTGGCTGCCAGAGAGAACAAGGATGGGCTCAGCAGCACCAGGAGTCTGTAGAGCCCCACTGCTCCTGGATCTCCTGCAGAGCCTGGCAGAGGAATCACCTCCCTGCCTCTGAGGGCAGCATGGGATGGGAGAGTCCACCAGGGCCAGAGAGGGGCTGGAGCAGGGACATCCCTGTCCTGACCCCAGCCCTGCAGCAGGGACATCCCTGTCCTGACCCCATCCCTGCAGCAGGGACATCCCTGTCCTGACCCCAGCCCACAGCTGGGCCAGCTCAGCAGGACCTGCAGGGGACACAGAGCTGTCCCCAGACCCTGAGCCCAGCAGGGGCACAAAGCAGTGAGCAGGACCTGGCTCTGACAGGAACCAGAGCCCAGCAGCTCGTCTGTCCCCAGAGTGACACAGCCAGGGGCACAGCAGCCACCAAGGGACACAGGGACACAACTCCAGTGCTGCCAGGGGGGCTCAGGGTCCCTGCTCTGGGGTGAAGGTGCTCCCTGAGCCCAGCTGAGAGACCATGGGCTCCATGGGCATTGCTCCCCTCAGCTCTGCTGTCCCCACAGGGAGCCACCAGTGCCACCCAGTCACCCCAGTGACAGTGACACCCAGCAGTGCTCCAGTCCAGGTGCCACACACACAGCTGGGTCCCTCACTCTCTGCAGAATCCCAACACGTGAATGAGGTGAAATGAAGGAATTTTGAAGAAATAGGTGAATTTTTCCCCTATTGCTTTTGCCTGGGCCAAGTCCCTGCAGCAGGGCCAGCCTGGTGGGGAGCCCTGCACTCTGCTGAGGCCACCCTTAGGTGCAACCCCCAAAAACCTTGTTCCCTGAGCACGAGCTCACCGGGGCCCTGCTGGCAGCTGAGGGTGAGGGAAGGATCCCTGTCCCACCCTGCAGTGATGGGGTGCAGCCTCTCCCTGCCTCTGGAGCTGTTTGTCCCTGTCCTGCCTCGTGGCTCCCTGAGGTCGGGGCAAGGGGAGACACTGGTGGGTTCCCCCTTTGCACTGCCTGCAGAACCAGGTGCCAATTCCCAGATCCCACCTCATTGCTGTCCTTCAGAGCCTTCCTCTCCTGCAGCTCCACAGTGGGATTGCACCAGGATCCCTTCCCAAGTGCTTGATCCCCAGCTCTTGCTTCCCACACCAGCTCCACAATCCCCTCAGAGCTTCCTGCCCAACCTTCTTCCATCTCCCCCCTCTCCAAACACTGCTTTGGAGTACAGAGGCAATTTAAGTTACATTTGGGAGAGAAAAAAAAAAAAACAAAAAAGTAAACAATCTACCTTTAACTGAACCAGAAAGATCCTTCTGCACATCTCCAACCTACCTCTAACAAGCTTCTCCTAGGAACCAACAAGTTCTGCTTGTGCTACTCCAAACCACCTTGCCAGGCCCAAAAGGCAGAGCTTGGACCACAGAGAATCCCTCAGGTGGAGCCTGAGGATCTGAGAGCCACCAGCTGGGCAGGGGGGCTGCAGGTGTGAGTGCAGGAGTCCTGCTGGGGTGGTGGGGAGCAGGAACATGCTGCTGGCACGGGGGACAGAGTGGCTGTGGGCATTTATTGCACTTCTTCTTCTTCCAGAGGTGCAGGAGAACGGCAGAGACGCCACACGAGGTCATCGCTTCACCTTGGCATCCTCTCTGATCTTCCACACCATCAGCTCCATGCAGGCTCTGGCATCCTCACTGGAGTCGTGTCCTTCCACTGGGGACACAAACACAATGCCACTGACCCCTCTGCCTGCTCAGCCCAGCCCAGGGAGCTCCCCAGGCAGAGGCAGCTCCTCCCTGGCCCTGCAGCCACAGCCACACCTGGGAGCCCCCTGAGCACAGCTGGGATTGACAGGATTCCACACAATCACAGAATGGTTTGTGCTTTATGGTTTGTTCAAGCCCACCCAGTGCCACCCCTGCCATGGCAGGGACACCTCCCACTGTCCCAGGTGCTCCCAGCCCTGCCCAGCCTGGCCTTGGGCACTGCCAGGGATCCAGGGGCAGCCACAGCTGCTCTGGGAAATCCATTCCAGGGATGGATTCCACAATTCCTGATTCCCAATCTCCCACCCAGCCCTGCCCTGTGGCAGTGGGAGCCATTCCCTGTGTCCTGTCCCTGCAGGCCTTGTCCCCAGTCCCTCTGCAGCTCTCCTGGAGCCCCTTCAGGCCCCAAAAGGGGCTCTGAGGTGTCCCTGGAGCCTTCTCCTGTCCAGGTGAGCAGGCCCAGCTCTGCCAGGGAACAACTCCTGCCCAATAGCCCATCTAAATGGGATTTTTTCCCATCTAAATTCCACTTCTTTAAGTGGGAAGCCATTCCCTGTGTCCTGTCCCTCCATCCCCTGTCCCCAGCCCCTCTGCAGCTCTCCTGAAGCCCCTTCAGGACTTTAAGGAGTCCCCAAAGCCTTCTCTTCTCCAGGCTGAACACTCCCAACACTAAACATGTATTTTTCTCCACTAAACCCACACTTTTTGCTGGGTTTGAGCCTGACACCATCAGCTATGGAACAGCTGGCAGCTTCCCCAGCAGTGTTTAGAATGACAGGAGGAAACAGGCCCCACTTCCAACAGGAGGGTCCATCCCAGCTGAGCAGAGAGAGAAGGGAGGGCAGGACCTGACCTCAGTAGAACCACCCTCATCCTTCCCACATGCCTTCCTTGGTCCCACTCAGCACAGGGAGAGCTCTGCCCTCGGAACAGGGGTCAGACAAATGAACTGTGGCTGAGGTTCTGTTGTGGTGTGCTGTAATGTCCCATTTTGGCCTTCCAGGTCATTTCCCCAGGTGTGCCTATACCTCTCTCCCTTTCCCCTTGCCCCCATGCTGAGTGAGTCCTGTCAATCAGGCTGAACATTCCAGCAAGGCGTCGTGTGGTTGGTCAAGTTCAAAGGATGCCCCTATGCCCAGAGGTCATTGGCCTGTCTGGGTGTCATCTTCCCCTGAGACCCTGCCCCTCTCACCTGGTTGGGGCTCACCTGTACCTCCCCTCCCCCTGTCCCTGAGCTTAAAAGGTGAATGAGACCATGCGGGGGGATTCTGTTGGAGCAGTTGCTCACGTTCAGACCTCTGTAACCATGGAATAAACCTCTGGACATTAAACCCTCCAGCAGAATCCTCTCCTTTTTCTCTTCACCATCACCTGAAGCTTTCCTCCTGAGGTAAACGGGGTTCCTAACAAGCCTGGACTTGTTCAGTGCCCAGCTGCAATCTCCAGCAAGCCAAGGTATCTCTGGGGTGACACACCACAGTTGCTGCCTTTGGCCCAGCAGCGAGGGTCAGACTGGCCCAGGCACAATCTAACTGGGAATATTGGGAGCCATATTCCAATAAGGTTCCTTACACCACACACATGCAGGGCAGAAAACACAGTGCCAGGAGGGCTGGGGAGAGCAGAGGAAGGCAGGGCTGAGGAGAGCAGAGCCAGCAGGTCCCTCAGGGCTCACCATTGTCCTGGATGATGCGTTTGAGGTAGTCGGCCATCAGCGTGCGCAGCGCCCGCTTGTAGGGCAGCCCCAGGCGGTGGGGGAACACGATGGCTGTGTCCACCACAGTGCCATGGATCAGCTGGGGAGGAGCACAACGACAGCCTTAGACCCCATTCCCACAGGTATTGTATTGTATTTCATATTTCTCCAGTCCCATACTCTTGTTATGATATTCTTAAAGTCACAGAATCACAGAATTTCAAGACTGGAAGAGACCTATAAGATCATCCAGTCCAGCCGATGTTCTAACTGTTCAACTAGATCATGGCAGCAAGTGCCACATCCAGTCTTTTTTTGAATTCTTCAAGGGATGATGCCTCTACCACCTCACTGGGTAAATGATTCCAGTATCTGACCACTCTTTCTGTGAAGTATTTCCTTCTTACTTCTAACTTACATCTGGCTTGACGCAACTTGAGACTGTCCTCTTGTTCTATCCATTGTTGCCCGGAGAAAGAGGCCGACCCCCAGCTCTAGCTGGTTTTCTACCATGTAGCTCTTCTCTGTAGCACAGTTCCTCATGGCTTCACAGGGGCTCCTCCTGGGCTCTTGACCCACCCCCTTTTATCCCAGTTATCTTTGCAAGCCACAGCTGCTGCCCAGCTAAGGACTTCACAGCTGTGGCTCATTTGGAATAACTGGGACCCACGTATCCAATACATAGGACTCTCACTACACACAGGGACAGGCTCTCCTGGGGATCAGCAACCTCCTGGTCAGCTCTGGGCTCAGGGCAGTGCTCTGTGCAGCTTCCAGCCCAACCAGTCTGGCAGGAGGCTCTGGCTGGATGTGGGCACCCATGCAGGGTGTGGGCACACAGCATTCCCACTGCTGTGCCAGCCCCACAGCCCTGGAAGCTCACACTCAGGAGGTTTCCTGAGTCTCAGCAGAGATTGGGGCTGATCCAGCGGGACAGGGCCAATCCTGAACCCCCCCCCAGCCTGGAGAAGCTGGAATAGTTCTGGAGTATTTCCCAATTAAAAATGAAACTGAAGAAGCAGCTGACAGCTCAACAGTCCCTGTGGGAGCTGCAGCAACCTTCCAGCTGCTTCTCAGGCTGGTGAGGGGCACCCTGCCCATTGGAACTGGGTAATCTTTGTGGTGCCTTCCAACCCAACCACTCTGGGACAGAAGTGGGCAGGA
The DNA here is from genome assembly GCF_035770615.1 of Melospiza melodia melodia. NCBI lineage: Eukaryota > Metazoa > Chordata > Aves > Passeriformes > Passerellidae > Melospiza > Melospiza melodia. The sequence goes on from NC_086200.1 coordinate 26,973,771, forward strand.
TGTGCACACATGACAAAGCAGGATGTACATCCCAATGCTGCCTGGCCTTCAGGGTGCAAACCAACCCCAAATCCTCCCATCCACCAGCAGTGACTCAACAGGAAGTTTTTAACCAGCACCAGCTCAGCAAGGATGGAATGGGAGAGGGAAATTCTATCACTGAATCATATCAGAGAGTGTTTTGAGTTGGGACTTTTTAAAGGGCTTCTACTCCATCCAGTGCCATGGCAGGGACATCTCCCACTGTCCCAGGCTGCTCCAAGCCCTGTCCAGCCTGGCCTTGGGCACTGCCAGGGATCCAGGGGCAGCCCCAGCTGCTCTGGGAAATCCATTCCAGGGATGGATTCCACAATTCCTGATTCCCAATCTCCCACCCAGCCCTGCCCTGTGGCAGTGGGAGCCATTCCCTGTGTCCTGTCCCTGCAGGCCTTGTCCCCAGTCCCTCTGCAGCTCTCCTGGAGCCCCTTCAGGCCCCAAAAGGGGCTCTGAGGTGTCCCTGGAGCCTTCTCCTGTCCAGGTGAGCAGGCCCAGCTGTGCCAGGCTGGCTCCAGCCCTCTAATCCAACAGCTCAGCTCTGAATTGTCACCAAGCTGGAGCAACTGGGGATGCTGACCAGCTCAAAGTGCTCCCTGCCCTGCACCAAGGGGGCTGGGGACAGCCAAAAGGCCCCACCTGAAAAGTCCATAATCACAGGGCAGGCTGGCTTTGCCTTTTTTAACACTGATTTCTTCCTCTCAAGTTAAAACAAGATGAATTCTCTGCTGTCATGAGCTGCATTCAGTGGGAGCTGGAGGAATGTGGGTGAGGGCAATCCCACATCCTGAGCACAGCAGTGAAGGGCAGGGCCTAAGAGATAAACCTGTGTCCTGTCCCAACAGGGATAACTCCAACAGGACCCTGATAATCCCCTCTCCTCTCTGCCCCCAGGCACCAGCTCATGCTGCAGGACAACCCATAACTCCATCAGGAACAGCTCCACAACTGCACTTCAACAGGAACAACCTGCTCCTCTCCTCAGAATATAAAACTGCCAATGTTATGGATAATCTCCCCTGGCCTGCACTCAGCCCTGGCACCCTCCCAGACACACTGGTAATTACTTATGTAGATCAGGAAGAGTGAGGAAACAGGATAATAAAGCCTTAAATAAAACTTGAAATGCCATCAGCACTTGGAAGTTGCCACAGCCATTAGTGAGATATGGCTTTAGTGCCACAGCCCTGGGCCATTCTGCTGTGACACCCCACACTGCTCTGGGCTCCTCCTCTTGGCAGCAGCTGTGGTGCTGAGAGAAAATCAAGCCTCTAAGAGGCCAAGGCAGTCATCTCGAGCTGATCTAACTGGAAATAATGTCTTTCTGATTATGATGAAGCCTCTCCAAGGCTGGGATAAAGGGTGCCACGGAGAGGTAAAGTGTTTTACAGGCATTAAAAGCTCCTGCTTCCAAGCCAGCCCAGCCCTAGGAGCTGGCAGCCACAGAGGCTTCAGCAGGAGAGGTGTGGGACAAAGAATGGCTGAGGGCAGTTCTGGCATGTGAGCACAAAGACTTGGCTCCTGCCTGCCACATGCCCTCCTGGTGAGCCAGGACAAACCCCCCAGTGCAGGACACACACCCTGGCAGGGCCCTGGGCACACCAGGCTGCTGAGGGCCAGGCAGGAAACAGGACAGGTAAAAGGTAAAAATAATTTCACCAAAGTAACACCACAATTCCTAGAAAAGCTGGCACAGGACAGAGAACAGATCAGGCAGGGGTGAGAGGCAAATTATTCGGGATCAGTCACAGAATCATGGAATAGTTTGGGCTGGGAGAGACCTTAGGGACCATCCTGTTCCACCTTCCAGCAGCCCAGGCTGCTCAGAGCCCTGTCCAGCTCTGTCACCCTGGGCAGCAGCAGCCACTGAGAGTTCAGGTGACACCAGGAGTGACAGACACGACCCCACTGCCTGCACTGCCAGCACAGGCAGCTCCACACAGGCTCAGAGACTGGACAGACCACGGAATCCTGGAATGTGCTCAGTGGGAAGGGACCCTCAGGGATCATTGATCCCAGCTCTGTCCCTGCCCAGCCACCCCAACAGCCCCACCCTGAGCAGCCCTGGGAGCTCCTGCAGCTCTGGCAGCCTTGGCACCATTCCCTGGGCAGCCTGGGCAGTGCCCAGCAGCCTCGGGGGGCAGAACCTTGCCCTGAGCTCCATGCCAAGGCCTGGCACAGCTGCAGCCCTTGCTGGGCTCCTGTGTCTGGTCACGAGAGTGAAAAGATCAGCCCCTGCCCCTCCTCTTCCCCCATGAGGATGCTGAAGACCACAATGAGTCTCCTCTCAGTCTCCTCTAGGCTGAACAAACCAAGTGCCCTCAGCTGCTCCTTATGAGGCCCCTCCAGACCCTTCCCCATCCTCACAGCTCCTCTGGACACTCTCTAATGGGTGCATGGCTTTTTTATATTGTGGTGCCCAAAACTGCACACAGGATCTGAGGTGAGACCACCCCCCCGATCCTTGGAAATAAACTGCTCCTAAATCCCACCTAACACCCCCAGGGTGGGAAAGCAGCCCAGGGAGATGTGGAGGGAGAGCCCAAGTTACCTTTAGTGCAAATAAGTCGCTTTCCAAGCTGTGCCCTATCAGAATGGTGTCTGCACTGAACATGTTCAGGAGGACGGCTTGGACATCTCGCAGGGTGATGCTCGTGTTCTCCAGGTCCTCTTCTGTCACACCTGAGAACCTGCACAGCAACAGCACAGAACAGGTTCTGTTCCTTCACCTGAAGAAACACCTCAAAGCCCCTCAGCCCTTAAGGAGTGGTGGTCAGTGGAGTTTCAACAAGTTCCTGAGAGAGCACAAAGCTCTGTGCCAAGGGAGACCCTCCTCACCTGGTGTTGTAATCCACCACCTTGGAGTCTGGCTTGACAAAGGTGTCATACACCACCTTCAGCTCTGAGTTTATCACAGTCACTCTTGTCAGCTCCAGTCCTTGCTTAGTGTAGCACTGCAAGAACAGGGCAGATGTGATGAGAGGCACAGGCCAGAACAGTGTGGGATCAGTGGAGCCCCTCAGCCAAAGGCTGCAGCTCCCAAAATGTCCAAAATGCCCAAATAAAAAAAGCCAAAATGCCCCAAAAAAATCCAAAACGTTTGGTGCAGCAAGGCCAGGCAGCAGCACTGCCCAGCATGGGCCAGTCAGAGCCTGCCAGGGCTGCACAGCCCTCAAGCCAAACACAGCAATCAATAAGAGCTCATTTGCACCTCCAGCACCAATATTCAGAACAGAGAGAATCAGGTCAGCAAGCAGCTTCCCTCCAGCCACTTGTGTCACACCTCAGGCAGCCCCAAAAAGCTTTGTTTTGGCTTTGGACCCACCATTTCACAGTCTAAGGCATAGATCCCAGGGTAGCCATCAGTTGTGGGCAGCTTCTCAAAAGTCTTGACAAAACCATCCAGGCTCTCCTTGCGCCCATCGTGCACGTGTTGCTGAGAGGAAAAGAGAGACAGCTGGTGAGCAGAGGAACAAAAAGCCAAAGAGCCCACTGCAACAAACCTCCACTTCAACAAAAGTGGGGGTTTAATGATTTCTTAATGAGGAATAAGTTTTGAGAAGTTCACAACCACAGCAAACACACCATGGGCAGCCCTGATTCCAGTGGCACGTCAGGGCTGGTGGCATCGTACTGACAGCACATGGAGGAGCAGGACATGTCTGGGGAGGGGGAGCTTTCAGTCTGGAGGAGAATTAGTCAGGGAGGGTCACACTGAGGCCTGGCTCTGCTGGAACTTCAGCTCCTGGTTCCTGTGGCCAAGACAAGGCCAGGATCCTAAACCCAGACTCTCTTGGGTTTTTGGTTGTTAATTGCTGCCCTGAGATGTGCAGGGTGTCTCTGCTTCAGCCCACACAACTGAAGAACGAGTCTGGACTCTTCAGTTTTCTGTCTTGAGGTTGTTTATTAATTCTTATCTATAATATTTTCTTTCTGCCCAGCCGAGATCTGCTCAACAGGGCAGCCACAGGCACTCTCTGTGTTGTCTTTTATACTACAAACTACATATAACATATTTACACTTAATTCCCAATACCTATCACCTGTGTTAGACAGTGAGCTTCTACTCTAAACCAATCCCAAAGTGCCAACATCAGACAACTGCAGAAAATGGAGAACAAGAAGAAGAAGGAGAAAGGCTGGACATGCCCAAGTTCCTCCATCTTGTCCCCATTACCCCCATACCAAAAATCCTAAAATCTACATTTTCACCCTGTGATCATTTTGTTACTACACCATTCAAACCTCTGTGACTTTCGGGTCCTCATTCAAAGCTGATAACTTGCTCCAGGGGTCAAAATCAAATCCCCAGGTGCTCTGGGCTGCGTGCCAGGGTGTCCGAGCCCCCTGATGGGGTCCCAGCAACTCTGGACACCCAGAGGGATGCACTGAGCTCTGACAAGACTGTGTGCACCCACACCCAGCCAGCCACACCCACAGCAGCTCCAGCCCACCAGGACTTGAGGCAATAATGGGCATTTCCAAGCACTCTGCATTGTTCCCAGCTCCAGGGTCAACAAGATCCAGCAGGAAAACTCAGCGAGTGATTTCACAAGTGGTTTTAGCCAGTGCATGACTGAGCTGCTGTTGCAACACAGGTACTCCCACACTCCTCCACAGCTCAGATCCCACTGGTTACCCTGAAACCCTCCTGGCAAGCAGGGGATCTGAGCTGGAGGAAGCTTAAAGGGGAAGCAGGAACAGGTAACAGAGGGCAAGGCAGAGCTGGGACTGCCCTTTTGCCTGCTGACATGGTTTTGGTACAACCAAGCTGCACCACACCCAGAGGTGATGCTCTCCCTCCCTTATTCCCCAGTGGGGTTTTTGTTGTGCTGAAGTTTTGCCTGTCCCTAAATCTCCATGTACCTGTGTACAACCACAGCAACCTGGGCACAGCCTCCTTTGCCATATCCAAAACCAAGGAATCACTGAATCCTTAAGGCTGGAAAGGACTCCCAGGGTCATCAAGCCAACCCAGCAGCCCCACCATGGTCACCACTAAACCATGTCCCCAAGTGCCACACCCACGAGCTTCCTGAACACTCCCAGGGATGGTGACTCCACCACTGTCCTGGGCAGCCCCTTCCAATGCTTTACAAACCTTTCAGTGAGGAAATTTTCCCAATATCCCACCTAAACCTCCCCTGGCACAGCCTGAGGCCGTTCCCTCTCCTCCTGTCCCTGTTCCCTGGGCTGTCCCCTCCTGTCAGGAGCTGTGCAGAGCCACAAGGTCCCCCCTGAGCCTCCTTTTCTCCAGGCTGAGCCCCTTCCCAGCTCCCTCAGCCTCTCCTGGTGCTCCAGACCCTTCCCCAGCTCTGTTCCCATCTCTGGACATGCTCCAGCCCTTTCAGATCCTTCTTGTCATGAGGAGCCCAAACTGCGCCCAGGATTTGAGGTGGGGCCTCAGCAGTGCCCAGCACAGGACGGAGCTTCCCAAAGGTCTCACCCTACAAAGAATGAAACTGTTCTGGTTTGTCCCAGGATTAAAGGCTGGAGAGAGGAGGAACTGAGGCCCTTGTAAAGCTGCCATGTGTGGGCAGAGAGGAAACCAAAGCAGGATTTGCATATTTTCCTGCACAGGTCACTGCTGCAGGTACAGCCAGAGCACAGGAACTGCATCATCTGAAGTTAATGAGGCAGCTGGGCCAACACTGAGGCCAATCTCTCCCAGATTCCACAGCCAGCACTGCTCAAAGGCCTCATGGATCACAGCTGCACTTGTCCACTCTGCACCCATGGCATGGAACTGCTCTGCTGAGGAACTGGGGAGAGCAGCTCAGCAGCCAGGAGACACCAAACACTTCTCCCTGGCAGCTTCAGCCCTTCCCTCCCTCTGTGATACAACACAACTAAGCTGTGAGTGAAAAAAAAAAAAAACCATTAGGTATTTTTGTTGTCATGAAAATGCCCAAATCTTCCTGGCTGGGAGGAGGGCAGGGAAGTTGCTCCTGTTTTTTGAGGAAGCACAAAGAGCAGCCTCTGCAGGCTCCCTGGAGCAGCACAGCTCCCTCCTGCCATCTCCTGCCTCCCTGCCTAACTGCAGCAAACCCAGCTCACTCACACAGCTGAGTGCCAAATTCTGGGTTTTCCCACCACTGCAGGGCAAAACAATTTAAGTTGCACTTGATTTATCCATTTAAGGGAAGCCACTGTTCTGCTAAAGGCTTAAACAAAGATTTCCCTGCCCTGTGCTTGAACACACACAAGTTTTCTGACCAGCTTACTGCTCCAGTTACTGAGAATGGTGTCTCATTACAAATATTTTCTGTTTTCAAAGCATTTCTTCAAAACTGAAGGATTCTGTGCTCCCTAAAACCCTAATATCCAAAAATTTCACTGCATGCTCTGATGCTGAGCAGGCTGTGGATTCAATCTTGAATCTACCAAAAGGTGCTGTGAAAACTGGGGGCTTATAAAAAGGAGGGAGAGAGACTTTTTAATACTGGTATGGAAGGACAGGACACAGGGAATGGCTCCCACTGCCACAGGGCAGGGCTGGGTGGGAGATTGGGAATCAGGAATTGTTCCCTGGCAGGGTGGGCAGGCCCTGGCACAGGGTGCCCAGAGCAGCTGATTTTTTAAAAATCCCAAATTCATGTGGAAAAGAACAAAAAGTAATAACCTGATGCCATCCAATCCAACTGTGCAGGGCAGGCTTTTATGGTGTAAACAAATAAATTGTAACAAACCTGGAATTTTGCCCAGAATCACCTTCTACCTCTAGCCTTTGGTTCTCCCCTTGTGTGGCAGCTGCCAAATGTAAAAATGCCCCTAAAACAATGACAAGAAACATGCCCAGAGACCTGGGAGAAAGGCACAGGACAGACTGGGGATGTGGGGTGGCACACCAACTCTCCTGCTGCCTAAGGGAAAGAAAAATGCACCTGTGCAAAGGTACCCAGACCCTCTGCTCCATCAAACTCCACACCTGAGAAGCTTTTTCATTCTTTTTCTAGTGCTGGGCTCCCTCAAAAGGAGTTTTGTGATATTTTGGAGTTACAACAGGCTCCTTGGGAAGGTTCTTCCCCTCATTACAATCAACAAAACTTGTGAGAAAAGATCTGTCCACCAGGATAAAGTTATCTTAGAATGGGAATCTGGAAAGGAAAAGATGGGAAAAAGGGTTTGGCACTGTTGCCAAGGCCATGAAACTGCTGCTTAAAAGGAAATCCCTTATTTCTCATTCCTTCTGTGATTCACTGAAGAACATGAGCTTTTCTATGTCCCTCAAGCAGATGATAAATGATCAGGATAAATGAACCCAGCCCACTCCAGACAGCTGAGTGTCAAATACTGGATTTTCCTACTACTGCAGAGCAAAAAAAAAAAAAAAAAATTAAGTTGCACTTGTTTTATCCCCTTAAGGGAAGCCACTGTTCTTCTAAAGGCTTAAGCAAGGATTTCCCAGCCACTGCCACTGTGAGCAGGGCACAAATGTCACAGAGAATAAAGAGGTGTTGTTCCATCACTTACTTTAGCAACCTGGCAGCCTGGTGACCCCACAGCTCCAGAGCAGCAGCTGTAGTGAGTTTCCCACCCACCTGGCACTGAAAGAGAAAGAGAGGAAGGGTCAAGGAGAAAATTCTTGTTAACAAGAGACCTGAACTTCAGCTTTCACTGCAGATCCCCTGGATAAGCACGACAAGAATGTGTCAAACACAGGGGGAAAATAACTGTGGATTCACAGGCAGCAATCTAAAGAGTTTAAGTCTCTGGTACTCAGCCAGACAAACTCCAGAAGCCACTCAGTGATGGAAAACCAGAGCAGAGCTCAAACTAGGTTAGTGCCTTGCTGCAAATGAATTCAGCCAAGATCAGTGAACTCTCCTGGGAGTGACAGACCTCTAGTGCTCCCAGTCAGCCTTTTAAAGGGCTGATTCATTTCCAAAAGCACAGGGAGGTTTTTTCCTTTACTTTTCTGAAGAAAGATGAAACCCCCTGCTGCAGCCCCAGTGTCACATTCTGAGGGCAGCCAAGCCCAGCAGCTCTTGGTGAGGTCATTGCAGTGACAGGCACAGAACTGCCACCACCTGGGGGTGTGACAAGCCCCAAAATCAAGCTCAAAGCTGAGGAAGAGCCTGTGTTTGAGGCTGGAGCATGGGCAGCAGGGCCAACCTGTGGTTATTAATTATTGTGGGGTTGTTGTGGGTCCCAGGACAAGGTGAGAATTGACTCCAAGTTCTCAGAAGGCTGATATTATATTATATTATATTATATTATATTATATTATATTATATTATATTATATTATATTATATTATATTATATTATATTATATTATATTATATTATATTATATTATATTATATTATATTATATTATATGGCATTATTATAAAATTATATTATTTACATTTATATTATATTACATTATTATATTATATTATATTATATTATATTATATTATATTATATTATATTATATTATATTATATTATATTATATTATATTATATTATATTATATTATATTATATTATACTATATTATACTATATTATGTTATACTAGATTATATTATATTATTATATTAAAATTATACTAAAATTATATTAAAATTATATTATATGAAATATATAGTATATAAAAATAATATTATATTAAATGGCATTATTATAAAATTATATTATTTACATTTATATCACATTTCATTATTATATTATATTATATTATATTATATTATACTATATTACACTATATTATGTTATACTAGATTATATTATATTATTATATTAAAATTATACAAAAATTATATTAAAATTATATTATATGAAATATATATTATATCAAAATTATATTATATTAAATGGCATTATTATAAAATTGTATTATATGATATTATGATATGATATGATATGATATGATATGATATGATATTATATTATATTATATTATATTATATTATATTATATTATATTATATTATATTATATTATATTATATTATATTATATTATATTATATTATATTATATTGATATACTAAAACTACACTAAAGAAAGAGAAAGGAGACATCAGAAGGCAAGCAAAGAACGATAACAAAAAACCATGACAGACTCAGAGAGCCCAACACAGCTGGCTGTGATTTGCCATTAATTAAAAACAATTCACATGCTGGGTAAAAAATTCTCCAAACCACATTCCAGAGCAGCAAAACATGGAGAAGCTGAAGTTTCCCAGGAGAAGCAATGGTGGCAAAGGGATTTTTAATAAAATAAATAAAATGTGACAGGGCTGTACCTCTCTGCTTGCGCAGCCGCCCCCAGTGGTGCACGCACTCCTCCCTGCGGATGCAGCTCCCCGAGGCTGACACCATGTACTCGGTGCCACAGCGACAGCAGATCCTGCATGAGGCTTGGGGACAGGAGACAAACAACAGCCAGGTCACTGCAAGCAGCCCTTCCTACCCCTCACCTGGCCAGAGCAGAGTAAATCACCATCACTCAGCCCCAAATGCTGGGAAATTATGTTTTCTGTTATAAACTATTCCAAATATTGTTGCAAACTTCTATGAAAGCACAGAAATCCCTCTGAAATCTGCCCCCACCCAGAGGCAAACACAAAGACTCTCCAGTGGCTTTGGTTCACATAAGCTGCCCCCAGTTCCAGCAAGGTTTGCTGCATTGTTTCTCCATGCACAGCAAATTACGTTGGAGTCTAACACAGTTATTTTAAGAACAGGATAAATAAGTCATTCTTTGGACACCAGAGCTAATGAAACCTGGTTTCCAGGGGATCTGTGCCTTGTCACTTCCAAATGACATTTTAGCCCTTCTAGGGCACAGCTTTTCTGTCAGGATTTTCCAGCAGGAGCACTCGGGTCAGGGCCTGGCAGTCTGCAACAGCTCCCTCCTACCACCTCAACTTTTACTGCCCAAAATTTGGGGAAGGGAGATGCAAAAAGCCACTGGGAAGGAGCTATCATCCTTGAGATCTCCATGCAATTCCATGATTCCACCAAAGTTCCATTTTTGTGTGAGCATTAAAGCTGTTAGCACATTCCCAGCTCTGCCCAATTGGTCACAGTGGCAGCAACAGCTTTAGTTAAACAAGGAGAAATTCAAAGATCCTGCAGCATCTGCAGGAAACTACAGGAACAAAACCAGGAACATGGGCTCAGGTTCATCAAGGAGCTGGCTGGTTTCTGGGAAAAAAGGGCTCTCACAAATACAGCACTTGACAGTGTTAATGCAAGAGAGCTTTTGCCCAGGTTGCTTCAGCAACCACAGGACAAATGTAGGCACAAGGTGTTAACATGGATGAGCACTTAACACACTTTAGTGAGGTCTCTCCACACACATGCTCAGGGGAGCGTGGCAAAGCACCTCAACAGAAATCACCAGTCTGGATTTTATCCTGCTGCAGCACAGCCTGCTTTAGGCAGGGACTGAGGAACAGAAATCTTGCCATGAGTTCAGAAAATTCAGAGGAAGACCCCATCCTGTGGGCTGACCCAACCTGTGGGTTCAAGGCTAGGTTGGATGTGGTTTGGAGCAACCCAGTCTGGTGGAAGGTGTTCCAGGGAGTGGAATGAGATGGGCTTTAAGTCCCTTCCAATTCAAACTGTTTTGTGATTTTATGATCACTGCACAAAGGGCTCTGGGGAAGTGTTTGGCCCAGCAGTGCCATGAGATCAACAGAAAACTCTGCAATCCAGAGCAGCAGAGCAGGACCCACTGCAAAGCCAGCCTGGTCCTGTGTCAGTCCTTATCCCACCAGAACAGCAGCTCACACAGACTGAGACAGAAAAAAATCCTTCCCCTGGGAGAGGGGAGGGTCACCAAGTGCAGAACAGGAGCCTCTTCCCAACTGGTGAATTGCTGTTCTTTGGCAGCACAGAATCCTGGAACTGCTGAGGTTGGGAAAGAGCTTTAAGATCAAATCCAACCATCAGCACCACCACCATGGTCACCACTAAACCATGTCCCCTGTGCCACATCCACACATTTTTTCAACATTTCCAGGGTGATGACTCCACCACTGCCCTGGGCAGCCTGTTCAATGCTTCACAACCTTTTCCACAGAGAAATTTTCCCTTATATCCAATCTAAACCTCCCCTGGTGCGACGTGAAGCTGTTTCCTTTCATCCTAACACTTGTTACCTGGAAATTAGAAATTAGAAACCTCCCTCAGCCTCACAGACTATAAACTCTGGGTCAAAAATAGCATTCTGAGGATGTGAAAGCTGAAGAAAGAAACTCTCCATGCAGCAGAGCTCTGCAGCCACACTCCCCATCCCAACAGCACCAAGGGGCAGCTCCTGCTGTGTCCAGCAAGCCCTGCAGAAGGAAAGAGGCAGCAGAACTTACAGTCAGTGACTTTCTTCTCCTCTGCAGTGTAGAGCACAGCCCGTCCAGCCTTCTCAGGGTGAGGCATGGGGTACCCATTCTCCTTGAGCTGCTCCTCAGTCATCAGGTACTCCTTGAGGCGCCGGTACAGGGCAGCTCCTGCACACAAACACACAACTCAGCTCTCAGCACCAAAGCACTGCCTGTGTTTCTGCCTTTACAAACTCTCCTGCCTTGATAAATTGAACTTCCCCCACTATTCTGAGCTTGTCTCAGCTCAGGATGGACAGGGGAATAGGTGTTGGGTGGTCATTTTTAAAATCTGGCCATTATTGTACAAGTTGATTTTTAAACTCTTTGAACAAGGAGCATTAAGTCTGGAAAGCACAGCTGGAAGAGAATTCCTCCAAAAGGTCCATCTTCAGCCTTGCTGTTACTGATAGAACCAACACAATTTGGGTTGAAGGGACCTTGCAGATCAACCCATTCCACCCCTGCCATGGCAGGGACACCTCCCACTGTCCCAGGCTGCTCCCAGCCCTGCCCAGCCTGACCTTGGCCACTGCCAGGGATCCAGGGGCAGCCCCAGCTGCTCTGGGTACCCTGTGCCAGGGCCTGCCCACCCTCACAGCCATGAATTCCTGCCCAATATCCCATCCATCCATTATCCCAATATCTTATCTATCCATTCCCCATCAAGCCATTCCCCCTTGTCCCATCACTAAATGTGAGATTTCTCCCATTTCAGTGTTTAAATGCAAATATATCTGATAATTGGTAACACAGCCCTCAAATACCCCTCAAAGGCCACCCACAGCTCCCTAAAAACTTCATTATCCAAAGTTTCTTCCTGCTACTGATCTCAGGCTGCTTGTTTCATTTCACTGAATAATTATAACTTCTTGCACTCTGCTCAATATCTCCTTTGGCTGCTGCATTAAACCCTTCCAATATTCCTGGGTGCCCTTTGATGTTGCTTAGCTGAGCTATATTGGCCCTTTTAAGCTTTCTCAATGTCAATTCCTTCTGCTCCATGGCCTCCCTGGCTCTCCTCTGATCTCCTCCACAATTTGCCTACATCTCTTGGCAACCAAAATACCCATAACTGATTTGAGCCCACATGAAAAATGCTCGTGGCACAACCCTTTGGCTACGATACGACCTTACTGTGACATTGGTGAGAGTGAAACTGAGCCCTGCAGAGATGGAGGTTTTTAAGTTTGCCTTTTAATCTGACAGGCACACTGTAAAGAACTGCTTCAGGGCAAGAAAGCTGAAGTAAAATTATGCCCAAAGCACAAGAGGCAGCTCTGAATGGTTATTGATGCTCCATCAAAGCCAGCCAGGCTGCAGCAGTGACCTCAGAGCCCCAGTGAGGATGGAAGGAGGGCACTGGTCAGTGGTGCCACCATCCCCCAGGGGACCCTGCAGCTCTGTGGTGCAGCCAGAGAACAGAGAAATCCCAGCAGTTGAGGTCATAAAATCCTGAATGGGAAGGGACCCACAGGGATCATTGAGCCCAGCCCCATCCCTGCCCAGCAAGGGCTGCAGCTCTGGCAGCCTTGGCACCATTCCCTGGGCAGCCTGGGCAGTGCCCAGCAGCCTCGGGGGGCAGAACCTTGCCCTGAGCTCCATGCCAAGGCCTGGCACAGCTGCAGCCCTTGCTGGGCTCCTGTCCCTGTGCCAGAGCAGAGCTCAGCCCCTGCCCCTGTGCCTGCCCTGGGGAGGAGCTGCAGCCCCCGAGGAGCCTCCCCTCAGTCTCCTGGGCTGCAGCTGAACGAGCCAAGTGCCCTCAGCTGCTCCTCAGCCCTTCCCCAGCTCCGTGTCCCTCCTCTGGGCACTCTCCAACAGCTTTGGGTCCTTCTGATCTCGTGGTGCCCAGAGTGCCCCCAGCACTGGAGCTGAGGCTGCCCCAGGGCAGAGCAGAGTGGGACAATCCCTCCCTGGGCCTGGTGCCCCCAGCACAGGGGGGCCCTTGGGGCTGCCAGGACCCAGCAGTGACTCAGATCCAACTTGCACTGACCAGGACCCCCAGGGCCCTTTCTGCAGTGCTCTGGCCCCAGAGCCAGATCTGCTGAGATGCCTGGAACAGTTGCTGTGCACATCCCAAGGGATGCTCCAGCCTTAGAAGAGCTCAGCTTGGGCACCTTGGTCTGGTTCTCTGGGTGTCTGCTGATTTCCAGGACATCTGGGTCCTGTTTGGCTTTGGGATTTGCTGCTGCATTTCTTTTTTCCTTCCCCAACTCCAAGTCCCTCCTTTGGGCACTCTCCACCAGTTTTAGATCCTTCTGGCAGTGTGGTGGCTAAAATGCCCCCACAACCTGAGGTGAATGCACCAGCCAGATCCTGATCCTGCCCCCCCAGTCAGTGGCACAGCTCAGCCCCCCTCAGCAGGGAGAGCCCAGCAGGAGCAGCTCTGACCTGTCAGATCCTCGGCTCTCAGGCTCCCTGAGCGGTTCAGGGTGAAGCTGGTCTTGGCAGCAAGCTTCCCTCCCAGCACAGCCTCGTGGGACACCACCTTCTTGTTGCTTGTCTCTGCAAGGAGAGGGAGCAGCACAGGGGGACAGAGATCAGGTACCCAGTGGGTGACTTCAGTCCCAGTTTGGGACACTACACACGGGCAAAAGGATGATTCTGTTTATTCTCTTTAACTCTTGTTTTGCTCCAGAAATGGATTCTCTGTGCCACATGCTGGCCCAGCATTTCCATCCCAGCACCACAGAGAGTATTCTGTTCACACTGTCAGCCCACAGCAATTTTAAGGGCAGCAAAGACACTTTTCCAGTTCTGCTAGACTTGTAGCTCTCCCAGCTCACTCTGCACAGCAAGCCCTCTGACTGACCAGAAGAGAGGAGCCAGCACAGAAACAACTTGACCCCTTCATGTGCTGTGTGAGGGCATCACCCACCCTCAGGAAGCAGCTTTGATTCTGGGGCTCTGCAGACCAACCTCCCACACAGGATCCTTCAGCTTCTTTCAGAAAGGAGCTTCAGAGCTCTAGAATATGCTCAACACATCAGACAATGGCAGAGAGGGGCTTTTTACTAATCATTAACTGGCAGCCCTCTCCTAAAGGCCAGCCTCCAAGTTCAGCTGCTCTGCCTAATGGCCAGGAACGTAATGAAGACAGAGGGGAGAAAAGGGAAGAGACCAAAGAAAAAAAATTCACAAGAACAGCACAAATTGATTGTTTAATGTACCCTCTCGAGAGCCAATAATGAAATGTCTTAACCCTCTTCGTTTCTCTCTTGAAGCTTAATGTGTGTAACAGATTTCTGTGGTGATGGACGAGTCTATCACTTTGAAGGCATCATGTGAAAGTTACTCCATTAGCAGGGCTTTTCATTTGAAAGAACTTGTGCTAAAAAAAACCCACCCATGTGGCATTATCTCCATTTAGGCTGAGAAAGCCAACAAAGCATTGCAGGACCTGCCTCTTGAAGGCCCATTAAGGCTTGCCAGGCTATAAAAAGCTTAAACTGGAGCTGTTTGCCTTTCAGCATAATGCTGCTGAGAAATGGGTTCTGGCCTTTTGAAACGAGTTTCTCTGTGTGGTTTGTAATCCCAGCAGGGCTCCAGCTGCCCAGCTGCAGGGTTGGTACCTACTGTTGGTGCTGGCTGGGGAGTTGGGCACGAGGCTGCGGAGCTTCTTCAGGGTGTTCACAGCCACGTTCAGGTAGATGTTGCGGCTGGTGCTGCGCTCATAGGCCACCTTCTCCTCTGCCAGGGCCTGGGAACAGCACAAATCATCACCACACACCCCCTGCACTGCTCACAGAACCCCAGAATGGTTTGGGATGGGAGGTGATGAGGTCTCTGGTGTTCAGATGACCCCAAGGTGTTGGAAAGTCTCTTTTTCCCAGCCCCGGGATAGAAGAAGGCAGCAGAATTCCTTGGCTCTGGTTCTCAAGGTTGTTTATTGTGACTGTGGTCACAGGGGCTCTTGGATGAGGGAAGAGATGAGAATGTTGACTCCATGTTCAGAAGGCTTGATTTATTATTTTATTATGTATACATATATATTACATTATAACTATACTAAAGAGAAATAGAAAGGAAGGATTTCCTCAGAAGCTAGCTAAGCTAAGCTAAGAATGGAATGGAATGGAATGGAATGGAATGGAATGGAATGGAATGGAATGGAATGGAATGGAATGGAATAGAATAGAATAGAATAGAATAGAATAGAATAGAATAGAATAGAATAGAATAGAAAACAATGATAACAAAGGCAGCTCTCTCAGACTCTGTCCGAGATAGCTCGATCCTTGATTGGCCATTAATTATAAACATCCAAGGTGGCCCAATCAAAAATCCACCTGTTGCATTCCACAGCAGCAGATAACCATTGTTTACATTCTTTTTCTGGGGCATCAGCTTCCCAGAAGGGAAAATCCTAAAGAAAGGATTTTTAGTGAAAAAGATGTCTGCGACAGTTTATTTGTTCTTATCTAACACATTGTCTGTCTGACTTGCTGAGATCTGTCTGGCAGGTCAGGTTGGGGCACACTGACCACCCTCAGGGCAGGGTTATCTTTTTATACTAAAAACTTTGTGTACTTTATTTATAATAATTTTCCAATACCTATCACCTATGTTAGACAGTCTGTCTCTACTCTAAACCAACCCAGAAGTGTCACGATCACAGCAGAAGATGGAGGACAAGAAGAAGGAGAAAGACAGAACACACCCAGATTCCTCCATCTTGCCTCTTGAACCCCCATTCTAAATCCCCAAAATTCTACTTTTTCACCCTGTGGTAAATTCACTATCATTCTATTCAAACCCTTGTAACTCTTCACACAAAGTTGGGAATTGTTTCCATGGGCTAAAATCAAAGGCACAGGTGTTTGTGACTCTGTGCCAAGGTCTCTGAGCCCCCTGCCAGGGTCTGGAGTGCTCCAGAGCAGCCAGAGCAATGTCCTGGGTTCTGACAGGGAGGAACCTCAAAGATCAGTTTTTTCCACCATCCACTACCCCAGATTGTTCCAACCCCATCCCACCTAGCCTTGAACACTTCCAGGGATGGGGCAGCCACACTTCCATGGCTTCTGGATAAAAGAAATGTTTGGTTCTTAAATACAGACTCCAAGTAGTGATGCCTCAGGTTTGAGCTTTTCCATTTTTCACATTCTGTGCTGCTTTAGTGGCTGGGACTGGGTTCATATTATGGGATGGTGAGCTCTGTGCACAGAACAGGGAGACAAAACAATTCCTGCTCCAGCTGGGCACCAAGGACAAAGGATCCAAATCTCAGGCCAAGAGCACAAACACCGTGGGCTGGAGAGAGAAAAACAAGCAGGGTGGGACTGCATGGGCTGGGGCTGGAATTGGACAATGAACTGCAATGTGCAAATGGAGCAGAACTTAAAAAATTGAGACCCTGTGACCAGGTGTTCATTTTGTGACAATTTTGGTTCACCTGGGGTGCAGCCCTGGCTGGGCTCTTGTGCTGCCCAAGGTGCATCCACTGAGGCCTTCTAATGAATCCCTGCTTTATTCTTTAGTTCCATCTAGTCTCTGTTCTAGCTCAGCCCTCACAAGGCATCAGTAGGACCACAAAAAAAAAAATGCCTGACAAGGAATTGACTTATAAAGCAGAATATGGCACCAATATTTGCTGGTAAGTAAGAGGAAAAAAAGTAATTTTATTTTAAGCAAAGTGCTGGAAAAAGCACTTTCATGTGAAAATTTCCTGAAGAGATTAATAAAACTTTCCTACTTAGCAAAAAAATTTTTTTTCAAACTTTAACATATTTTAAATTGGTATCATCCCTTTTCTTTTCCCCCAGTATAAAGTCTGCTGCCACCTTGGTTGAAGTATTCCAGAGCTGCTCTTGCTCCCAGGAATATCTAACCTTGCCATGTTTTCATCAAGTAATTCTTGATTCTTGTTCTTGGAACTGCCTGGGCAAGGCTGCTTTCCCCACTTTGGGGCAGTGCAAGATCTTAACTGGTAAGGGAAGGAGGTTTGGCAAAGGGTGACTCCTGGGGAAGGTGGAATCCCACAGCAGAAATCCTCGTGGTGTCTGCTTTGTTTTGGGACACACCACACAATGCCCCACATTTACCCAACTACCAACCAAGCTTTTCCAAGAAAATGTATTACTCTCTCCACTCTGCTTTTGGATATCCTACTGTACTGTCCCTACTGCTAAAAAGCTCCTTAAAGTCTCCTTAAAAGCCTTCAGAAACAGCAAGGAACCAATTCCCAACCAAACACACCTATCCCCAACACTTCCCTGGGCTCAACACTGATTCCAGGAGGTGTTTCTGGCTGCAGTAAAGCAGAAACTCTTTGACCACAATGAACATTCCTCTGTTTTCCTCTCCTGGGGTTATTAAAGCGCTCAGGCAAGATTTCCAAATGAAGGGAAAGATGGGATTTCCTACTGGAAGCCCCCACTGGAATGACACTTGCTGTTGTTCATTGTGGTGATATTTAATGCCAGTTGTGGATAGGGGAATCTTCAGGGAATCAGGGAATGGTCTGGCTTGGAAGGGACCTTAAGATCATTGAGCTCCCACCCTGAAGTTTCTGCAAGCATAAATGCAATTCAGTTTTCTGGATTTGCTACCATTTCAGAAGGTTTTTGTTGCAGACATCTTTTATAGAAAATCCTTTCCTTAGGATTTTTCCTCCTGAGAAGCTGAGAGGCCTCAGGAACAAAATGTAAACAATTATTATCTGCTGCTGTGGAATGCAACAGGTGGATCTTTGATTTGCCCATGTTAAATGTTTGTAATTAATGGGCAATCACAGTCAGCTGGCTCAGGCTCTCTGTCCAAGACAGAAGCTTTGTTATCATTCTTTGCTATTCTATTCTTAGCTAGCCTTGTGATGAAATCCTTTCTTCTATTGTTTTAGTATAGTTTTCATATAAAATATATTTTATTCTATATTTATATAATAAAATATAAGTTATATAAGTATAATATTAATATATTTATATATAGTTTTAATATAATAGATATTATATAAAATATATATTATAGAAAATTTATGTATTATATAAAATATATATTCTATAATATATGTTTTATATTATATAATATATAATATATATTTTATATATTAATATATTATATATAATACATATTATATGCATATAAAATAATAAATCAAGCCTTCTGAAACATGGAGTCAGATCCTCATCTCTTCCCTCATCCAAGAACCCCTGTGAACACCATCACAGGTTCTGGCCAAGGCAGAGGATGCCATTCCCTGCTGCAGTCATTACTCCTGAGAAGCAGGGATGTGTACAGACCTTGTCAAAGGCTTCCTGGGAGGAGGAGCAGAATTTCAGGCACTCATCAATGAAGAGATTGAGATACCTCTGACGAATGTTGGTGGGGACTTTAGCACCAAACTCTGTGGGAATAACAGGCCTCTGTAAAGTGGTGCTCTGGAGGTGAGACAGAGAGAGAAAGAGGCTGGTCAGGCTCCAGGAGGTTGCTCTGAGGCTCTCTCACTTCCTGTTATTAATCATGGGGTGAGTTCCTTTTTGAAAATCTGCCCAAAGCCAAACTTAACACGCAGCACTTTTGGTACTAAGAATACCACTTGAGGCTTCACCACCTTCAGTGCTCTAAGTCCTTCAAACCCAGCTGTATTTCACTCTAAGTCAGCCAGGAGCCAGGGACTCCAGGGGCATTAGTCACACACAGCATTCCAGAGCAGGGCATGCTGACATTTCCAGTGAGAGGGCCAAGGTGAGGATGGCACCAAGCACCACTGGAGCCATGAACACACACCACAGTTATGGGCACCACACACAGGTTTGGTTCTCTGGCTGTGAAAAGAGAACAGGAGGCCCCACCTATCCCACCCCCATTCCTGGAGCATTCCTGCAAATTGATTGCATTGGGGGTTTTCCTCCATTTTTAATGCCAATCATGATGATCCTAAAAGGATTTACCCCTTCAAGTTACTGGCATGTTCTTCAAAAGCTGCATGTTGGGCTGAGCTGTGACTCACCACTGCAGCTTTCCATTTCACACCAGTTTATCCCCCCATCACAGCACACCTGCCCCTTTTTCAGAGAGGAAAATGTTCATCCATCTCTAAAACACCCAATTGTTTTGTCAGTTGTCCTCCATCCCACCCAAGAGATATCCATTAGCCAAGCCATCTGCTGCAATCTGGAATGAAAACAGCTCTGTGGAAGGTGTGAGGTTGTTCCAAGCTGGTCCTCTCTCAATGGGAGAAGTGCTCATTTTCCCCAGGAGACTCTCACCTTGATACTCTGTTCAAAGGGATTTGGTCTTTTTCATTAAATATATAAATTCTCAACCTCTAATATTATATCCTTAAACACCTCTGTAACTCTGCTAGATATTTTATCCTTTCAGTTATTTCTCTTATGTTTAATCAGCTTCAAGTTCTTTGTTACTATGGTGGCAGTTTGGGTGGAAAGGAAAAAAAATTACTTTTCACTCTTCTAGAAATAATCAGAGCAAGTTATGACAGATCTTGACACAAACCATCATCAATAAATGGATTTTTAACCAAGTCCTGGCACTAACCAGTTCTGCCATCCACTCCAGCAAACAGCTCCTTATGCCATCCCCAGGCTGCTCCAGGAGAATTCTGCTCTCAGTTGTCTTAGCAAATAACAGATTCCCAATGCCCATGGAAAGGAGGGAACTTTACAGAATCCCTGAAAGGTTTGGGTGGGAAGGGGCTCTAAAAATCATCCCATCCCACCCCCTGCCATGGCAGGGACACCTTCCACTGTCCCAGGCTGCTCCCAGCCCTGTCCAGCCTGGCCTTGGGCACTGCCAGGGATGCAGGGGCACCCACAGCTGCTCTGGGCACCCTGTGCCAGGGCCTGCCCACCTTCACAGCCACCAATTCCTTCCCAATATCCCATCTAACCCTGTTCTCTGGCAATGCTCTCTCCCTGTGTCCTCTCACTTTGCTTAGGAACTCACAGCAAAGGCACCCAAAGGCTGGGCAGAGATCCCAGGGGATAAAGAGAAACAAAACAAAAGCAACTAACAAAGACAAAATAGTCTTTTCTTTAAACACCAGCAGCAGCATGAAGTTCAGTGCTCACATTTTACTATCTAGGTCACAGAGGGACATTATTCATAACCACCAGTGTGGCCCACAGAGCCTGGCAAGGCCATGAATCCATCCCTGGCTTTTGAGCACAGGAGGTTCCAAGCCCCTGACCCAAACACACCCAGACCAGTCAGCACAAGAGAAGGCTCAAATTGGAGACAAATTATCAATATTCACAAAGATCAGAGCAGCATTTAAGTATTTCTACCTTTTTAAGCTCCTACCACTTGAGTGTTTAATTTTTTATACAATGCTATCTAGGAAAACCACAGGAAGAAACAAACCCACTCAATCAACATAATCAAAACACCACTCTCAGGGAGTGCTAAGTTTGGAACAGCAGGATCAAACATTCCACCCTCCCTGGGGAATGGCAGGAAAAAATTCAAACTCCCCTTACCTGTAAGGAGGGAACATGTGCTACCCTTTTGGGCACGATGGTGCTGGTGGTCTTGGAAGCCATCCCAGCCAAAGTGCAAGGCTTCAGAGGAAGGGTGGAGGCTTCAGAGTCATTGGAAGGTGTGACACTCCTGCCACCAACAGCTGCCTTGCTGCTCCCAAGGCCTGCAGGGAACAAAAAACACTCAGGGACAAATCCTGCCACTGGGCTCCAGGCTGCCAGAATGAACTCACTATCAAAGGCCAGTACTGCAAGCTGTGATTTTCTCAAATCCAGGTCTCCAAAGGGACACAAATTGGGCAATTTTACCACCTTGCAGGCAAGGATGAAGAAATCATCTGCCAGGAAACGTGTCTCATTTGGGTTTGTTTGGGGTGACTGAGTCAGCAGAGTTTAAAGAGGTAACTCTGGCAGCTGGAGGCACTGACACCCCACACTCAGCTCTGAGTCCTTCCACCACAAAGGCTCAGCAATGAGCCTTCATTAGCACTTCCCTCCTGCTCTGCCCACCCCCCGAGGCTTCAATGGAAGAGGGAATGAAGAGCAAACACAATCCAAGGAAGAAACAGAAAAAGGAGAGGCTGAAGTGAGGGAGGTTGGGTGAGACACATCAGGCTGGACACGTCTGACCTGCTGCTTTTCACAACAGGGTGGAATTTCTCAGGGAAAGACCTTCCACTGGATGCTACCAGCAGAGATTCGATGCATGGCCAGTCCTACACATCCCCTGACAGTTTTACACGTGCTTAGGAGAAATGTAAACCCAGGGGGAGGAAGGACAGGACAGCGACCCCAAATCCCACCGCTGCCTTACTTTGCTTGGCCGCTGCGGTGAGGGCTGCATTTGGCACGTGAGCAATCCTCCTCTTTTCTCCTGGCAAACAGAGAGAGGTCTTTTGAGCAGCCCCAACCAGCTGTGCTGCCTGCTGCTGAGCCAGCTGGATCCTCTGGTAACACACCTCCTGGGCCGTGGGGGGACGGTAGGGCCGCACCACCGGCTTGCTCGGGGTCTCTGCCTGCACACACAAACAGCATTTAGGGCCAGCAGCTCCCCTGCTCCATCCACACCCCCCAGAAAGGTCTCTTCTCCTCAAGCCCTCTGTTAGTTTTGAGAGGACAACATCCCAAGTGTGTTCCAGAATGAAATAATTAAGAGTCATCCTTTAACAAGCATGGCATTAATGATTCATGCTATGGGAAGGCCTCCCAGCTCACTGGCACGTTCCTCAATTCATGAGCTGCTTTTAGTGGCTGTGCCCAGCCCAGTCCTGGGTTCTATCAACACCCTCAGCCTTGCCCTAGCACACAGATCCTGTGCTGCCTACTTTGCTTTTTACAGCAATAAAAAGGTGACACCAATTCTCCAGTCCTCTTTGCCACAGGACACTGAGCTCCACTGCTCCCTCCCTGAGGACACCTGCACCCACCTCTGCACCACAGCAGCTCCCACCTCTCTGCAGCCCTGGAACTGCTTAAAAGCCTCACAGAGAAGTATTTATGGCATCAGAGCATTACATAAACTGATTTTCTGAATTTCAAACAGGCTCTGTCCCTGCCCACTTCTGGAGGTACCTCAGTTACAGCACAAACAGGTCCCACACGAGTTTCCTTTGATGGCCAAATTTAGGTTTGCAGGAAAAGTGCCAGAAATTATGTCAGCAAAGAGAGAAGTTTCCTAGCAGCAGAAGTGCAAGAGAAGCAGCAGTAGTACAAACTTCTCCCTCTACTTCACAGCCTTTGAAATGTGAGGAACAGGCCTTGAATCTCCTTGGAGGAGGGTGGCCTGTGAACACCTGGGGGCAAAGCTGGCACCTCCTGCATTCCCGGCCTCTGATGCTGACAGCAGCTTCTGGATACCAAACTGGGTGCAGTCAGACATTAAATTATAATTACAGACTTCCAAGCAGCACAGGCCACTCATTTTCTGCCTCACCTGCAATTCCTTTGGCCCCCATTTCCCCTGGCAACCAACCCTGAACTCGCTCCCTCCCCTCCTCCTGCTCAGTCCCTGAGCCATAAATCATGAGCAAGACTGAGCAAATATTCCACTTGGAGGGACACAGCAAGGCACGTTCTGAGGTGAAAAGTGGCAGCTGAGGTGTTCCAGCACCTCCTGGGCAGAGCTCTGAGCTGACAAACTCCAGGGAATTCAGGTGCTGGAGCTGAGCACACCAGATCAGCTCTGTTTGCCCAAGCAAAGGCTCTGCTGAGGCTCCCATCTTTGGAAAGCATTTTGGGATCAGCTGTCACATTCAGAAAATATATTTGAAGGTTTGTACATGTCTAAAAGGTGCCTCTTTGCAACAAATATTTGAGTTAATGAATTTCCAAGCCATTTGCTTCAGTCTCTTATCTCTTCACTTTGGAAGAAAGGGCCCTTATCAAACCACACGAACTGGCTGGAGATATGTAGTTAAATAAAACCCATTGTATTGACCCCAGGGCTTCAAATTATTAAAGGCAAAAAAATCCTTCCTAGGCAGAGAGGAAAGGCAGAACAATTAATTTGGACTACCCAGCTCAAATTAGTGCACAAGCCTCCACTCTTATCCTGCTGCAACATAAAACTAATCTGAGATCAGCACCTGGAGGGAAACACATTAAACCCTCAGAGAAAACATGAATTAAAATCCCAGGGAGAAAGGAATAAAAAAATCAGATTTTTTTGCTTCTTCTTTGCCTTTTTTTTTTTTTGTTTTGTTTTGTTTTAATTTTTCTCCTCTGTATTTGTACAATTGGGAAAAAAGAGTATCCAAACAAATACTGCTGAGATCTTGGCTGATTCAGAGGAGATGTAAGGTAATGGTTTCAAACATCTGATCATATTCCTGTAGTATCTTAGTATCTTTTAGATCCACAAGGCACAGAAAAATACCAGCAGATACAGAGTGACCTTGTGTGCAGTTAATTTTTATTGAAATCTCTAAATTAAGCTGTACTGGAGAAAAATGAACACCCCAACCTATCCCAAAGGGTTACCAAGAGCACAATCCACTCACTCTTCCCAGCCTACCCTTGGTTTTAGGAAGGTTTTTTGTTTTGCTGCCACTTTTAACAGATTCTAAACATGGGAGATTTTTGAGGAATTGGAAAGAGAGGAAATAAAACAGCCATAGATTGATTCCAGCACAAACAGCTCCCACACTACTGCCTGGCCCTGGGAGTGCAGCCTTTGCCTGGGTCAGGACAGAAAATCCTCACTTGGAACAACCTAAACTCATCTGCTTCTAATCTGCTTTTAAATCTGCACTTACATTTCCTTGTTTGACAAGATGAGAGATCCTTCTTTTTTGGCCAGGAAACAAGGTAGTTAAATTATCTTCTGTCTTTTCTTCATTTCCTTCCTCTTTGGATGGCTGGAAAACAAAAGAACAGAAGAACAGACTTGAAGATCCCTCACAAGAGGGAGATGTGGAAATTCTCCTTTTGGGTTAATCTTGCAGAGGACAGGTGGGAACACGTGGCCAGTGACAAGAACCTTCCAGAAGCCACCAAGGAACAGCAGCAGGACATTCCCAGCCCAGCAGCAGCTCCATGAGCTGGCATGGGGCAGGATCAGCCTTACCTGGCACAGGAGCCTTGACCAGCCCTCCCCTGGCAGCCACTCACACTCCTCACCTCCCATGGCATTTTCAGAGTCCAGGGGGGTTAGGGTGGATTGGTTTTTAAGAAGTTGGGAACTGACTCATTCTGCCCTGGGCAGTTGCTGACACCTGCTCAACACTAAACCATGGTGTCCTCACCCCACATTTAGGGAAATATTTCCTGCAGGCTCAGCCACAGCTGTCACTGCAGGAAGACTCTGGTGACACAGTGCAGGTCACATCCAGACACTCAGCAGGAGGCAGAAACACCTCTCCAGCCAAAGCTACTCCAAGGTGACACCTCAGAGCAACTCCTGGACAAGGAGAACCCCTTGGAAATCTGCTTGAAATTCAACTCAGTTGTTAATTGATAGAAACTTGTTAAGTGATTTGTTTCTCAAAACCCCAGCTGCTCTCCAGACAATCTTGGTTTGAGTTTCTCAAAACAACTCCTGGCAAAACTCTGACATGAGCCTGACAATCTCTGAAATTCAGCAGCAGAGCCAAGGCTGGATTTAGGGATGAGCTTGGGCACCACTTGGGACAAACCTGTGTTCATCACCACAAGGGCACCCCGAATCACCTGGTTCCCCAGGAACCCCAGGGTTTGTTAATTCACTTCCACCCCCAATAAACTCTCACAATGCAATTCTGCCAGGCAGAAATCACTGCACTGCCACATGCAGCTCCTGCAATCACAAACCCTGGAGTATCCTGAGCTGGAAGGGACCCTCAGGGATGATCAGTGCAGACCCTGTCCCTGCACAGCCACCCCAACACCCCCACCCTGAGCACCCCTGGGAGCTGTGATTCTGTTGTCCAAACTCTCCTGGAGCTCTGGCAGCCTTGGCACCATTCCCTGGGCAGCCTGGGCAGTGCCCAGCAGCCTCGGGGGGCAGAACCTTGCCCTGAGCTCCATGCCAAGGCCTGGCACATTATTGAGCCCAAACAACACAGGGTTGTGCTGGTTTTGCACAGCCTGGTGTTTGGTAGTGGGGGAGGCACAGAGGTGGCTTCTGTGAGAAACTGCTGGAAGCTTCCACCATGCCCAGCAGAGCCAATCCCTGATGGCTCTGAAGATGGACAGGCTGCTGGTCAAGGCTGGGCCAATTAGAGGAGATGGGAACACCTGTGTGATAACAGATTTAAGAAGAAAATCAAAATAAAGTGAGGCATGCAGTTTTCATTCCAGCTAGAGAAAAGGAGGCAAGACATGTGAGGGAAACAATGTGGAGACACCAAGGTCAGTGGAGAAGGAGGGGCAGGAGGTGCTACAGGCACCAGAGCAGAGATTCCTCTGCAGGCTGTGGTGATGACCATGGTGAAGCAGCTGTGCCCCTGCAGCCTGTGAGGATCCATGGGGATGCAAAGATCCACTCTCAGCCCTTGGGGATGCAGAGATCCACTCACAGTCCATGGGATCCACAGGGGATGCAGAGATCCACTCACAGCCCACGGGTGAGGCGCCCATGCTGGAGCAGTGGATGCCTGGAGGGGGCTGTGATCCAGTGGGAGACCAAGTGGAGAGAGAGAGAGAGAGAGGGGCTCTCCTTCCAGGCTGGAGCAGCCTGGCCTTGGATGACTGCACCCATGGCACAGCAGCTTTGGGGGGCTGTGTGCCCATGGAAGGGACTCTCATTGCAGCAGTTTTGGGGGGCTGTGTGCCCATGGAAGGGACTCTCATTGCAGCAGTTTTGGGGGGCTGTGTGCCCATGGAAGGGACTCTCATTGCAGCAGTTTTGGGGGGCTGTGTGCCCATGGAAGGGACTCTCATTGCAGCAGTTTTGGGGAGCTGCTGCTCCTGAGAGTGGACCCACATTGGAGAAGTCCATGGAGAGCTGTCTCCCCTGGGAGGGACCCCACAGCCTCACAAGGGAAGGATTCCTCTCCCAGAGCAGTGGAAGAAAATCTCACTGATGAACTGACCAAACCCCCATGGCCTCTCTCCCTGCGCTGCCTGTGGGAAGGAGGGGAGGGCTGAGGTGGAAAAAGCTGTTTTAAGGGCCTGTTTTACTTCTCATTAGATTCTGATTTTGTTAGCAATAAACTCACTTTGTACCTCTAAGCTGAGCCCTTGGAGTGCTCTCTCCTGGTCCTTACCTCAACTCATGAACCCTTGGTTTGAATTTTTTCTTTCCTCTGTGCAGCAGGGGAGGGAAGTGAGTGATTTCCATGGGTGCCTGGTGTTTGGCCAGTGTCAAACCACAATGGGTCCATCTAGGAAATCACTCCATAAACAAAAACAATGTCCCATGACCAATCCCACCCAGACACCCATGTCCCAAAGAAGGATCCCTGTGCTGCAGTGAGCCTCCTTCCCCAAGGAGCAGGAAACCAAACCTGAGCACAGGGATGCAAAGGAGCCACATGTGGCTGCTGACAGCTGAGCTTTTGTCACTCCAGGCCACAATTAACTCCAGGCCTCTGGTTCAGCACTTTCTGAATTCACTGATCAGTAACTCACAAAATTTCACAGAATCACAGAATTTTCAAGACTGGAAAAGACCTATAAGATCATCTAGTCCAGCCGATGTTCTAACTGTTCAACTAGATCATGGCAGCAAGTGCCACATCCAGTCTTTTTTTGAATTCTTCAAGGGATGATGCCTCTACCACCTCACTGGGTAAATGATTCCAGTATCTGACCACTCTTTCTGTGAAGTATTTCCTTCTTACTTCTAACTTACATCTCCTGCTACAGATCATGTGCCCTTCAACTATTTTCTTGTTATGTAAATACTGTCTGTTTTATCTCCTTAGTCTGAAGCCTCTGGTGCCATTGGAAGAAATTTTACCTTCAATTTTTTGCTTGCACCACCCACAGGTATCCAGAGATCCTGAGCAACTACCTGTAATACCCATTTAGAATAGGGAAGATGAATTTGGAGAGTCTCCAAAGTGTCTGACAAGTACTGGACTTGCACCAACACCCTGTCCAGGTTCTACCTCCCCCATGTTCCTTAAACTCTGCTGCAAGAAGAAGGCAGTGCCCAGGCTGGCAACCTTAGATTGGCATTGAAAACCCCAAAACTGACTCCCTGCAGCCTTTTCTCCAGCCATCTACATCCACAAGGTTCTCAGGCCAGATGGAGACAGAAGTAATTGATAATCTTGAAAGCCTTCCACACAAGAGGGGACTGAACCCTCACATTTCACAGCAGCTTTGAATCCAGCAGGTAAATTCAGGAGCAAACACTTCCAGGCACTCAGTCACAACAAGGAAGAGATTCTACCAACACATGGAGTCTCCCTCTTCAGCTACTTGAGATAAGCAGCACCACTAAACCAAACCAGAATCCTTCCACCTTTGGAGGGGAGAGAACCAACACCCCCAACCCAGCATTACCTGCTTGCCCAGCCTTCCCTTGTCTTCAGTTTTCACATCTTTAGATTCATTAAAGATCCTGAGACACTCCTCCATGGGATCTGACTCAAAGTCCACATCTTTCTCAAGGATGGAATAATCAATGTCATCAGATGTAGAGGAGGATGATGAGGATTTGGATAACTTGGAGCGCTTTGCTTTCTTTGTCCTGTCCCTGTCACTGTCAGAGGCTGAGCCAGAGTCAGCCCCATCCAAGTCTGAGCTCACATCAAGCAGTGAGGAGGACAAAGGCCGGCCCCTGTCATCCTCATCTCCACTCTCATCCCCAAACAGGTCCACGTGACTCAAACTCTGCTGTTTCTGACCCTTCTTGGGGTCTCCTTGTCCTGCACAAGTGACCTTGTCCTTCTTTCTCTCCAGGGAGCTCTTGGTCCCTTTCTCCTTGCTTTTACGACCAGAGCTTTCCTTGCCATTTTTCACATCAGCAGTTTTGCTCTGAGGATCCTTCTTGCTGCTCCCCACTTTCTCTGTGCCCTTGGTGACACTCTCACTCTTGCTTTTCCCTGAACTGCTGCTGCTGGACTTGGATTTTTCTTTCTTACACCCATCCACTTTTTCTGACTTGTGTTTTTCAGGTTTTTTCAAGTTCCCATCTGTTTTCACTTTGATGCTTTTGTCTTTGCAGTTTTTCTCTTCATGCTTGGTTTTTAATTTTTCTTCTTTCTTGAGCACTTTGTCTTTGTCTGCATTTTTATTTTTCTCCTTCTTCCCAGCCTCACTGAGGCCTGCTGTTTTACTAACATCAATTTTCTTCTTTTTTGTTTTGTCTTTGGATTCCTTGTTTTTATTTTCAATGTCCTTGTTGTTCTTACCAGAAAACAACTTCACTGCCTTTGAGTTCTTGTCTGATGAGCTCTTGGCAAGGTTTTTCTGTGAATTTGGAAGGTCCTCCCTGTGCTGTGCTGCTTCTTTGCTCCCCTGGGAAGCAGAGCCTTCCAATTTTGTGCTCTGCTCTTTGCTAGAGGACTCATTTGACTCACTCTCTGAACCAGCTTTTGAGGGTGAACTACCAGAAGCTGTTTTATATTCCACCTCAGCCTCATCTTCAGAGGAGGAGAACCTGGCCAACACCTCATCATCATCAGGATCTTCACAGAGCTTCTTCCTTGACGGAGAGTAGGAATCCTCATAATCAGAGGCTCTGTCCCTTTTGGACCCCTTGGTTGTGCCTTTGCCCAGCAGCCTGGCAGAGTAATTGGAAAGGGGGTCATATTCCAAGTCTGTGGAAGGCTTGGAGTCATCAATCACATATTTGTTGTTGGTGACAGTGCTGCTGTATTTTTTATTCTGCACCACAGCCTTGGGGACGTACTCCAGGGAGCTGCCCTTGGAGCGGGAGGAATCCAAAGTGTATTTACTGGAGCGGGCAGCAGCAGCCAGAGGAGTGGGGTTGTAATCTGAGTTATTATTGAAGTTGTAGCTCCCTGGATTGTACTCCAAGGAGGCAAAGGAATCACTCTGAGGCCCAGCAGCTGACACAGGTGTGTTTGAAATGAGTGAGGAGCCCTCTGAAGCACCAAACTCCTTCGTGGTTTCCAGCAGCTCCTCGTACTTCTTCTGCTCCCTCTCCACTTCGTTCTTCACTGCCTCAATGGCCTTGTTGACCAGCTCCAGCTCCAGAATTCCAGGTGTGACATCTGTGATGTCAGCCAGAAAGCCATCTTCCACCTCCAGGGAGGGCCTGGGCAGCTCAGGGTTGTAGGGATCATAGCCTCGCTCTGCAAAGAGGAAAAAATCATTTACTGCCAGCAATTCAAGTAAAATTTAAAATGAGATCTTTTTAAGGTGTGTTTTGATCAAACCCCAACACTGAATGACACAACCAAAAGCCACATTCTTACACCAGAGAATAAATACCAAAAGCCACCAGTGATGTTCTCTGGCCTGGACTAAACCAGATTGTAAAACTTACTCCCAGGACCAAAGATCTGCTAAGTGCTTCTAAGACTCATGAAAAAGCTCTAAGAGCTCTATAAATTAAATATTCTTCAAGGCATCAAAGAATAATCCCCTGTATTAGGAGCTGACTGTGCACAGAACTATCTGCTAAATTCAATGAAGCCACCAAGAAGGAAAGAGGAGAAGTGAGAAACTGTGGATTAGGTTCTCACCTCCCAATGCCAACACCTAAAGCCACCAAAAGCCTCAAGGCTCAGAGATTCTTATGGCTGCTGCAGGAAAATCACTCTGATCTCAACTGACAAACTGAGAACTGCTGGTAGGAAGGAAAAACTGCAACAGGAAACACAACTCAACTACTCATAGCAGCCACCAAGACAAGAACACCGAACATCAAAATATTTCCCTTTTCCACATTCCCCTTTCCAGAAAAGTCCCTTTGATGGCCTCTCTTCCACATCCAGCCTGGACAGGAGAAGGCTCCAGGGACACCTCAGAGCCCCTTTTGGGGCCTGAAGGGGCTCCAGGAGAGCTGCAGAGGGACTGGGGACAAGGCCTGCAGGGACAGGACACAGGGAATGGCTCCCACTGCCACAGGGCAGGGCTGGGTGGGAGATTGGGAATCAGGAATTGTGGAATCCATCCCTGGAATGGATTTCCCAGAGCAGCTGGGGCTGCCCCTGGATCCCTGGCAGTGCCCAAGGCCAGGCTGGACAGGGCTGGGAGCACCTGGGACAGTGGAAGGTGTCCCTGCCATGGCAGGGGTGGCACTGGATGGGCTTGAACAAACCATAAAGCACAAACCATTCTGTGATTGTGTGGAATCCTGTCAATCCCAGCTGTGCTCAGGGGGCTCCCAGGTGTGGCTGTGGCTGCAGTGCCAGGGAGGAGCTGCCTCTGCCTGGGGAGCTCCCTGGGCTGGGCTGGGCTGAGCAGGCAGAGGGGTCAGTGGCACTGTGTTTGTGTCCCCAGTGGAAGAACACGACTCCAGTGAGGATGCCAGAGCCTGCATGGAGCTGATGGTGTGGAAGATCAGAGAGGGTGCCCCTGGATCCCTGACAGTGCCCAAGGCCAGGCTGGATGGACTTGGAGCACTCTGGGATGGTGGAAGCTGTCCCTGCCCATGGTGGGGGGTGGCACTGGATGATTTGAAAGTCTCTCCCAACCCACACCATTCCAGGACTCCAACAATGACAGAAGTTTCAGGAACATTAACAGCTGCTTTTTGACTCTGAACCGTTTTCAATCCTTGTTTTATCACAGCATCTCTGGATGCTGACATTCCAGAGGAGCTTTTTGTTCTCTGCTACAAGGACAGTACAAAACTGGCTCTCTAACATGGATATGCTAAAAACCAAACAAAGAGCAAAGAGAAAGAAAACAGAAAATTAAAAACCTCTCAGGTCTAAGAGGGATGAGAGAATTTTTCATAACAGGGTTAAAAGAGCTGTTTCTACCATTCTCGTAAGACTGAGGGGTTTGGGGTTTTTTTTGGGGGGTAGGGGTAGTTTTGGGGGTTTTTAGAGAGAACACATAAATGCAAAGCTTCCTTTGGCAACAGGAAAAGGATCTCTCCAGCAGTTGGCAGAACTGGCCCCCGAGGAAGCAGAATGAAAGAGGCTGGGTTAAAATCAAGGCAGCAGTTTCAGAAAATACTTTTTATTCCTTTGGGTTTGCAAGGTTTTTTTCCAAACCAATTAGCTCCTGATTGAACAGGGACTCTGGGCAATGGCAGAGTGATGTCACCACCCTCCACAGGCCTGCCTGAGCCCTGCTCAGAGCCAGAAACGTGGAGAAAGAGGAACAAGGTGCTATTTCTACAGCCAGTTCCCCTCCAGCTATTGCAGAGAGCTGTAATGATGACACAAAGAGTGTTCCCAAAGCCAGGGTGTGCTCCTCCCTGGGACACAGGGAGGGAGCAGGTGACAAACCAGGGACACAGCAATTCCTGGTTAGAAACCTTGAAGAAAAGCAGCCAACAAGGCAAAAACATGAACAAACCCATATGCAAACAGCAGCAGCATCAAGGCAAGACTATGTAGAGGTTATCAGAATTGTTAGGGATAAAATCAGCCTAAGGAGTGAGAAGGAGCAGACAGCTCATGTCTGACCATGGGTGAAACATCAGCTCCACGCTGGCAGAAAGCAGCAGGAGTCAGCTACTACCCTCTAAATCTGGATTGAGACCTCACATGCAGCACAAATATTTGAAGGGAACAGCTGAAAGGCTGATCATTCATGCAGGGCTAAATATCAGATGGCCTGCAAACAGAGAACACAGAGTCTGGATCTAGAGACTTGCCAAAAAACAAAGCAACAAACCCTAACTAAACAAAAGCCACCTTGTACATGCAGAAAACCAAACTATTTTAAACATATCAGGATCAGGGAGAGCAGAGGGCAAGCCCAGCACAGACATGGTGGCTGCTGCTTATCTCTAGCACAAAACTGCTGGCACATTTTCTGTGGCTGGAATGATGAAAACACACATTATAACCTCAGGACATGCCACAGGCTGGGAGGCAGGGCAGGGAAAGAGCTCTGTGCAAGTGTGGGGGAGGCCTGATGGGTTCTCCAGCACTGCTGATCAAAGGCTGCCTGCCCATGAAAGGCTGTGAAAGTGGCTCCAGGATGCCCATCAGCACCAGCCCCTCAGGCCACCAGGCATCTGCAGAGAATGCAGCAAAAACAGGGCAGCAGAGGTTTAATTAATACAAAAACAAATATACAAAAAAAAAAAAAAAAAAAAAAAAATATATATATATATAACATTTTAATATATTTTTGTACAAATGTTACAATATCTATAAATATGTATTATATATAACATTTTATATAGAACAGTCATACAAAAATATTTATATATAAATTGAAATGTATATTTATATATTTATTTATATGAATAGAAACAAATATATTATTATAAAATATACTATTTTATATAAAAAATATTTTAGCATATAGTATGTATAAAATATATAAAAATAAATAGATTGTTTATATAAATATATATAAATATATATTATCTATATAAAATAGATATCATTTATGCTGTATATAATATATAATGTACATTTTTATAATTTATATAAATTCTATTTATATAAATATATTTATATTTTATAGAATATGTTTATATTATAGTATAGTTGTACTATACTATAATATATAGTATATTATACTTATAATATACTATATTTAGTATATTATATTTATACTTTATTATTTATATTATATAAAATATATATTTATATTCATATAAATATTAATATTTAGTATAGTTGTGGAATATTTATATTTTAGTATGGTGGTGGGATATTTATATAGAATTGTGTTTACATTTATATATTATATATTTTATATGATTATTTATAGTTCTACATTTATATATTTATTTAATATCAATTTTATATCTATTTATATGTATACATATATGATGAGGCAGAAGCACACAAGTCTCCAAACCACAGATGCTCAACCTGCCATTTGAAATCAGCTTTTCAGCTGCCAAACTAATCCCAGGAAGCAGGAAAGGGAAGGATCCTGACCTCAAAGGAGTCTGCTTTGTGTTTTCCTTTCTTCCTCTTCCCTTCCCCAAGCTGGGCACTCAGAGGTGCAGGATGAGCTGCACTGGGTTTGCTGCTCTGAAGGATTGAGGCACTGCTAGGGAAGGAATTTTTTTTGGAGGGATGGAAAGCAGAATCTGCTCTGACCCTTGGGAATCACGAGATAATGAGACTTGAGATGCCAGCTCCTGGCAGGATTGTGAACTAAACACTTTATAAAGTACAAACTATTAAAATAAATTATTGTACCTCAGACACATGAGAAACAAAAGGTGAGGTTACCATCAATATTATAGAAAACCATTTATTAATATTAAACAAGTTATTGATATTAATCTTATTAATATATCATTAATAATTATATCCATTATATTAATAGAGACACAGAGGTCTCTATGCAGAACCTCAGTGAACATTTTATTTAACCTCAGTGAACATTGTATTTAACCCAGGACTGCTTTAGAACACACCCAGCTGAGCTGTGCTTCAATCAGCCACTGCAGCAGAGAAAATACAGAAACACAGAATAAGATTTTACCTAAAAAAAACAGGCTGATGGGTTTTTTTTCCTGGTTACTGTCAGGATGATTGAGGGACACAAAGCCTCAGTTCCAAGGTGGAGCTGGATTATTACAAAGCTTCTCTGAGCCAGACTCCTCACTGGTCCTTCTAGTTTGGGCAACAGGCAAGGGCAGTAAACAAAGCTGACATTAAAGAAGAGTGGGAGGACAAGGTCACCTGTGTGAAGGTAAAACTTATTTTACAGTGAATCATTCCAGAGAAAAGTCTTTATTTTATTTGTCCAGGCCTACCACAGCACATAGCTGAGATGCCTGAAATACAGAAAAGCCCAAACGTGTCACAGGTGAGCTGTATGATCATGGCAAACCTGCAGGTTTTGGAAAAGGACTCCAGCTCTTGAATGTATGTGGGAGACAGAATCCCAGACTGGTTTGGGTAGGAAAGGACCTTAAAGCTCACCCAGTGCCACCCCTGCCATGGCAGGGACACCTTCCACTGTCCCAGGCTGCTCCCAGCCCCATCCAACCCTGGACACTCCCAGGGATGCAGCAGCCACAGCTGCTCTGGACAGCTGGATGGCAACTGCTTCTCCCAGGTCCAACAGAGCTACCCAGCTGCTGCTGCTGCCAGACAAAAAGGCTGCAAAAATTAGAAATTTTCAAATTTACAGCAATTAGGAATTCAAACAAAAGGCTCTGCTGGCCAAGCTGCAGAGGGACCAGCATGGGTCAAAAGACATTGAGCATTTCTTGTAGTGAACCCACAAGAAGGACATTGAGGGCGTGAGGGTGTCCAAGGGAGGGAATGGAGCTGGGGAAGTGTCTGGAGCACCAGGAGAGGCTGAGGGAGCTGGGAAGGGGCTCAGCCTGGAGAAAAGGAGGCTCAGGGGTGACCTTGTGGCTCTGCACAGCTCCTGACAGGAGGGGACAGCCCAGGGGTCAGGCTGTGCTCACAGGGAACAGGGACAGGAGGAGAGGGAACGGCCTCAGGCTGGGCCAGGGGAGGTTTAGATTGGAAATTGGGAAAATTTCTTCACAGGAAAGGTTGCCAGACATTGGCACAGGCTGCCAGGGCACTGATGGAGTCCCTGTCCCTGCAAGTGCTCATAAATGGTGTGCATGTGGCACCTGGGGACATGGTTTAGTGGCAGGGGTGGCTGCTGGACAATGATCTTACAGCTCTTTTTGATTTCCAAGCCCTGCTGCTGCTGCTGCTGAAGGCACCCACTGCCCTGGGTCACCTGCAGCTGGCAACAAAAGGTGCATTCATGGGGAGGTGGGGAAGGTGGAAGCTGTTTGGAGACTCTTTGGGAAAGGAAAAAATAAAGGCATTTTTATTTCACGTCATCGGAACAGCTTTGTTGGCTTAAGGGCTCGCTGTGTTTACAGTGCCAGCACTCAGCAAAGGGACAGCCTCTGTGATTGCAGAAAAATTATCACCACTGGAAAATCATTCTGAGCTTTGCATTTAACACTTGACAGAAGGGACAGTGGTGCCTCAAGAACAGAATGTTTCAGAGAGGTTTTAGCAGCAGCCTGAGTTCTGCTACTCTTCAGAATTAAAGAGCACACAAG
Source organism: Melospiza melodia melodia (assembly GCF_035770615.1). NCBI lineage: Eukaryota > Metazoa > Chordata > Aves > Passeriformes > Passerellidae > Melospiza > Melospiza melodia. The sequence goes on from NC_086200.1 coordinate 27,009,081, forward strand.
AAATGGCAGGTTTTGGCACAGAGCTCGTTCACCAGGACCCAAAGCAAATTTCCAACAATTAATTTAACAATAACATGCAACCACTTGGAAATCATTAACACTGAGATTTAAAGTAGTACATTTCAAATAATCATCCAGAGGAAATGGGTTAGGAGGGCAGCAAAGGGGAGCTAAGAAAAATGTTTCTTCAACTTCAATTCCAAACCTAGTCCAAGGATTTGCTTTGATCCTTTTTTGTGTTTTTCGAAAAGTAAATCTAAGTATAAAATTAAGTGTTAAATGCAGAGATAACCCTGTGTTGGTCAAGGAGCACCAGGAGCAAGGTTTGAGATGCATTAGAGGCAGAAGAATCCCAATGTTTCTTCAACTTCAATTCCAAACCTAGTCCAAGGATTTGCTTTGATCTTTTTTTGTGTTTTTGAAAAGTAAATCTAATTATAAAATTAAGTGCTAAATGCAGAGATAACCATGTGTTGGTCAAGGAACACCAGCAGCAAGGTTTGAGAGGCATTAGAGGCAGAAGAATCCCTGTGCACTCCTTGGATTTGTTCTCCAGGGGAGGTATTTAATGCCACAGCCTCAAAGTACATCATGAACCTCTACAGTCATTTCTTTAATGGAAAAAAGGATGCTAATATGAGAAAAGAAAGTCTGATATTAGCAAGACTGAAAAACAGTCTGAACAGTCATCTCTCACTCCAAGGTATTTTTAGCCTGCTGGGTTCCAGCAGGGCAGTGCTGGTTTCCCCAGGTGTTGTGGCCAATGGGGCCACCTGTCCCCATGGGCTGAGCCCCAGGGGTCACACTAAGGGACAGGAGCAGCCAGACAGCACCTCTGCACTGCACCCTGAGCTGTGTGCTCAGCCCAGCCACCCCAGACTGAGAGCAGGCAGTGCCCAGAGAGAAATCATGCAATGGTTTGGGTTGAAAGGGACCTTAAAGCCCATCTTGCTCATGGACACTTTCCACTGTCCCAGGTGCTCCCAGCCCTGCCCAGCCTGGCCTTGGGCACTGCCAGGATCCAGGGGCACCCACAGCAGCTCTGGGAAATCCATTCCAGAGATGCTGTGATAAAACAAGGATTGAAAACAGTTCAGAGTCAAAAAGCAGCTGTTAATGTTCCTGAAACTTCTGTCATTGTTGGAGTCCTGGAATGGTGTGGGTTGGGAGAGACTTTAAAATCATCCAGTGCCACCCCCTACCATGGGCAGGGGCAGCTTCCACCATCCCAGAGTGCTCCAAGTCCATCCAGCCTGGCCTTGGGCACTGCCAGGGATCCAGGGGCACCCTCTCTGATCTTCCACACCATCAGCTCCATGCAGGCTCTGGCATCCTCACTGGAGTCGTGTCCTTCCACTGGGGACACAAACACAGTGCCACTGACCCCTCTGCCTGCTCAGCCCAGCCCAGGGAGCTCCCCAGGCAGAGGCAGCTCCTCCCTGGCCCTGCAGCCACAGCCACACCTGGGAGCCCCCTGAGCACAGCTGGGATTGACAGGATTCCACACAATCACAGAATGGTTTGTGCTTTATGGTTTGTTCAAGGCCACCCAGTGCCACCCCTGCCATGGCAGGGACACCTCCCACTGTCCCAGGCTGCTCCCAGCCCTGCCCAGCCTGGCCTTGGGCACTGCCAGGGATCCAGGGGCAGCCCCAGCTGCTCTGGGAAATCCATTCCAGGGATGGATTCCACAATTCCTGATTCCCAATCTCCCACCCAGCCCTGCCCTGTGGCAGTGGGAGCCATTCCCTGTGTCCTGTCCCTGCAGGCCTTGTCCCCAGTCCTGATCTCCTGAGACAGGGACCTGCCCAAAGGGGTTCATTCAGCCACAGCAGCTCCAGAGGGTCCTTCCAAAGCTGGAATTGTTATCAGGGAACTCATCAGGGCACATCCCACAATGCAGCTCAGACAGAAACAACCTGGGATGCAGCACCCACCTCCTCAGTTTATTCAAGGCAACACAACTTTGGGCATGTGAGAGATGAGTAATGCAATATTTGACTGTCACAATTAAAAGGCAAATATCCTGTATATGTATTAAGAGAAATTTTATAGATTTATAGTTGTGTTTTACCCCTTTTGTGCTGTTATCAGGGTTGCCCTGGGTTTGGGACATTTAGGAGGGTGGGATTGTTACTATGGCAGCACCTGAGCTCCAATCAGGATTTAAGGCAGTGAATTGCACAACTGGACAGCAAAGAAACCAATGGACAGAACTTTGGGGGGACTAAAGGGTTAAAAGGCAAAACCTCCCCTGTGTGGGCAAGCACATGGTGGGAAAAATCTGCGACAGGTGCTGGAATATTTTCTCTATTCAGTCTGCTGTTGTATTTTTATAAGGTTTTAATAACCCTTTTACATTTTTGGAAGTGAGTATAACTTCTCGCAGGCAGTTTTGTCTCTGGTGCAGCAAAAACAAGAATCTGAAAGATCCTCGAGCCACTGAGCATGGCAGGGAGTCCCCAAGGCCACCTGGGGCTGTCACTGCCTCCCACAGCAGCACCACCTCAATCCAGGGATGCAAAAGCCAGGACAGGATGACCTGGCCCACACCAACCCATCACTGCCACCCCTCCGTGCCCAGAATCACTGACAGTCCCACCCACCCTGCTGCAGAACAGCAGCAAGGTCTGTGAGACATTCTCCTAAGAGGAAATCACAGCACTGGCACATTTCTCCCATAACTTAGGAAAAATGTGAGAATCCCAACTGGGTGGATTGGCCAGGACAGGCAGAGGACAAAGACAGGCACCCAAAATACACCCTGACCCCACAGCCTGTCATGCACAGGCTGGAAGGAGTGTCACCATTTGAAAATCTGGATATTTGATGTTTGGGTTCTTCGGAGATCTTTCCATTCCCCCTCTCATTTTTGCTATAAAGTTACTCCTCAAAATACAGGAGAAGTTGAAATTCTCTTTGGGGAAAAAAAAAAACAAAACAACAAAACAAACTTAACAGAGACTTGGCTTTTTCCTCTGAGGAAAAGGCCAGAAACCATTTCCACATCTCCTGTGTAATAAAATTAAAGATATACTCAAAAATATAATTAGCAGAGCAAGTCTTCTTTTCAAAGAAAAAAAAAATTAAATATTTCAGGTATTCTGGTAACTTCTCTCCATTCAACTTCACCTTGAAAGCTTACTCCAACCAGCACAGTCACAAGCAGCAACACCAACCAGTCCTTTAATTTTCCAGCTTTTTTCTGCATGCTCCAGATAAGTTATCTTCTCAACACCTGTCTGATTCTTTAACTATTGTGGGGGGGTAAATTCCCGCTTGAGACAAGAAAAAAAGAAAAAAAAACAAACCACAAAACCCAAAACTCAACTATTTCAACTTAGTCACGACTGAACATTTGGAAAACAAAGTTAAAAGCTAAAGAAAAACAAACACCTTTCAAGCTGTATTACATTAAAATATTAAAACATTTTAGGTGTGATGTATGAAAACGTAAAAGCAAAACTTCAACTGTTTTTAAAACCTGTCTGGCTTTAAACAATTCAAAAGCTGGAATTAAAACTCTGCAGCTCCTTTAGGTCTCAGACACCTGCAGCTTCACAGCCACCTTTCACCACAGAACCCAACACCCCAGCACAAACCTCCCTTCAATAAAATCCCAAAATCCACAGGGGGATTAAAAACCCTTGTAAACCAAACCCTCCAAAGGCAATGTGGGCTTTTTGCACAGCATAATGAATATCCCAGAGGCAGGTGACACTCAGGTCCCTGCTCAATGAATGGCCACCATGTGAAGCCTCCCTGGAGAAGTCGCTTCTCTCCAGCTGCTCCTTCCCAGCTGTGCCCCCCAAACCTCCACCAACCCCGCAGGACTCCAAAAACCACAGGAAGAGTTACCTGAGCTGCCGGGGCTCGATAAGCACTGCAGGTATTTGTTCATGCCGGAGCTGGCCGGCCGGGCTGGCGGCAGCACGCGGTGCGCGGATGCTGACACAGCACTTGGTGAGCACCGGGGCAGGACCGGCCCCGGTCCCGCCTTCACCCGCCCGTGCTCCCGGCTCGCTGGGGCCCATCAGAGCTTCCCGAGCCCGTTCCTCTTTCCTAGAGCTGCTGCCCTTACTTTGGGGAGTTCCTGACCTCCTCCTCCTCCTCTCCCCAGTCCCCACCTGCGGCTGCTTTCGCCTTGGTCTGAGCTCCGCACCCTGCGCGCAGCAGCGCCGCAAACTTCCATCCCCGGCCGTGCCGAGCCAAAGCCCGCAGCTCTGCAGCCCCCGGGACAGCGGGACAGGAGGTGACACGGCTGGGACACAGCCTGGGGAGGAGGTGACACGGCTGGGACACAGCCTGGGCCAGCAGGGCAGGAGGTGACATGGCTGGGACACAACCTGGGCCAGCAGGACAGGAGGTGACACGGCTGGGACACAGCCTGAACCAGCAGAACAGGAGGTGGCACGGCTGGGACACAGCCTGGGCCAGCAGGACAGGAGGTGGCACGGCTGGGACACAGCCTGGGGAGGAGGTGACACGGCTGGGACACAGCGTGAACCAGCAGAACAGGAGGTGACACGGCTGGGACACAGCCTGGGACAGCAGGAGAGGGGGTGGCACGGCTGGGACACAGCCTGAGGAGGAGGTGACACGGCTGGGACATAACCTGAACCAGCAGAACAGGAGGTGACACGGATGGGACACAGCCTGGGCCAGCAGAGCAGGAGGTGACACGGCTGGGACACAGCCTGGGCCAGCACGGGAGGAGGTGGCAGGGCTGGGACACAGCCTGGGCCAGCAGGGCAGGAGGTGGCATGGCTGGGACACAGCCTGGGACAGCAGGAGAGGGGGTGGCACGGCTGGGACACAGCCTGGGCCAGCACGGGATGAGGTGACACGGCAGAGACACAGCCTGGGGAGGAGATGACACGGCCAGGACACAGGCTGGGCCAGCAGGACAGGAGGTGGCACGGCTGGGACACAGCCTGGAGAGGAGGTGACAGCACTGGGACACAACCTGGGCCAGCAGGGCAGGAGGTGGCACGGCCAGGACACAGGCTGGGCCAGCAGGACAGGAGGTGGCACGGCTGGGACACAGGCTGGAGAGGAGGTGACAGCACTGGGACACAGCCTGGAGAGGAGGTGACAGCACTGGGACACAGCCTGGGGAGGAGGTGACAGCACTGGGACACAGGCTGGAGAGGAGGTGACAGCACTGGGACACAGGCTGGCCCTGCCTGTCGCCGCCTGCCCCAGCCCACGGGAGCCACCCAGCGTCTCCGCCCCGGGAAGCGCTGCGTTACTGAATTGTGCTTCCCAGTGCACGGCGGGGCTCGGCTGGAGATTAAAAACATAAATTAGAGGAAGTGTTCACATGTCAGGGAGGAGAGGAGTTTTTCAATCCCGGGAATGCAGAGAGGAGCCAGGGACTCACCAGCACTGGCACAACTCCAGCTGTGCCAAACTCAAGATCCTGCTGGCTTGATGAGATCTGCTCCTACCTCCTGCTTTTCACACACCTGGAACTGCCCCACGTGGGGAGACTCAGATGCAGGACAGAATCTGCCCACAGCCACAGAAAAACCAAATATGAGAAGTGTCCTGAGAGGCTTGATGGAGATCTGCTCCCACCTCCTGTTTTCCACACATCTGGAACTCACCCACATGGAGAGACTCGGATTTTTAGGGAAAAATCTCCCCACAGCCACAGAAAAACCAAATATGGGAAGTGTCCTGTGAGGCCACACTGATATCCTGGCACTAAGGGCACGTGCACCTGTCCACCCACAGGAACACCCCAAAAACAGCACAGGGAAATCACCACAAATCCCAAACTGCTGAAAAGACTCATTCTGACCTCATCACCAACTGGTTCTTCACTCTTCGTTTCAAAACTTGGTTAAAAATAAAATCCATTGGTGGCATTTTGGTAATTATTCTCCTAAACACAGATGTGGGGGGGGAAAGCAGAATTGATGCCCCCTCCCAGTTCAGACTGGAGCACCCAACACTGAACACCTGTGCTCTGCTCTGTCAGTGAAATGATACTGAAAACACTTGGGGTTCCACTTCTGCTGCAGCAAATACAGTAATAAAGCTCTCTGCTGAGATGATCGTGCACAACATCAGCTCCAGGAAGGAAAATGCACTGGGAAAGATGTTTTTTCATCTCTTCTCCAACACAGTGTGAGCATGGCCTGCAATGTGAGTCATGCCAAGGCTCTAAATCCCAACCTGTGCCAAGGCTGCTCCCACAAACAGGCACAGCCCCTCAGCAGTGAGGAACTCAACAATGGCCCTGAACCATTTGGGGTGATTAAAGATGGGTTTTAGCTTCTAAAAAGCCTCTCTAGGTTTTACAGAGTATCACAGAACCACAGAATGTCCTCAGTTGGAAAGGACCCTCAGGGATGATCAGCCCAGCCCTGTCCCTGCACAGCCACCCTGTCACAGACATCTTTTATGAAAAATCCTTTCCTTTGGATTTTTCCTCCTGAGAAGCTGAGAAGCCTCAGGAATAAAATGCAAACATTGATTATCTGCTGCTGTGGAATGCAACAGGTGCATCTGTGATTGGGCCATGTTGGTTGTTTCTAATTAATGGCCAATCACATTCAGCTGGCTCAGACACAGAGCCTGAGCCACAAACATTTGTTATCATTCCTTCTTATTCTATTCTTAGCCAGCCTTCTGAGGAAATCCTTTCTTCTAGCATAGTTTTAATGTAATATATATCATAAAATAATAAATCAAGCCTTCTGAAACATGGAGTAAGATCCTCATCTCTTCCCTCAACCTGTGAACACTGTCACACCCGCCCAACATCCCCACCCTGAGCACCCCTGGGAGTTCCTGCAGCTCTGGCAGCCTTGGCACCATTCCCTGGGCAGCCTGGGCAGTGCCCAGCACCTCAGGGGGATCATCCTGGTCACAGCCATCCTCTGTGGCTGCTTTTGGGCAGAAGAAGGGAGAGGTGAAATGATCCTTGCACCAGTGACAGGACCCAGGGTAAAGCTGGGGAGATAAGCCCAAGGATTTCTCCACACTTGACCTGAGCCCCACAGTGTTGCAGCAGCTCAGTGTGTCAATCACACAGAGGAGCAGAACTCTGTCCCTGACACCTCCCACAGATTTGATCCAGGTCTAACCAGCAAAGCTTTGTACACCCAGAGAGAAAACTGCTCCACAAGCTTTGGGCCACATCAGAGAACTGCTGAGCAGCTCAGTGCACCCCACTGCAGAACAAAATACCTCAGGCAGGGTGCTGAAAGCCTGGCTGGCTCTTCCCATCCCACAAGAACACAAGGATCAGGACCTGAGGGAGGGGCTGCAGCTGTGCCAGGCTTTGGCATGGAGCTCAGGGCAAGGTTCTGCCCCCCGAGGCTGCTGGGCACTGCCCAGGCTGCCCAGGGAATGGTGCCAAGGCTGCCAGAGCTGCAGGAGCTCCCAGGGCTGCTCAGGGTGGGGATGTTGGGGTGGCTGGGCAGGGACAGGGGTTGGATTTGATGACCCCTGTGGGTCCTTTCCAGCTCTGCACATTCCAGGATTCTGTGATCAATGCAGACAAAAGAGCTCAGAGCTCCAGACCTGGGTGCAGCTTTCTGCTCTGGGTTCAAAAACATCCACCTCCAAACCACCCCCAGACAGCATCAAACCAGCAAACCAGGGCTGCCTACCTTAAGATATTTATGAAGAGCTGTATTATGCCTCTTTTATGTCTTTCAGCATACTCAGGACCTCGACTTTAAAGAGAGACCTATTTTTCCCCTCTACAGCTCTTGAAAAGACGCTTTTAGGACTGAAGGCAGCTCTTCCCTCCTCCTTACAGCGCACGCTTTCAAAGCACTTCACACACATTCAATAATCTTTTCATCCTGCTCTGAAGCAGGTGGGTTTTAGTCGTCTCAGAGATGGAAAAAGCACTTCAGCCAAGTCAGGATGAGAATTTGCAATCTCCAGATTCCCAGTCCTGGACAGAAAACCCCATCAGCCTCAGCTCAGCACAGAATTTTCACAAACCTCCAAAGCAGGATGAGAATTTGCAATCTCCAGATTCCCAATCCTGGACAGAAAACCCCATCAGCTTCAGCACAGGATGTTCACAAACCTCTAAGGCACCAATATTCTGTTACCACACAGGTAATTCCTGCAATAAAACACTGGAATAGATTTCCCACACCAAGCATTCCATGTTTCAGACTCCAGCTCAAATGTGCCCCTGTCTTAACATGTTTGTATTTATGGATCTGCTTCCAGATGAAGGGAAAGGGGAAAGGGGAAAGGGAAAAGGAAAGGAAAAGGGAAAAGGGAAGAGGGAAGAGGGGAAAGGGAAAAGGGGAAAAAAAGGGAAAAGGGAAGAGGGAAAAGGGAAGAGGGAAAAGGGAAAGGGGAAAGGGGAAAGGGAAAAAAAGGGAAAAGGGGAAAAGGGGAAAAGGGGAAAAGGGGAAAAGGGGAAAAGGGGAAAAGGGGAAAAGGGGAAAAGGGGAAAAGGGGAAAAGGGGAAAAGGGGAAAAGGGGAAAAGGGGAAAAGGGGAAAAGGGGAAAAGGGGAAAAGGGGAAAGGAAAAGGGACTCCTGACAATCCAGCAGCAGTCAGGGAAAACTCAGTCCTGCTCCTGCAGATCTGCAAGAGGAATAGAGAGCTCTGCAGCACTGCCCCCAGCACTGTGTGTGCAAAACAGAGATCATTTATGAACACCTGAACCTTGGGAAGCCTGGAGCAGTGAGGGTGGGCAAAAAAAGGAGGGGAACAGTGCTGCATCCCACTAATTCCTCTTTCCACGTCCTCTCTGCTCCACCTGGCACATGTGCATGTCCTCCCCCTCCCACAGCCTGCCAGAGCCAGCTCCACTTGCAGTTTTCAAAAGCTCCTTTCAAAACTACGAAATTGCACCAAGAGTTTTGGGGTTCCTGCCAATCCTCTGGTGATCCTCAAACATCAAAGCCAGCCCCAGCCTCAAATCAATATGCTTAGCAGGCTGCTCCTTTAGATGTTATCCTTTTTTTCTAGGCACCATCCCAGAAAACACCAATCTGTGCTGTAGCTCTTGGTGTAGAAACCAACCTGCCTTGGCAAAAAAAAAAAAAAAAAAAAAAAAAAAAAAAAGACATTTTTAAAGCTTCTGTATCGAGTGATGTGATTAAATAGGTCAGACCTGCCCATGTGCATGGTTAGGAGGCTACTTCAAAACAAAAGCAGTTCCCCTGGCAGGGAGCAAGCCCTGGGGGATGGAGAAGCTGCTCCCAGAAGATGGTTGCCTGGTTCTGGCTGAGCTACTGCACCCTCTAGTGTAAAACCTCCAGATCCTTGCAGGCCAGGAGCCTGGGGCAGGCAGGGAATGAGAGGAGCACTTCAGCCAGAATCCTTCCCAGGAAACTGAGCCAAGCACTGCAAAATAACTGCAAAAGTGTCTCCTTGCTCCTACAGGAATCAGGAACATTTTGTGATCTGCTGGAGTCTGTTCTAAAAGCCTGAGATTGCAGCAGGACCATTGCTCATGTCCCATTTCTCAGTTGGAATCACAGAAACCCAGAATGGTTTGGGTTGGGAGGGAGCTCAAAGCCCATCCAGTGCCATGGCAGGGACACCTCCCACTGTCCCAGGCTGCTCCCAGCCCTGCCCAGCCTGGCCTTGGGCACTGCCAGGGATCCAGGGGCAGCCCCAGCTGCTCTGGGAAATCCATTCCAGGGATGGATTCCACAATTCCTGATTCCCAATCTCCCACCCAGCCCTGCCCTGTGGCAGTGGGAGCCATTCCCTGTGTCCTGTCCCTGCAGGCCTTGTCCCCAGTCCCTCTGCAGCTCTCCTGGAGCCCCTTCAGGCCCCAAAAGGGGCTCTGAGGTGTCCCTGGAGCCTTCTCCTGTCCAGGTGAGCAGGCCCAGCTGTGCCAGGCTGGCTCAGAGCAGAGGGGCTCCAGCCCTGGCAGCATCTCCGTGGCTCCTCTGGCCTGGCTGCAGCAGCCCCACGTCCTCCTGCTGCTGTTGCCCAGGGCTGGGGCAGCTCTGCAGGTGGGAGCCAACACAGAACCAACATTAAAAAATGTCTGGAGGCAAACCCTGAGCTGAGAGAGAACTCCCAGCTCCCTGTTATGCCAGCTGTGCCATGTGCTGCATGCCAAGGGTTTGGCAAAGAGGCAGGAACAGGCTCTGAGCTGCCTGCAGGGAGCAGTGCCTGGAGCTCAGCCTCCTCATCCTGCTCCTTCCACAAGTGACAGAACCTTCCCCTGGGAAACCAGGCCCACACTGGGGCTCTTCTGTGCCAAAAAGCTCTCCTAAATGCTGTAGATTAGGTTGGAAATGAAGAAAATATAGAAATTATATAGAATAGATTCTATACAAGAATTTCTATTGAGAAATAAGAATAAGACTAGAATATTAAGACTATAAGAATAAGAATTTCTAATAACAAATTCTATAAGAACCTCTGTAAAAGAACCTCTGTAAAAGAACCTCTGTAAAAGAACCTCTGTAAAAGAACCTCTGTAAAAGAATCTCTGTAAGAATCTCTATAAGAATCCCTATAAGAATCCCTATAAGAATCCCTATAAGAATCCCTATAAGAATCCCTATAAGAATCCCTATAAGAATCCCTATAAGAATCCCTATAAGAATCCCTGTAAGAAATTATTTAAGAAATTCTATAAGATTCTATAAGAAATTCTATAATAGTTTATTCTATAAGAAATTCTATAAAGAAATTCTATAAAGAAATTAAGAATATAGAGAATAGAGACTATATAGAATACAGAATATATAGAATATAGGGTTAAGAAAATAAATTTCTTTCATAGAGAAAGTTGTCAAGCACAGCAGCACCTGGGGCAGACCAAAGTGAGCAATTCCAGTTCCAAAACTGACACTTCACTCAGATATTTAAAAACCTGCAGGAACAGCACACTGAAAGATAATTATAACATCATCTAAAGAACCATCCTAAAGCATTCTAGGAAGCTTTTAAAATTTGAAAAAACACCAAAATTGGCAAAAAAACACTTATCTTTTTAACAATTATCTGCCTGTGACAGCCCTGAGAATGCTTCTTTTACTTTAAACTAAACCAGCAGTGGTGGTATGCTGACCTGGTAACCAGGAGACATCAATAATGAATCCTCTTCCAAACTTGAGAGCAACCCAAAGTTAAATAAGCACATAAAAAACACAACTTAGGCTTTGTTTTGGCATTTTCTGCTTCAAATTATTAGAAACTGTCCACACCAGCATTATTATCCCATTACACCTAACAGAAATAAAGCTTTGACATAAAGAAAGCCAGCAGGGCTCTTCTGGGGAGAAGAATGCAGGCTTTTTTTCTGCCAATAAATCAGCAGAACAGCAAATAATGTGAATAAATAAAATGACAAGAGCTGCTGGAAGAAGGGCCAACAATAGCTCACTATTGATCCTGGTGGGTCTGCTCCAGCTCAGGATATTCCAGGACTGCCTGAATCACTGGGGGTTTGTGCCAGGCTGCCTTTGAGAGCCTGGCAGTGCCCTGTGCCCCACAAGCTCCTCAGGGGCTTGGAGCACAGCCCCAGCACATTCCAGTATTCCCAGTATGGATCACTGGGGATCACTGGGCCCAGCGTGGAGCACAGCCCCAGCACATTCCAGTATTCCCAGTATGGACCACTGGCCCCAGTATGGATCACTGCCCCAGCACATTCCAGTATTCCCAGCATGAATCACTGCCCCAGCACATTCTGATATTCCCAGTATCGACCACTGCCCCAGCACATTCCAGTATTCCCAGTATGGACCACTGCCCCCAGCATGGACCACTACCCAGCACATTCCAGTATTCCCAGTATAGACCACTGCCCCAGCACATTCCAGTATTCCCAGTATAGATCACTGGGGATCACTGGGCCCAGCGTGGACCACTGCCCCAGCACATTCCAGTACTCCCAGTATAGACCACTGCCCCAGCATCTTCCAGTATTCCCAGTATGGACCACTGAGGACCACTGGCCCCAGCATGGAGCACTGCCTCAGCACATTCTGATATTCCCAGTATGGACCACTGGCTACAGCATGGAGCACTGCCCCAGCATCTTCCAGTATTCCCAGTATGGACCACTGGGGATCACTGGGCCCAGCATGGAGCACTGCCCCAGCACATTCTGATATTCCCAGTATGGACCACTGGGGACCACTGGCCCCAGTATGGCTCACTGCCCCAGCACATTCCAGTATTCCCAGTATGGAGCACTGCCCCAGCACATTCTGATATTCCCAGCATGGACCACTGGGGACCCACTGGCCCCAGCACAGACCATTACCCCAGCACATTCCAGTATTCCCAGCATGAACCACTGCCCCAGCCCCCAGTATGGAGCACCACCCCCAGCATGGATCAACCCCTGGCACGGACACGGGGGGTTCTGGCCGACCACAGCCCCCCCAGAGAGCCCAGCCCGGGCCCTGCCTCCCGCTCCAGGCGGCTCCAGGATCTAACGGGAGCTGTCAGCAGCTCTGGAACCGGCCTGACACCTCAGCCCCACGTGAGCCCAGTGCCCGGAGCGACAAACAACGGGACCGGGGCAGCGCCGGGGCCGTCCCGGAGCCTCGGGACGCTGCCCGCCAACCCCCGGTGGGATCACACCGAGCCCAGCCGCCCTCAGCGCTGAGGCTCCTCCAAACCCTCCCGGACCCCGGGGAGAGCTGACGGCCACGGGCAGGGCTGGGCTTGGCCGGTGACACCGGCAGACCGCGGGATCTGCACTGCGGAGGGGCTCGGGGGCTGAGCCGAGCCCTGAACGGCGGGCAGGCGGCAGGGGAGGCGGCCAGACACGGGTCTGCCCTCACCGGGGGAAAACACACGGGGCAGGGGGAGAAAGCACCACCGGGCCGGGGCCGCGGGAAGGTGAGGGGGCACCGCGGCCGGGCCGGGCCGTACCTGCGCCGTGTCCGAGCGGGAGCCCCACGCTGGGGTCGCCTGAGGCTCCGGCGGCTCCGCACGGCGCCGGGGCCACCGGGGGGTGGCGGAAATGGCAGTAGGGCCTGCGGCACCCCCGGCCCGGCCCCGACCCCCCGGCGTTGAGGAACGGGCAGTCGATGCCGCGGAAGTAGCCGGTGGATCTGAGCATCCCGCCGGCTGCGGGGCGGGAGCGGGGCCGGGCGGGCGGAGGAGCCGCGGGCGGCCGGGACGCGCTCCCGCCTCACACGGCCGGTACCGGCCCCGCCGCCATCTTGGGAGCGCCGGGCGCGGCAGCGAGGACCCCGCGACGCCGCTGCCCGCACAGGGCTGCCCGCGGCGCGCCTGACAGCGGGGTGGGGCGGGCGGGGCTGAGGGAGGGGCGGGAACGCCCACGGGAGCGGGAATGGCCTGAGGGGGATCGGGAATGGCCTGAGGAGGACCCGGAGTGTCCTAGGGGGGTTCGGGAATGGCCTGAGGGGGACCCGGAGTGTCCTAGGGGGGTTCGGGAATGGCCTGAGGGGGACCCGGAGTGTCCTGGGGGAGTTCGGGAATGGCCTGAGGAGGATCTGGACTGTCCTGAGGGGGATCCGGAGTGTCCTGAGGGGAATCTGGAGTGTCCTGAGGGAGATCCGGAGTGTCCTGAGGGGGATCAGGAACGTCCTGAGCGGAATCCGGACTGTCCTGAGGGGGATCCGGAATGTTCTGAGGGGGATCCGGAGTGTCCTGAGGGGGATCAGGAACGTCCTGAGGGGGATCGAGAATGGCCTGAGCAGGCTCCGGTGTGTCCTGAGGGGGATCTGGAGTGTTCCGGGGAGGATCCGCAGCGATCACGGATCCAGCCCCTGTCCCTGCACAGCCACCCCAACAGCCCCACCCTGAGCAGCCCTGGGAGCTCCTGCAGCTCTGGCAGCCTTGGCACCATTCCCTGGGCAGCCTGGGCAGTGCCCAGCAGCCTCGGGGGGCAGAACCTTGCCCTGAGCTCCATGCCAAGGCCTGGCACAGCTGCAGCCCTTGCTGGGCTCCTGTCCCTGTGCCAGAGCAGAGCTCAGCCCCTGCCCCTGTGCCTGCCCTGGGGAGGAGCTGCAGCCCCCGAGGAGCCTCCCCGCAGTCTCCTGGCTCCAGCCTCAGCTGCTCCCGTTCCCCCGGGCCCGGCCGGGCTGCAGAGCCACCATGCAGAGCCAACGCTCTCAGGGGGGCTCAGGGTGGGATTGTTTGGTATCTGCAGGGCTGGGAGTTGGACTCAATGATCCTTTTGGTTCCCTCACATCTCAGGAAATTGTTTTGTATTACTGAAATTTTTATTTTATTTTTATTCCCTAATGAAGAACTGCTATTCTCATTCCCATATCTTTGCCTGAGAGCCTCTTAATTTCACAATTGTAACAATTCGGGGGGAGGGGGTTTACATTTCCCATTTCAGGGGAGGCTCCTGCCTTCCTTAGCACACACCTGTCTGTTTAAACCCAGACTGGGGCATCCACAGCCTCTGGGAATCCCCTGGCACTGCCCCTGGTGGGGGCTCAGAGCAGGGAGACTCCACCTGCAGCAGGTGAGGAAGGTGCACAAGGAGGAGCTGGCCTTGGCCAAAGGGAGGGACGAGGGAAAGATTGCAGAGCTGTGTTTTGTAATAGTGTTAAGTGAAAAAAACTTCACTTTGTTTTCCAAATTTGGCACAGGCTGCTGCCTCCTCCTGCCCATTGCTCCCATGGCATCCCAGCAGAGCCCAGGAACCAGCACGGAGCAGAACCAGCAGCTGCTGCTCCTGTGAAAGCTGAATCATCCCTGAAGAGCTTCTAAAAAACAGGAAACCTCAGGAGGTAAGCTGCCTTCCCTCGGGCAGAAACTCTGCCCTGGTACTGGGGAGGGCTGGGCTGAGACCCCACCCAGAACTCCCCACCAGGCCTGGGAGAGCAGGCTCATTTCCCCCCACAAAAACACAGTGGTTTCATTTTTATAGTGTGGTTAAATCTATTTTATAGAACTTCAGCTGTAACAGAGAAGCTTCAAGAAAGACACACACATAAAAGTTCAGATACATGGGCTATTTCCCTGCTTTATCATTCTCATCCTGTGCTTCTTCAACTCACAAACCAGCAAAAGAAAATGGTATAAATGAAATGAAATGAAATAAAATATAAAAGAAACAAAAAGAAGAAATAAGATAAAATAAGAAATAGAATAGAATAAAATAAGAAATAAAATAAAATAAATAAAATAAGAAATAAGATAAAAATGAAATGAAATTAAATTAAAATAAGAAATTAAATAAGAGATAAAATAAATTCAAAATAAAATAAAATAGGAATAAAATAAGATAAAATAAGAAATAAAAATTTAAAAATAAAATGTAATAAATAAAATAAAATAAAATAAAATGCTTGTTTCTGCCCAGGCCTGGAGGCCCCCACACAGAAATCCTTCCCAAAATTGATGCTGTTCTTGCTGTTGCCTCCTCACTAAGCTCAGCTAACTGGGATACCCACTCAGCTCCCAGTCAGGAGCACTGGGAAAGCTCCCAAGGCTCCCTGTGCACACCCAGGCAGCTCCTCTGGAAGCAGCACCCCCAAATTCCCTCCAGCCCTGCCAGGACCTGAACCCCCCCAGTGTCCTGGACTGACCAAGGGACCCCCAAACCTCACCCCAGCACCTCAGAGCTCCTGAGCCTCTGCAGAGAAGGGAGGGGACCCCAGACAGTGAGGGGACCCCAGACAGAGGCTCTGATTCCAGAGCAGGAGGCACGAGCTGGGCCAAGGGGGTACAGCACAGGGTGGGGCTGTCCCTGACCCTGCAGGGACACGGGCACAGGGGTTTGGTCCTCACCTCCCCAGGAGAGCCAGGCAGGGGCAATGGCACTGCAGAGTCACCCCTGGCACTGCCCTTCCTGCTGCGGGGGGACACAGGGAGCTGTCCCCTGTGATAGGGACACACCACACTGTGCTGGGGGACACAGGGACCTGTCCCCTGTGATAGGGACACCCCACACTGTGCTGGGGGACACAGGGACCTGTCCCCTGTGATAGGGACACCCCACACTGTGCTGGGGGACACAGGGAGCTGTCCCCTGTGACACCACACTGTGCTAGGGGACACAGTGACCTGTCCCCTGTGATAGGGACACCCCACACTGTGCTGGGGGACACAGGGACCTGTCCCCTGTGATAGGGACACCCCACACTGTGCTGGGGGACACAGGGAGCTGTCCCCAGTGACACCACACTGTGCTGGGGGACACAGGGTGACACACTGTGCTGGGGAACAGTGACCTAGAGACCTGTCCCCTGTGACAGGGGGACACACTGTCCTGGGTGACAGTGACACAGTGACCTGTCCCCTGCAACAGGAGACATCACACTGTGCTGGGGGACACAGGGACCTGTTCTCTGTGACAGGGGGACACCACAGGGTGCTGAGTGACACAGAGTGACAGAGAGACACCACACTGTGCTAGGGGACACAGGGAGACACAGGGACCTGTCCCCAGAGACAAGGGGACACCACACAATGCTGGGTGACACAGAGACCTGTCCCCTGTGGCAGGGACACACCACACTGTGCTGGGTGACACAGGGTGACACATTGTGCTGAGGAACAGTGACACAGGGACCTGTCTCCTGTGACAGGGGGACACCACACTGTGCTCACACTGTGCTGGGTGACACAGGGTGACACAGGGACCTGTTCCCAGTGATAGGGACACACCACACTGTGCTGGGGGACACAGGGACCTGTCCTGGTGCCAGGGTGGCCTCATCCTTGCTGGGTGTCCCCACACTCAGGATCAGCGGTGGCCCAGGAGCAGCCCCAGGGCTGCCAGGGGGTCACTCCTGGGTCCCTGCCCCCCCCCCCCAGCTGCTCCCTGCCCTGCCACCCACCCCAGCTGGGGAATGGGGGTCGAGTTTTGGGAGAAGAACCCAAAAAAATGGAAACCAGACACTGGTGTGAGCAGAGCCTCCCCCAGAGACCCCCAGTCCCTGCTCCTTGCTCTGCATCACCTTATCTGAGCTCCCAGGACGAGTTCCTGCTCCCCAGGGGGGAGATTTTCTCTGAATCCTCATGGGAACATTTCCAGCCTCAGCACGAGGTGCCAGAGGGGTTTGTGGAGCTGGAGAAGGGGACAGAGCTGGGAGAGCAGGAGCTGCCAGGACATCCTCACCTGGGTCCCACCTGCCCAGGGATGGGCTCACCAGGAGGGTGACATCACTCCCAGCACCTCACCCTGGTACCACCCTACATTTAACACCCCATGGTCATGTCCCCCATGGGAGCTCCTTCCCAGGCAGGGGTTCTCTGTGACAACCCACAATGCCATCCACACCCTGGGCAATGGCCTGGCTGCTGCCTCCCCCTGCCCAGCCCCAGCCCACGTGGTACCAGCCACCCCTAAGGGATGCTCCAGCCCCCCACGGTTCTTCTGGCACCCCAAAGGGATCCTTTCCCCTCCCCACAGGTGTTTCCAGTTCCCCACATTCTTCTGGCATCCCAAAGGGATCCTTTCCCCTCCCCACAGGTGTTTCCAGTTCCCCACATTCCTCTGGCATCCCAAAGGGATGCTCTCCCTTCCCCAGGAGATGCTTCAGCTCCCCATGTTCTTCTGGGCCCCCAAAGGGATCCTTTCCCTTCCCTAGGGAATGTTTCAGCTCCTCACAGGTGTTTCCAGCTCCCTACAGATGTTTCCAGTTCCCCCCAGTTCTTCTGGCACCCCAAAGGGATGCTCCATGTCCCCACAGGTGTTTCCAGCTCCCCACATCCTTCTGGCACCCCAAAAGGATGCTTGCCCTTCCCCAGGGGATGCTCCAGCTCCCCATAGTTCTTCTGGCACCCCAAAGGATGCTCCAGGTCCTCATGGGTGTTTCCAGCACCCCACAGTTCTTCTGACACCCCAAAGGGATCCTTTTCCTTCCCCAGGAGATGCTCCAGCTCCTCACAGGTGTTTCCAGCTCCACACAGTTCTTCTGGCACCCCAAAAGGATCCTTTCCCTTCCCCAGGGGATGCTCCAGCTCCCCATGGGTGTTTTGAGCTCCCCACAGTTCTTCTGGCACCCCAAAGGGATGCTCCATGTCCCCACAGGGGTTTCCAGCTCCCCACAGTTCTTCTGGCACCCCAAAGGGATACTCTCCCTTCCCCAGGGGATGCTCCAGGCGCCCATGGGTGTTCCCAGCTCCCCACGTTCTTCTGGCACCCCAAAAGGATCCTTTCCCTTCCCTAGGGGATGTTCCAGCTCCTCACAGGTGTTTCCAGCTCCCCACATTCCTCTGGCACCCCAAAGGGATGCTCTCCCTTCCCCAGGGGATGCTCCAGCTCCCCACAGTTGTTCTGGCACCCCAAAGGAATGCTTTTCCTTCCCCAGGGGATGCTCCAGCTCCCCACAGTTGTTCTGGCACCCCAAAGGAATGCTTTTCCTTCCCCAGGGGATGCTCCAGCTCCCCATAGCTGCTCCTGGCACACCAAGGGGCTGCTTCCCACCCCCTCCTCCAGGATATTCTGGTCCCTCTATGGGATTTTCACCCTAAGGGGATGCTCTGGCCCCTACAAGGATGCTTTGCCACGAGGGGCTGCTACCGGCCCCCCAAGGAACATTTCCGTCCCGCAGGGTGTCCCAGCCCGGTGCGGGGTCCCAGCCGAGCTGTCCTGGCGCTGTCACCGCGGGGCTGTGGCGGCCCGTGGGCCTCCCTTGGCCGTCCCAGCCTCCAGGAACGCTCAGGCATAGGATGACAAAGGGAAGCTCACAGGGGGCAGCGGGCCCGGCCCCGCACTCCTGAGAGAGCTCCTGCGGACAGAGGAGAGACGGGAGGGGACAGCGAGGGGGGCTGGGGGATCCCGGGGAGCTGGGAGATTCTGGGGAGCTGGGGGGATTCTGGGCAGTTGGGGGATTCTGGGGAGCTGGGGGGATTCTGGGCAGTTGGGGGATTCTGGGGAGGTGGAGGATGTGGGGAGCTGGGGGATCCTGGGAAGTTGGGGGATCCCGAGGAGATGGGGGGGATGTGGGGAGCTGGGGATGTGGGGAGCTGGGGGGATTCTGGGGAGCTGGGGCATCCCAAGGAGCTGGGGAATGTGGGGAGCTGGGGGGATTCTGGGGAGTTGAGGGATCTGGGGGAATTCGGGGGAGCTGGGCAATCCCAGGGAGTTGGGGGATCTGGGGAGCTGGGGGATCCCGGGGATCTGGGGTAATCCCAGGGAGCTGAGGGATCCTATGGCATCCTGGGGTTCCCATGGAGCCAGGGGAGCTGGGGGGTCAGAGGGAGCTACAGATTCTGGGGCTGCCCCACATCTCCAGGAGGTGAAAGCAGCCCTGGGTGTCCCTGGCACGGCCCTGGCAGGGCTGAGGTCCCTGGGGTGGTTTGGGAGGTGCAGGAGGAGGTGCAGGGACTGCTGTGGAACCCAGGGTGAGGAGAGGGGCAGAGGGGGTGTGTGCACATCTGTGTGTGTGTAAGTGTGAGTGGATGAGTGTGTCTGAGTGCATATCTGTGTGAGTGTGAGAGGATGAGTGTACATCTGCGTGTTGTGTATATGTCTGTGTGTGTGAGTGCACATGTGTGTGTGTGTGTGTGTGTGTGTGTGTGTGTGTGTACATCTGTGTATGTGCAGGTTTGTGTGTGTGCAGGTCCCTGTGTGTCTGCGGACACCTCCTGTGCGTGTGTGCAGGTCTCAGCAGGGCTGTGCACATTCCTGTGCGTGTGCACACGTGTGCAGGGGCCCCTGTGTGCACACCTGTGCATGCACACGTGTGTGCTGTGTGCCCACCTGTGCACAGGCAGAGCAGGGTGGGGCCATCCCATGGATTCCCACCCAGGCCCAGGGTCCCAGCCCAGCTCAGGGACCTTCATGAACCACAACCACCACCTGCCACCCCTGTCCCAGCCCCAGCCAGCAGGGCAGGGCTGGGTGCCCCCCTGGATTCTGGGTGCCACTCATGAGTTCTGGGTGCCCTCTCAAGGTTGTGGGTGCCCTCAGGGTTGTGATGTCCCCAGGGTTCTGGGAGTCTCCAGGGCTGTGGGTGCCCTCTCAAGGGTGTCCCCAGGACTCTGGGTATCCTCTCAGGGTGTCCCCAGGGTTGTGATGTCCCCAGGGCTGTGGGTGCCCTCTCAGGGTGTTCCCAGGGCTGTGGGTATCCCCAGGGTTCTGGGAATCCCCAGGGCTGTGATGTCCCCAGGGCTGTGGGTGCCCTCTCAGGGTGTCCCCAGGGTTGTGGTGTCCCCAGGGCTGTGGGTGCCCTCTCAGGGTGTCCCCAGGGCCGTGGGTGCCCCCCTGCCCCCCTGCCCGTGTCTCACCAGGGAGGTGCCGCCGGTGTCGCGGTGCAGCCTCGGGCTCGTCGGGCTCTGTGCTGCTCGGGGAGGGGGACACAGCTCTGCTCCCCCAGCTCTGCTCCCACAGCTGTCCCCATTGTCCCCACTGTCCCTAAGGCCTCCACCTCACTCAGCAGAGCCCACACATTCCCCCCTCTCCTTGTCCTTTCTGTCTCCTTCCCTCCACCTCAGCCAGCACCGCGCTGTTCTCTCACCCTGGCATCCTCTCCCAACGCTGCCCCTTCTCCCAGCCCGACCTCCGAGGGATCCTTCCCCTCTGCCCTTTTATACCGTTTTTGTTCATATGACAAGCACGTGGAAAACCAGAGCAGAGCTCGGAAAAAAGCTCCTTAAGTTGCTTTAATTCACTTTCCTGGATCCCATGACTGAGCTCGGCCTCTGAGCAAGGTCCCATGACTGTGGCACGCAGGCCCCGGCCATCAAAAGCCTCATTTATGCCCCAAATGAGACTTAAACCCCTCTTGGCCGGACCCAACATCCCCCATGCCCAGCCTGGGCCCCTGGGCCCCCCTGGCTGGGGGCTCCAAACCGGCCAGAGGGACACCTGCCCTGACCCTGGCCTGCTCTGGCTGCAGGAGGGACTCTGGGGACACTCAGGGCCTTGGCTCTGCCTGTCCCCTCCAGGAAAGGACACTGCAGAGTCCCCATCCAGGGACCAAAACTGTCCAGCCCTGTCCCCCAAAAAGTGTCCTGCCTTCACCCCAAGCTGCAGCACCAGAGGAGGGGACAGAAGTGTGATCCCAAAGGGGACAGAAGTGCCATCCCAGTGGCTCGTGGCCCAGTCTGACCCCAGGTGGGGGTTCCTGTGCCCAGGACCCCCAGCCCATGCCCCCTGAGGCCCCTGCAGCTCTCATGGGCTGAGTGCTCCTCTGTCCCTCCCTGCTCCAGCTGCTGAGTAGGGATGGAGCCTCATCCTGGGCCAGATCCAGACCCTGATCCCAGTCAGGGCTCCCCACCATGGAGGTGGCACCCAGCAGTGCCCATCTCCATGGACTCCCATACTCCCAGCCTGCCCTCTGGACTTTGGGGATCAGGCTGAACTTTCCTGACCTTTTGCTTTTATTTTAATCTCAGACACAGGAAAAACAACCTGGAGCCACTTCAACATCCCCCCAAAGCCAAGGAGCTCTGAGCTATCCTGCTGGCGAGGCAGAGCTGGCCTGAAGCATCCGCAGCTCAACAGGAAACGGCAGCAGTAAGAGGATAAAAATACCCTGGGTGCACACAGAACGTCTCTGTGCCAGGATTAGGGAGCCCTGGGACAGTGGGGCCAGAGGGAGCTGGGCTGGGCAGCTTTGGTTTCCCACACACGTGTGAGCCCAAGGCTCCTAAACCACCTGGCCACTGCTGGGATGGGGATGGGGAAGGAAGGACTGGGGGACTGTGCAGGGAGAAGCCAGACATGGCAGCTCCTGGACCCCAAAATCCCCCTGGGAATGAGTGAGGCCCCCTCCAGAGCCACCCACTCCTCTGCCAGCTCCAGCACAGCCCCAGCACCAAGGAAGGCTCATCCCTCCTGCTCTGCTCCTGGGGGCAGAGGGATCTGTGGGGAGCAGGGGGTCCCGTGCCCCCCACCTCGACCCCCCAGCCCCAAACAATGGGTGCATTGGAGTGCTCAGAGCGTGGGGGTGCAGCAGCCCCCCCGCCTGGCCCCTGAGCCCCTAAGGAGATTAAATCCCTCCTCACATGAGCCTGGCGGGCCCCAGGGCCTCTGTCGGGGACAGGACAGGGACAGGGAGGGGAAGGGAAGGGCTCAGCAGTGTTTTGCTGTTTGGGCTGCGGCCAGGGATGTCCCAGGGGCAGGAAAACACACAGATAGGCAGCTCTTCCTGAGGTGGAAGAGCAGGCACTGTCCCAAAAAATCACCAACCAAAGCCTCTACCCTTCCCTGGGGCAAATCTCCTGTGTGCTGGTGGGAGGGACTGTGGGACACCCCTGCACCTGCCCCCACGGCCTGAGCACCCCCAGAATCACTGAGGTCCCCACACAGCTCTGGTCAGAACTGGGCATGGAGCAGGTCAAAAGTAAGGTTTGCTCTCCCAGGACCATCCCATGGACCCCAGAACCACCCTGTGTCCACCCTCGCTGTGCTGGCCTGGTACAGAGCAGGACATGGGGATGTCCCCCTTCCCCTGTGGCACACCCAGCCCCAGGAAGGCTGAGGCCATCCTCCACCTCTGCACCTGTGGGACCCCCTAATGACACAGGAGGGGGGAATGGGCTCCTGCTGTCCCCAAGTCCCACTGGACACAAAGAGCTTTGGTACCAGGGGCCAAGGGCATCTTCCCTGCTCCTGTTGGCACCTTGGGGTCACCCAGTCCCCAGAGGAGGGTGACAAGCACTGGGGACCTGGCCAAGGGCAATCTTGGTAAGCTGCTGAACAGGGGGAAGGCTGAGGGGCTGGACAGCCTGGGGCTGGCTCAGGAGCCCCCAGGGGTAGCCAGGGAAAGGGCACACACAGGTGAAACGTTAAACCTCTGCTCTTTATTTGCTGCCTGCCTCCCATGCCCCGAGGAGGTTTCCAGGGGTGACCTGAGCACCAGGAGTGCTCTGGGAAGGCCGAGCAGCCCAGACTGGAGGAGGTGTGGGGCAGGGGGGCACCTCCTCCATGCATCCCCATCGTCCCCGTGGGGACACGGCTCTGCCCCAGCCGGGGTGAACACCGGGCACGGCCAGCGCTGGGCCCAGCAAAGCTCCGTGGAGAGCAGGAACTGCCACCTCCCGTGTCCCAGGCACGGGGACACCGCGAGGGGCCGGCCCAGCCCCTCTCCAACTCGCCTTATTGCTATGGTCAGAGCAGCAGAGCGGCCGGGAGGGACTCGGGACGTCGCCGGTTTGGGAGAGGGGACGAGGACGTGTCTGAAGCCAAGGATCCACCCCCGGAGGGTGGGCTCATGTCTCTGGGGAGGGGCAAGGAGGGAGCTGCCGTCTCTGGCCAGCCGGGCCGGGGGTGCCAGCAGCGCCAGGCTGGCACCAGCAGGGAGGAGAGCTGTGCTCACATCTGAGAGCAAACACTGTCCATTGCAGGGCCTCCTGCCCTCTCCTGAGCCTGGAGCCGAGGCTGAGCAAACTCATTACAGCTCCAGCAGCAGGGACTGGGGAGAGCTACTGGGAGAACTGGAGAAACAAGCAGAACCCCCCTGCCTGTGGCCCTGGCTAGTTGCGTTGGCTGGCCAGCTCCTGGGAGATGAATTTCCGAAGGCGCTCGAGGTACTGGCTGTAGAGTTCAATGTCATTGTGCCCTGCCCCGTCCACCCACAGCGGCTCCACGGCCTTGGGGCAGCGCTCAAACAGCGCCAGGCCGTGCGAGAAGTCGATGACTTCGTCCTCTGTACCGTGGATGATGAGCACAGGAGAGGTGATTTTGGAGATCTTCTCGATGCTGTCAAAAAGGTGGATGGGGGAGAGAGGAGAGAGGGGGTGAGCACAGGGAATGAGACATTTCCACTCCTCCTGCCCCCAAAACATCCCCTGGGACAGGGACCAGGAAATTCTCTTTGATCGTGGCAGAGCACAGGGACAGGGAGGGACACAGAGCTTCTGCCAAGGAAAAGATCTGCCCCAGTGTGACAGACAAGGAGCAGACAGCAGTGACAACATCCCCGTGGGACCTCAGCAGGGCTGATGGGAACTGCAGCAGGACAGCCCTGCCCTGCTGAGCTCTGAGGAAGGGAAGCACAGGTCCCAGCCCATCGCAAAGGCCACGTGAGGCCACCAGGATGCAGAGCGTGGGCTGGTGGCTCCAGCCACAGCTTCCGGCTCAGGGACTGTCCCTTGGGCCCCACGGGCCTGGCTGCAAGGGAGAGGCAAAGGAAAAGCTCAGCCTCTCAGCACCCCTCCTGAAATCTGAAGAGCAGGAAAATCCCCAAGGAATTACTCTTGGGGGACAGAGGGGTCCCAGGGACACCCAGGGCTTGTGACACCTGCCAGGGGCCAGCGGCACAGCCCCAAAGCTGGTGGGCAAAGCCACTGGGATGGGGTGACCAGGGGGTGATGGCACAGGGGAGTGGGGTGCACACATGGCACGGGGAGGGGGCACAGTGACCCCAGGCAGGGCTACAACTCAGGAGGGGGCACAGGGACCCCAGGCAGGGCTACAACTCCCAGAGGGCCCCAAATACAGGGCAAGAAGATGCCGAAAGGGGATATTTAAACCTATCACAAAAAACGGTCCCCTGGCTGTGAGCAGAGCTGCTCTGGGCACTGCCCCTCCAACCCCCCATGCCCCCTGCCCAGGGCACTCACTTGGGGAAGGCATCGAACCAGTAGGTCTTCTTGGTGTCGGGGAAGGCGACGCGCATGCCGGAGGTGAGCGGGGAGTGCAGCACGATGGCCGCGCACTCGTAGCGCGAGGCCAGGTCAACCGTGGGCACGGTGCCGATGCTCTGTCCGTACAAAATGATGTTCTCCGGGCTGATCCCGTACCTGCGTGGGACAGGGCAGCTCAGTGGGCAGGCAGAGGCAGCTCAGGGGTTACTCTGTGCTGGTCACTGCACCCACAAAGCTTCCGGCAGGTCTGGGGTCTGTCTGGCCCCCTGATCCTCCCCAGCTCCTCATGACTGGGCCCAGAGCAGCTCCCTGAGCCCCCAAAGGACCAGGGAGCAGCCAGGGCTGAGCTGCCAGCTGAGATCTGGGGGATGTCAAAGCTTTCCCTCACCAGGTCAGAGTTACAGGGTGTTCAGAGCCTGGACTGCAGCCAGTGGGGCAGCCCCAGCTCTGGATCACACCATGAACCAGGCCTGAGGAAGAAGAGGCAGAGCCTGGCATGGGGCTGCACCCCAGGCCTGGCATGGAAACCAGAGCTGAGCCTGGCATGGGGCTGCTCCCCAAGCCTGGCAGGAGAACCAGAGCTGAGCCTGGCATGGGAACTAGAGCTGAACCTGGCAGAAGAACCAGAGCTGAGCCTGGCACAGGGCTGCACCCCAAACCTGGCATGGGAACTAGAGCTGAGCCTGGCATGGGGCTGCACCCCAAGCCTGGCATAGGAACCAGAGCTGAGCCTGGCATGGGGTTGCACCTCAAGCCTGGCAGGGGAACCAGAGGTGAGCCTGGCACAGGGCTGCACCCCAAACCTGGCAGGAGAACCAGAGCTGAGCCTGGCATGGGGCTGCACCTCAAGCCTGGCATAGGAACCAGAGCTGAGCCTGGCATGGGGCTGCATCCCAAACCTGGCAGGGGAATCAGAGCTGAGCCTGGCATGGGGCTGCATCCCAAGCCTGCCAGAGGAACCAGAGCCGAGCCCGGCACAGTGACACAGGAAGCACAGCTTGTGCCAAGGTCATGCCCCGCAGCATCCCTGCCCCTTGAATCCCCCAGCTGCTCCCTCTACAGTTTTCCAGCCACCCCTTCCTGTCCCCAGCAGCCCAGGGTTGCCCTCCTGGGTGTTTCCTGTTTTGCAGGCTGCTGAGCCCAGGCTTTTCCTGCGGGGTTTCCACGCCGTGCCCGCTCACCGCGTGCGCAGCGCCTGCCAGGCGGCGTCGATGTCGGAGTAGAGGTTGCGCTCCGAGGGCCGGCCCGTGCTCACGCCGTAGCCGGAGTAGTCGTAGGAGAAGATGTTGCAGTTGATGCGCGTGCCCAGCCCGATGTAGAAGCTGCTCATCTGCCCCAGGTCCACGGCGTTGCCGTGGGAGAAGAGCACAGTGTACCTGGATGTGGGTATGGAATGTTAATCTGGGCTCTGCTGGAGCTCCAGCAAGCAAACCCTGCACACAAAGGGCCAACACCCCTCCAGCCACCAAGGGAGCTCCTTATGACACCCCCAGACCCTTCCCTGACAGAGCCAGGGGCTCACTCCCAGCAGGAACAGGCAGCTTGATGATTCTGTTGAAGTTTTTGAGTCTATTTTTGGTAAAAAGCTCAGGATTTGGGGCCGTTTGCCCAATGGGGATTTCAAGTAAGAATTCTGACAGCGGGTTTTTTCTCTCCTGAGCCTGGCAAGACACCAGATGCTGAGAGAGAAGTGAATTGTGGGAGTGACAAGGCACAAGAAATTTCCACCATAAGGGGAAAAACAATGTTAATCATAAAAATTAACACTAATAGCAGACTGATGAGAGCTTGGCTCCCTTCTGCCAGAGGGAGGGAGCAGGACTCACTCCCTGCTGAGCCCCTGCAGCTGGTCTGAGGGGTCTGTGGCCAGGCTGAGCCTCCAATCCTGACCTGGATGCCCAGGGAGCCCCAGATGGAGTCAGTGACAGGATGAGCTGGGGGAGGTCAGACAGCCAGCAGCACCTGATACCCCAGGTTTGGCAGGCCTGGTTCCCCCCGGCCCAGGTTCTCCCCTGCAGTCTGGGATGCTGCTCCTTGAGGACCTGTTGTCGCTGGGAGGACATAGGAAAGGGGTCAGCTGGGGTGACATGGCCACCCTCTGCACCTGAACCCCCAAATTATGTCACTGCTCAGGGAGCAGCAGCCAAGTACCCTCCTGGCAGCAGGAGGGCGTCTCCATCTCACACTCCAAGGTGCCAGTTCAGACCCATGGGAGTGACCAAACCCCTCCTGGCTTTCACTTCCATCACTCTGTTCCTTGAGGAATCAAATGTCCCTGTGAATTTGACTGAGCCAGGCTCTCCTGGCTGGCACATGGTCACCATGGGGAGAAGCAGCTGGTGCAGCCATCCTGGTGCCCCCAAGCTCCGTGCAAATACCTGGAGCATTGCATCACTGCCATGACACAGGGGCCTGTGAGACAGCCTGGGGAATCCCCACACTCCACAGCCTCAGCTTTGCCTCTGCTCCTGCTTTAACCCCACTGCCAGGGCGGCCAGACCGGTCCTGGGAGCGCAGCTCACCTGTGCCATTGGAGCCTCCAAAAGCCCGGGGCAGGGCCAGGCAGGGCCAGCTCCTCCAGCCAGGGGGAAGAGGGGCCAGGAGCCCCCAGGGCAGCCCCGGGGCAGCCCAGCAGAGCCCCAGCCGGCACACCCGCCGTGACTCACCTGGCGCCGGGCACGCAGCGGACGTACATGCAGCCGACGCGGTTACCCCGGCTGCTCTTGGTGACGAACACCTCGATGTTGTCCAGCTCCCGCTGGGAGTACTGGAAATCCGCCCTGTCCTTCAGGTGCAGCTTCCAGCGGCCCGCGGCGCCGCGCAGGGAGCCGGTGCTGCCCACGGGCTCGGGCTCGGGCACCATGGCGTAGGTGGGCTCCGGGGGCAGGAAGGCCAGCTTGGCCGCGATGCGGCTGGGGCAGGGCGGGCAGCAGAAGAGGCAGCACAGTTGGCTGATCGACAGCCCGTTCATGGCTGAGGCGGGAGGGGAGGCGGCCGCGCCCGGAGCGAGGGAGGATCCCGATCCCACAGAGGCCGGCAACGACGCCCGGCCCGGAGACGCCCCGTCCTCAGCTGGCCCTGGGCACGGCTGGCGCCGGCCGAGCAGCGCGGGCCGGGGCTGCCGTGTCCATCTGTCCGTCCGGCGGCTGCGGGGGCCTGCGGGCAGGGCGGGGGATCTGAGGGCTCTGTGTCCCCTCCGTGACCACACGTGTCCCCCCGCGTTCCCTCCCTGCAATCCGAGCTCCTGCCACACTCGGCAGCCCACGCGGAGGGGGCGAGGACGAGCGCGCATCCCACACACGCCACCCCCACGGCAGCCACACGGCTGGTGGGACAAAGGACGCCGCTCCCCCGGGGCCACCCAGGCGCTCGGGAGTGCCGAATCCCGAGGAAAAAGGGGAAAGGGGAGAGGAAGGGGGGAAGAGGAAGAAAAAAAGAAAGGAAAAAAAAAAAAAAAGGCAACTATTTTCTGCAAGTTTGGGCATAGGCTTGAGCTGAGGAATGTCAAACCAGCCCACACCCCGAGGAATTCGCTCCATCTGCTTCCGAAGGCCTGGGAAAGGGGAGGAAAGGGTGGAAGAGGGATATGGCACCGAGGCTGGGATTTGGCACTGAAATGAGCCAAAATACCGGGAGTGAAGGGATGCCCCGCGCCCCGGTGGGAGCCCCGTGCCCACCCACAGCAGGGCCAGGCCGGTGTGACACCGGGCACGTGGCCGCCGTGTCCCTGCCGGGGCTGGCACTCCCGGGGCAGGAAGGGGTGTCCGGTGGCACTACGGGCACTCACACCGCGTGTCACACTCGTGCCGTGTGTCCCGCACACGCTGGGACAAAGCCAGGCACCAGCTGGGGACAGCCCGCCGTGGGTGGCCAGCCCTGCCCGGCCCCTGCCCCGACCCACCGCACACACACCGACCCCACACCCACCGAGGGGGGATCTCTGCTGTACTGACCTCTGTGGGGCCCCCACCACGGACTGCTGGGGCTTCCCCCTACCCTAGCAGAAACGGGACCCTCACCCGGCACGGGTTCTGGGACCCTCACCCCGCACACCCTGACCGGGCTGTGGGACCCCCACCCTGACTGCAAACACGTTTCCTTCCATTGCCCGCTGCTGGCCTCCCCCCAGCACTGACCCTTTCCCCCTCCCCAGCACTGAGTTCTCCCCCTCGCTGTCCATTGTGCAGACAAGCATGGAGA
Source organism: Melospiza melodia melodia (assembly GCF_035770615.1). Lineage (NCBI taxonomy): Eukaryota > Metazoa > Chordata > Aves > Passeriformes > Passerellidae > Melospiza > Melospiza melodia. Next base: position 27,037,719 of record NC_086200.1, read on the forward strand.
CCCCCCCCCACTGATCCCCCGACTGCTGTTGGCCCCAATCTCCTCTCTGATCACTGGGGGACGCCTGAACAGTGGGACCCTTCCCCGATCACTGAGTGCGTGTCCCCCACAGCCCCACAGGACCCGATCCCCCCAGTGACCTCCTCGAGACCCCCCCTGACTATTGAGGGGGTCCCCGTGCGCCCCCACTGCCCCTGCCCTCACGCTGCCCACCGGAGCCTCTCCCGCCTGCTGGGGGGGCTCACCCTGCCCGGCCTCTCCCCTCCCCTGCCCGCTGGGGGGGTCCTGCACCCTCACCGACCGCCCCAAACCGACACTGACCACTGCATCCCCCATCACTGAGCGTATCTCCCCCTCACCGACCACTGCGTCCCCCCCTTCACTGGCCAGTGTATGCCCCCATCACTGACCACTCTGCCCACCCCTCATTGACCACTGTCTCCCCCCGACACTGACCACTCTGTCCTCCCCTCACTGACCACTGTAACCCCCCCCCCACACTGACCACTGCGTCCCCCCCACTGTGCCCCCCCACACTGACCACTGCGTCCCCTCCTCACCGACCAGCGCGGCCTCCCCCGCGTGCCGGGGCCTCCCCTCCCTCTGACCGCGCTGGGGACCCCCACCAATACACCGTGACCGCCTCACCGCCGGGCCCCGCTCCCCGCAGGCCTCCCCCGGCCCGTGTGCCGGTCCCCGGCCCGTGAGGCCGTCCCCACCCGGTACCTGCTCATCCTCCCGGCCCCGCTCGCCGCTGCCCGAGGCCCCGCGGCCGTTGCGGCCTCCCAGGCGGGGGCGGCGCTGGCCCCGCCCCGGCCGGAAGTGACGCCATCGTCGCGCGCCCGTTGCCATGGGAACAGCGCGGCCGCTTCATGGCGGGGAGGCGGCGCGGCCTCTGCTCGGCCCCTGGAGCCCAAAATCCCAAATGGATCCCAAAATCCCAAATAGACCCCAAAAGGGACCCGGAGATCATCCAGGCCGGCCTTGGCCACCTGGAGCACGTGGAATGTCTCCGGAGAGGGAGACTCCACCACCTCCCTGGGCGGCTGCTCAGTGCTCTGCCACCCGCAGTGTAAAAAAGCTTTTCCTCACGTTGAGGTGGAACTTGTGGTTTAATTTAATTTATGGCCATTGCACCACTGGAAGGGGTCTGGCACTCACGTTGGAGATATTTAGGTGGATTGGTGAGATCTCCTCTTGTTGGACAATATACCAAGTTTAAAATTTTTATTTCTTAACTTTAGCCACGTTTGTTCGCCTTTGCCCCGGGGGAAGGGAACGGCAGTTTCCCTCCAAAGCATTGCTCCACCAGGAACAATGAGATCGGCATCACAGGGGCCGAGAGATACACGAGAGATAAGGGCCATCAAGGGCGAAACATCAGCGAACATCTACCCCAAATTAGGAGTGAAGACCTAATTAACATCAGAGGCAAGGAAATCCGTATCCAATAGGAAACCAAATACTAAGAACTGCGCAACTCGGGACCAATGAACATTAAACCGATGGATTTCTATGGGTTTGGGACTGTATAAATTTTGACAAAAACTGAGAAGTTTGCAAAGAAGTCATGGAGTGCGGTCCCCTGCGGATGAAGGGCAGCGGGGGAGCCCTGGGGGCCGGCAGGTGGGAGAAGGAGGCGAAAGAGAAAGCCCCGATGCCGGAGCAGATCATGGGCAGCGAGGAGGAGGAGGACCAGGTGGAGGACGAGGAGGAGGAGGAGGACGATGAGGAGGACAACGAGGAGGAGGATGAGCACGAGGAAGAGGAGGATGAGGATGACGAGGAGGAGGAGGAGGATGAGGATCAGGAGGATGAGGACCAGGAGGAGGAGGAAGAGGAGGAGGAGGATGAGGACGAGGAAGAGGACATGGAGGACGAGGAGGATGAGGAAGAGGATGACAAGGAGGAGGATGAGGAAGACGAGGAGGATGAGGAAGAGGACGAGGAAGATGAGGAGGACGAGGACCAGGAGGAGGAGGAGGAAGAGGACGAGGATAAGGAGGACGAGGAGAAGGACAACGATGAGGAGGAGGATGAGGATGAGGAGGACGAGGAGGATGAGGACGAGGAGGAGGACAAGGATGAGGAGGACGACGATGAGGAGGAGGATGAGGAGGATGAGGACCAGGAGGATGAGGAGGAGGACGAGGATGAGGAGGATGAGGAGGATGAGGAGGACGAGGATGACAAGGAGGACAAGGACCAGGAGGAGGAGGAAGACAAGGAGGATGAGGACGAGGATGAGGAAGAGGAGGATGACGACGAGGAGGATGACAAGGAGGACGAGGACCAGGAGGAGGAGGACGAGGATGATGAGGAGGAGGATGAGGAGGACGAGGAGGAGGAGGATGACGAGGATGAGGATGACAAGGAGGACGAGGACCAGGAGGAGGACGAGGATGACGAGGAGGAGGATGAGGAGGAGGATGAGGACGAGGAGGAGGAGGAGGACGGCTGGACACGCGCACACTGGCTCAGATGGCCTTGGAGAAGATGCAGGAGAAGCGGCCAATGAGGGGATCCTGAAGAAAGCGCCGCAAACCCGCGAGCAGCGAGTGGAGGAGTTCAGCGGCACTCGGACATTCTGATCAGCACTGCGACATCCCAAAGGCAGCTGCACTCCAGGCACGGGCTGCTTGGCACTGCTCTGCAGCTGGGGTTGCTTTGGATCGATGTAAACCTGCCTGTTCTCCATATTGTTATACTCCCAAATGTAACTTCGGAGTTTTGTGACTTTAAACTGTCTTATTTTATAGTCTTTTTAAAAAAACCAAACATCCAACACTCTCTGTCTTTTCTGGATGAACCAAGCCCGGCTCCCGTGGTCTCTCCTCATCAGAGAGAAGCTCCAGACCCCAAATCATCTCTGTAGCCTCCACTGTAGCTCCTTGTCCTTCTTGTCCCAGAACTGGCCAGAGCACCCCAGATGTGCCCCCCAAGCAGAGGGGCAGGGTCCCAGTGTCCCCAGGACACTCTGCTGGCTCAGGGACAGTTTGCCACCCCCCAGCACCCCCAGGTTCCTCTCTGCAGAGCTGCTCTCCATGGGTCACCCCCAGCCCGTGCTGGCCCCTGGGGGGTCTACAAGGACTCTACACTTGCCCTTGTTGACCCCCCCAGGTTTGCCCCCACCCAGCCCCTCAGGGTCCCTCTGGGTGGCAGCAGGGCCTGCAGGTGGATCGGTCACTCCCCTGCTCTGAATCACCCTGAAACCCGATCAGGATCTGATCTGTCCCTCGGCAGAGGGGCTGGAGGAGGTTCTGATGCCTCGGGACAGCAATGGGGACAGGGGGCTCTGCTGTGCCCACCAGGCCCTCGGAGCTCTGCCTTCATCCAGGCCCTCCCTCCTGGCCATCCTCCCCCATTTCCCGTGTGTCTCCCCACAGAGATGCCACCAAGCCAAGCCTTGCTGAGGTCAGTCCTGGTGCCACACACAGCCCAAATGCCCCACGTGGATATGGGGAAGGGGAGGCTTTGCTGTCCCAAACTCCCTTTCCTGCCCCAAGGGGTGACAGCACACAAGAGGGAACCCAGGAGAACCTCAGAGCCCCTGAAACCCAGCCAGGGCTTCCTGCTCATCCAGACTTGTCAGGGTTGCAGTGACCTCTGGGGATCACCCAGCCCAGCCCCTGGTGGATTTGAGATGTGGGGGTGCAGGTCTGATCCCCAGCCAGCTCCAGGTACTGCCAGTGATCATCCACAGGTAAACTGAGGCACAGAGCCCCAGAGCCACCCCAGAAGTGCCAAGCCAAGCCCCACAGACATCCCTGCCTGAAAGAGAGCACCCACAGCATCCAAGCAAACTAGACTGTGTTGTATTTACACTCATGGACAGGGAGGGAGAACAGGGAAAGGGATGGTGCTGGAGAAGCAGGTGGCTGTGGGCTTTTTTCCCAAGGGATCCATGGGAGCTGCTGCACTTCCCTGGCGCTGGTGGCTGCAATTCCTGCATCCCCCGAGGCTGAGGGATCATCCTCAGCCAAAAGCTCAGTGGCAAACCCAGCCTGGCCACGCACCAGCTCCAGCTCCCAGGTGTGTGCAGGGCTGCAGCCACTTGCCTGCCCCAGACATGATGTCAATGTTATCCAGAAGGAAAAACCTGAGGAAAAGGCTGGTGAGGGGCAGCCTCACTCCTCTCAGTGCTGGAGGGGGGTTTGCAGCAGTTTGGGAGGTTCAGATGCTGCTGGCACAGAGCACACACTGCTTTGGCTGGAGCAGACTGCAGACACCAAACACTCAGAGAGATCCCCCCAGCAGCACCTGGGCAGAACTGCCACAGGGAGGGCAGGAAAACAGCCCCTGGAAGGAAGGAGCTGCTGAGATCTCCCCCAGCTGGGCCCTGCAGCTCTGCTGACACCGAGGGAAAGCTTCCAAAGCGTGGGATGGCCAGCAGAGTGGGACAGAGGCTGCTGCTTGTCCCCTGGGACACAGCCGGGTTTCTCTGCAAGAGAGCCAGAGCCCCATGGCCACAGCCCTGCTCCTGGTGTTCCCAGGAATTCCCTGGGCATGGCACAGGCTGTGGCTGTGCCCCAGGAGCCTCTGCCAGCCTTGTGCTGCATCCCTGAGCCCCGGGTCCTCCCAGCAGAGCCCTCCAGGTGCCCTTTCTGCAGTGGTACTGAGTGGCATTTGGTTTTTCCTACACCTCCCTGTGTGAGTGTGTGCACCCCCAGAGCCTTCCAAGTGGCTTTTGGGGTTCTTGAGGCTTCTGAGGATGTTCACTGTACCCCAAAGTTCTCCTTCTGCCTTCCCTTGCACCCCAGAGCCCTCCCTGGGCCTTCCAGCACCTCAGGGAATTCTCTCAGTGAGCCCAGAGCCCTCCAAGCACCTCTCCCTGCTCCCTGGGTCTCTCCATGGGCATTTCTGAGCCCCCACCTGGACCTCTGGGCACCCTGGGACCCTCCTTGTGACTCTCCCTGTGCCTCAATTCCCTCTGTCTGGCTTGCAGAGCATCTCCTGGGGACCTGGCCCTGCCTCTCAGCCCACAGGGAGGGAGGAGGCAGAGGAGGGCAGCTGGGTGGGCTCCCCGAGCTCTCCCCAATGCCAGCATGGCCCACATGGGAGGAGGGGACCCCACTGTCACCTGGATGCAGGGACAGGTCCAGAAGCAGAGGTGTGGGGACCTGAGCTTTGTGCACAACCCTGATGAGAGCGACTTGTGTAAGGCAGAAGGCAGGGAGAGAGGAGAGAGAGGGGAGAGAGGGGAGAGAGGAGAGCAGGCACAGGCAGCACTGAGGGACACACACCTTGCTGGGAAAGCAGCCGGGGTTATCCAGGGGTGCTGGAGCAGGAGGCTGGAGCAGGGGTGTCCCTGCCTCCCTCCCTGTGGGGAGAGGCACAAGGCAGCCAGCAGAACCTTCTGGAAGGTCCTGCCCTGCCCACCTCACTTCAAGCCGCAAAATCTCTTCCCTGTGCCAGCGTCACTGCTCAGCTCCCTTGGTGCTTCTCCAACGGCATCAACAGAGGGCGGGGAGAGGGGTGTGGGGTGCTGGAACTACAGAATCAACTTCTCTGCATGGGAGAGCAAACACCTCCCCGGGAGCAGACGGCAGCCTGGCTGCCAGGATCCCCCAGCTCCCGGGGCTGCAGGCAGAGGGACAGAGCCCAGGCTGCTCAGGGACTGCGGCCACAAGCCCTGGGTGGTTTGCAGGACTCGGAGTCGCCGGGAAGGGAAAGGCTGAGCCCAGCTGAGCCCGGCTCCTCCCACCGTGCCCAGCAAGAGGCGAGTGCGAAGGTCTCAGAGCCAGAGCAGCGGGGCAGGACGGTCCCTTTTCCTTTGGGAAGCTGGTTGAGAACACATCAGCTGAGCTGTGGCTGTCGGGCAGGCGGGGAGGGAGAGGAGGAACACGAGTGACTGCCGGAGGCGCGAGGAGGCCCCGTGTCCAGGGGCCGGTCTGTGTGCGCTGCCGGAGCCACCCTCGCACCGCCGCGGGGGCTGGGAGGAGGAGGAGGAGGAGGAGGAAGGCTGGGAGGAAGGGGAGGAGCACCAGGCAGCCTGGCTGCAGTTCGAGCTGCTCGGACCCCTTCACAACTTCTGGATCTTCTCGGCGATAACGATGGGGTTTTCCTTGCGGATCTTCTCAGCAGCTTCTGCCTTGTAGTCGTAGGGGCAGGCGTGCATGTCAGAGTACCGGTGAATGGCACAGAACAGGTTCCCGCAGCGGCAGTCGAAGCCTGAGGGGAGGAAGAGCAGAGACAAAGCCACATCAGACCCCATCCAGCTGGGCAGGAAGGCAGCAGGGCCTGGCTCCTTCCTGCCATGCCAGGAAATGCCACCAATGCAGAGAGAGGGCCAAGGGAGGGGGGGCTGCAGCTCCCCACAGGCCAAAGGGACTCTTCATTCATGGGTGGCTCTTGGCTTTGCTCTGGCCCAGGAGCTCTGTGTGCTTTGGGCAGCCCCAGCTGTCACATGGTGGGAAAGGCTCCCAGAGCAGCTGCTGTCCACATTCCCCGGGGACAAGGGACGAGCCAGGCACTGCAGAGTGCCAGACTGTTAATCCAGACCAGGCTGCCCAGGCAGCCCGAGCTGGAGCTGAGCCCTCCAAGCCAGCCCAGCTCCCCAGGAGCAGCTGGGCTGACCAGCAGCAAGCAGCAGAGCTGTCACCACCATAGGATCATGTCTGAGCTACTTAGGCTTCAGAATTCCCAGTTTAGTCACTTCACTCAGGGACAATGCTCAGAGTGCTACCATTAACACAGCACACTGGGAAAGCAAGGCAGGGGATGTGCTGCAGGACAGCAGGGAATCCATGCTCTGTCCCTTCATGTTTTTCCAGCTATAGGCCCACAAACACCTTGCTCCAAGGTGCCAGTTTACTCCTGGTTTAGAAAAATAATTTTATCCTGAATGCCCTGAATTCACAGGAGTTCTCTGTAAATTGAATCCTAAAGAAGAGAACTTCTCATAGTTTAAAGGAAACCCTCATCCAGGAAAACAATCCTCTCTGCAACCTGAAGACTGGGCAGAGAGCACCCAGCCCAGATCCCCGTTTATAAACCCACCCCTATTCTAGGACAGTGCCCATGGATTTCCAGGCAAGCTCAGGTTCAAACTTTCCAGTCTAGACTTGGCCAAAGCCTCTTATATCCATGAAAACAGCCAGTCCCTGGCTGCTGGATGCCCCAAGCAGGCCACAGAAGCAAGTGCTCTGCCAGAATAGCATGACCTGCACAGCTCCAGAGTTAACTTTCTTCCAGAGAAGCACTAAATGCCAGAGATAATTTAGGGGAATGATGTTTTTATTAACAAACCACAGCCAAATTAATTGCTTCACTTTCCAGAAGCTGTTTTCCCATTGATTGCAGTGCCCTGACACCATCCCAGCACTTCTCTCTCCAGCTTTACAGGCTGCATGCTGAGAGCCATCCTGCTCTCAGGAAGCTAACAGTGGAAATCGGGCAGCATTAACAAATGAGATGAGTCTTGGAGAGGGATTTTCCATTTGGGTCTAGCTCAGTTCATGTCACTGTTACGAAAGCTTTACCACAGACCTGACCGGGAGCGGATTCCGATCCACAGCAAGCTCTGCCTTCCTCTACAGAAGCTTCTGCCAAGAAGCAGGAACAACCAAGAGGTGCTGCTGCATCCAACCCTGCTCCCAAGGGCTGCCAGGACCCTGGCAGTGAGTGGGATGTTCCCAGCCTGCTGCCTCAGCCAGTGCTGCTGCAGGTCAGAGCTCTCCTCCCTCCTCTCCTGCAGCACCACAGCTCCAGGATGGATTCAGGGGGAACCTCCAGCCTCTGACCCTCCAAACCCAGCAGCACCACAGCACTGTGCTCACAGGGCTCTCACTCTGGGCTGCCTGGGGCACAGGGAAGCTTTCCCAGAGGCAGGCACTCACCAGTCAGCCCAATCTTCTTCCGGCAGGTGAAGCAGCGATTCTTCTTCGGTTTCGGTTTTTCCGAAGCCGTCTTGCCCTCAGCCGTGTTCTGGGATATCTCAAGCAGGGTACCTGAAACAGAGGCAAGAGTTTTTGCTGCCTTTCTTGATAAACCAAATATTCATTTTATTACAGGAGCTGCTTGAGGCTCTGATGACTCTTTGTGTGCCCTGGCTGTCATACCACGAACTGTGAGATTTGCCTTGTTCCACTGAGATCTCCACCTCACAGCTTTCTCTCTGTTTCAAATGCCTTAAATCCAAAGCTGAATTGGCCACTGGACAGTGACTGGATAGTCACTACAGCTCAGCTGCTGTACAGCAACACAGCTGTCAGCTGAGCCCACAGTTAATCTTCGCAGGGAGAAAAAAAATTAACCCCTTGTAAGTACTACTAATTATTTTTGCTGACTCTTATGTAAGTGTTCCCCAAATGTAGGTCTTAGAATGCTTTACACAGATATCCATCACTGCCTCTAATCTACCAAAGGGAAAACTGAGCTCTCAAAGCCAGATTGTTAAAGGTCATTGATGCTTAGCAGGATTTCCTCCAGTACCTAAGCAGGTTAGAGAAGTCAACAGGAGGGAGGAGCTCCAACTGCTCCTTGGAGCACCTGTGGTGCAGGCTGCTCTGAGGAGACAAAACAGAGACAGCTTTGTGGAGCTTACCCTAAACAGCCTCCTAAAAATTACACAGGCAGATGAAAGGGGCAGGCTCTCCCAAGCCTCTTTTTAACAGCCTCTCACCTGCCTGTTGTAAATTGTCCCCTGGGCTTGCAGGCAAGCAGAGATTACCTAACCCACAATGCCCAGCCATGTGTGGTGACTAGAGCCTGGCTTTTTGGCAACCAACAGCTCCTGGGCTTTTTTAGCTTTCAATGCAAAAGCTGTCAGCTGAGCAAAGGAGGGTGTCTGCATGCACATCACCTGCTCATGGCATCAGCTGGAGGATGTGCCACACTGGGCAGTGCCTCTGCTGCTCCTCCCTGTGTAACGCCCCCCGAGGGACAGCTCCCCCACCACACAGGGTGACAACAGCAGGCCTCCAGTACCCCCAGGCACTGCCACAAAGGAGTCACCTCTCTGCAAGGCTGGGATGTATTGGAATATGGCTCCCAATATTACCAGTTAGATTGTGCCTGGGCCAGTCTGACCCTTGCTGCTGGGCCAAAGGCAGCAACTGTGGTGTGTCACCCCAGAGATACCTTGGCTTGCTGGAGATTGCAGCTGGGCACTGAACAAGTCCAGGCTTGTTAGGAACTCTGTTTACCTCAGGAGGAGAGCTTCAGGCGATGGTGAAGAGAAAAAGGAGAGGATTCTGCTGGAGGGTTTAATGTCCAGAGGTTTATTCCATGGTTACAGAGGTCTGAACGTGAGCAACTGCTCCAACAGAATCCCGGCCGCATGGTCTCATTCACCTTTTAAGCTCAGGGACAGGGGGAGGGGAGGTACAGGTGAGCCACCAACCAGGTGAGAGGGGCAGGGTCTCAGGGGAAGATGACACCCAGACAGGCCAATGCCCCCCAGGCCTGAGGGGCATCCTTTGAACTTGACCAACCACACGACGCCTTGCTGGAATGTTCAGCCTGATTGACAGGACTCACTCAGCATGGGGGCAAGGGGGAAGGGAGAGAGGTACAGGCACACCTGGGAAAGTGACCTGGAAGGCCAAAATGGGACATTACAGCACACCACAACAGGGATGGATCCCTCTCCCTGCCTCCCCCTCGGGAGCTGGCAGGGGAGTGCCGGCAGCTCAGGCTGTGGGACGCTCCGGGCTCGCTGCCATGCGCTGGGAGAGGCGTCATGGAAGATTATCCTCCTGCCAGCCACTCCAGGGCTGGCAGCCACTCAGCCCTCAGCCCACAGAGCAATCTCTATCAGCCTGCCCTCGAGCACTGCATTTGCTCTCCTCCCTGTCACCAAAATAAGTTTCCTCCTCAGCTCTCAGGTGTGTCTTTACTGCCGGGAGGGGACACACCCCGGGGTCAGCAGCTGTCCCTGCTGCTCCAATGGACTCCTGAGCTCAGTGGCACTCAGATCTGTGCAAAGAACAAACCAACCACCCTACCTGATGAGGAAGAAGCCGATGAGGCTTCATCTGTCTTGCTGAATTCCTCTGTCTCGTTGCTGGTTTCCTCTCTGGATATGCTCATGGCTGTCATCTGATGGGTCACAGGAGTCTGAGCGCTGGGAGCATGTGCAGCAGACAAACAAAAAGAGAAAACACAAGTATTTTCATTTGATAGACAGTTAGTTATGTGGGAGAGACCTTCAGCCCATAAAGTTTATTTCCTTATATTCAAAAGTAGGTCAGGAGCACAGCAGGTCAATTCCCCTTGAGATCGGGGATCAAAGTTCTTTATAGACATAGATGGAATGAATCTGTGATGATCTCAGTTTCCTTTTGCACCCAATTATATCTCAAAGACAAGGCAACAGCCTATCCAAACAAGTCCAGGGGGAGAAAAACACAGTTATGAGTCAGGGCTGTAATGTGATGGTAGAGCTCAGTGCAGCTCTGTCCTCCTCCCCATCAAACAGGCCCAAGGTCTCTAATCCTGCTGTCACAGCTCCCAGACTGGGTCACCAGCAGGTGCTTTCACTTAGAATCACACGACATTCTGAGCTGATGATCCTCATGACCTTTCCAAGTCCAACTCTTGGCCCTGGACAGGAAAACCCCAAAAATCCCAATACCTGTGACTGAGCAGAAACTGAACAGTTGAACAGAGCCAGGGACAAACAAGGTGCACTGGCTCCAGGAGAACCAAGATAATTTACTACCAACCCTCTGATACCTCACTCTACACATCAGACATCAGCAGCAGCAGATTGAGGGACATTTCAATCTTCCAAATAAACCAGAGTCATAACACAAAGTCTGACCCAGCCTGTTCACAGTCATATAAAAAATAACAGCCTGTCCCTTGTGTTCCAGAGCTGGATTTCAGCAGGGTTTAGATCCCCTCCCCTGCCGACTCTGCCCCTACCTGGCTTTTGCATCCTCAGGTGTGGAGTCTCCCTCTGCACACTGTCCTGCAATGGCCTCGGGGGCCATGGGGCTGCTGCTGGGACCACTGGGTGCTGTGAGACAAGAGCAGGCTTGGTCAGGTCTCTGGGCAGTACCAGCCAGTTCCTCAGGTGCTGAACAGTCAAGGAGAAAGCAGAACAAGCACTTCCAGCAGGCCTTACACTCCTGTTCCACACTGGAGCTGGGAGAGCACACCCCTGTTGGGATCACTCCCATATCCCTGTTCCTACTCCAAATTTGTGCCAAATTTGGGACTCTGTGGGACACCAGGGCTGTCTGGATCTTGAACCCAATGGCACTTTGTAACTTCTCCAAGGTGTAAAAACCAGATCCTCATCTGCTGAAAGGAACAGGCTTCAACAGACACATATGGGTTTGTGTCAGCTGAGGATCTAAGCTGGGGTCTTAGGAAGAGCCTTTGTCAGGAGAAGTCATGTTCCTGAGCATATTTTGTGTGGGTGACTCAAGGGAAGCCATGATGAATTCCATGACTCCCAGGAATAAACTGTGGAAGAACTCTCAGAGGCATTTCTCACTCTGTACGTGTGGTACTGCACAAACCCCCAGCAAAAGAAATCCCTGCTCACATTTGCAGGAGAGCATCCTTCCCCTGCTCCCATCCCAAGTGCAGGAAACAAACCTTGTAAGTCATGGCTTTTAGATATCACACTGTTAAGATAAGAATATAATAAAAATAGGCCAAATAAAACTTCATTGTGGGGCTTTGTCATGGTTCCCAGCAGTCAGCACCTCATCAGGGAGCAGGAAATAGCTGAAAGCTGGGATCACCATTAGCACATGTGAAATTCTGCAGTTTACTGGGAGGTGCTGGCTGGCATGGGGCTTCACAAACTGGTGAGACTGGGAAGAAAGCAAGTGCCCCTCCTGACAGGGAACAGAAGTGCTTGAGGGCTTGGGTCCTTGATTTAGAGCCCTGGGTATCCATAGAAAGGGAAAGATGATTTTTCAAGGAGGGGGTAAATCTGGTGGCCAAGCAATTGATTGAACACAGTTTGGACCCAGACACCCATTTAGGACAGATTTCCAAGAAAAAAATCCTCTACCTGGAGGGCTTATCCGGTCACTGCTCTGCTGCCTCTGCAGGAACTCCTTGTAGCACACGGAGCACATGCCGTTGGTCCGGGGGCTGCCGTAGAAGCCGCAGCCCGTGGTGCACAGCAGAGGCACCTGCGTCTGGTTGGTCTCCTGAGCCATCCTCGCCCCTCCGAGGCACCGAGCTGCAGCCAGCAATCACAAATAGACAGCTGTGAGGGCCTGAGCACCCGGGCATTGTGTGCTGCAGCTGATCAGGAAGGAGCACAAAGGATCCCAAGAGAGCCCGGTTCCTGCACGTGCAACACCACGCCAGGCCCCCAGACCCTCGAGCACTCAGGGTTCCTAAAATCCATGTCCTGGGGCCCTAAGTCACCCAGAGCTGCCCAGAGCCAGACTGCAAATCCAACAGGAACTGGCTCCCAGCTCTCCCTGCTGCACCACGAGGCTCCCTAAACTCCCGGTGACACACGAGCACGTCAGACCCCAACAATCCGCTCTGCACTGGTACCAAATGTGCCCCCACAGCACTGCTGATGCCCCCCCCCGAACACCCACACCTCACACGCCCAGTGCAGGCCCAGTCAGTCACATTTTGGTTTTCATTTCGAGCCTGGTTTAGTTTTTTAATTCTCAGGAAGATGACGCAAGCGATGCAGAAAGAACCCACTGACGCTCTGCTCTGACATACGTGGGTAAGGGGGATGTTAGCATGGTTAGGCTGGAAATAAAGATAAGGTTTTCTTTCCAGCAGTAAGATGTGATTCCAGAACACCTTCCCAGGGAAAACAGCTGACACGCTGAAACCTAATTTTAAATTTAATCTTAATAATTTCTCTCTGGATCACATGCAGTTACCTCCAACCCCAGGAACCGGCCCCTTCCAGCCACACACGGTGTAGCATTTACAGGGCCAAACCCACCACAGTGCTCCAAATGAGAACCATGAGGCACAAACAAAAACCACACACAATTCCAATGTGTGTGGACAACGTGGCTGCAGCCAGTCCAACTCTGACACAGAACAAGGGGAGAGGATGTGCGCAGGACCATGGTGGGTGCGGGGGGCTCCAGCTCGGGCACAAAGCCACGGCGTTGGTACCAGGAGCTCCCAGCAGTGCTGCCTTTGTGGGGTGCATGAAGCACCCACGACCTCCCAGCCAGCCTTGCCGCTTCCCTTCCTGCTCCTACAAAACTTGCCTCACCGAGGGAATAAACAAGACAAACACGAAACCATTACCCTGCCAGGAGCGCTCCCGTGGGACGGAACCGGATCACCTCTGGTTTATCCCTCCTTGTCCTCAGCTGGGGGATGCGGGTTTCGGCTCCGCACCCGGGGTTCCCCGCAGAGCTCAGACCAGCGCTCCCATGGCCACACCGGGACCCTCCCGGCCCGAACCGGCCTCTCCTCGGGCACTCGCAGCCAGGGCAGCCCCGGCAGCCGCGGATCCCTCGGGGGTCCCGGCCGGCGCCCGCTGCCACACGGACAAACCCTGGGCAGCTGTTATCGATCGAGTCCCTGCGGAGAGAAGGGGCCGCGGGCTCAGCCCTCCCCGAGCGCCGCACGGCCCAGCCGGTCGGACGGGCCGAGCCGCGGTCCCCGCCGTGCCCGGGCGGCCCGGGGCTGCCGGGAACCCCCGTCCGGCCGGGGAGACACCCCCGCCCGCCCCCTCCCGCGGCCGGCCCCGGCCCGCCGCCCCCGCCCGCCGCGGCCGGGCCCCGCGCCCCGCTCCCGGCCCGCGGCGCTAATCGAGGCCGAGGCTGCGCGGCCTGCGCGGAGCGGGAGCCCCGGGCCGGGCCCCGCTGGCCGGGCCCCACTCACCGGCGGCGGAGGAGGGCGGGCGGCCCCGGGCCGGGCCGGGCCAGCCCCGGGAGGCTCAGGCGGGCGGCGGGCACGGAGCGCTGCCGGGAAACATGGCGGGCGCGGGCCCCGAGCGCCTCCCCCGGGGAGGGCCCGGGACGGGGGGGACGGGACGGGGGGGACGCGAGGCCTGGGACGGGCCCGGGGGTGTCGGAGCGAGCCGGGGACAGGGCAGGGGGCTGCGACAGACCCCGGGGACACGGACGGGGCGCAGGGCAGGGGCTGGGGTGTGGGTATGCTCGGCAATAGCGGGGCGGGCTGTGACCCCCCGGCTGTGGGAACAGGAGTGTGGATGGGCTCCGGGAATAGCGGGGAGGGGGCTGTGAGCCCTGGTTGTGGGGACAGGAGTGTCAGTGGGCTCCGGGAATAGCGGGGAGCACTGTTAGCCCTCCCTGCCCCGGCCATAGGGGCACAGGGCAGGGGCTGGGGTATGGGTGTGCTTCAGCAATAGAGGCGAGGGCTGTGATCCCCTGGTTACAGGGATTGCGGTGTACGTGTGCCCTGACTGTAGGGGAGGGAGCTCTGACCCCCTTGGCTGTAGGGCCGGGGTTATTGATGTGCCCCATCTGTAGCTGAGGGGCTGAGACCCTCATGTGGGTGTGTGGGGCGGGACACAGCCCGCTCCCATGCAGAGAGAGGGGTCACAACCACAGACAGGCTGTAGGAAGGAGGGTGAGACCCTTGTCCCTCGAGTTACAGGGGCTGGGACACAGATATTGCATGGCTGTAGAGGCTGGGACACTGTGGGGACTTCAGCTGCAGGGCAGGGGACTGGGGACATGGCTGTTACCGCTGGGGAAGAGCGTGGACAGCACCCTGCTCACACCCCATCCATAGGGGAGGAATGCCAGCTGTGCCCCAGAGGCAGGAGAGGGGCTGAGACCCCCAGCTCTGAGGTCTGGGGCCGTACACCATCCATAGTGTGAGTGGGATGCTCCAGGAGCCTCCAGCTGCAAGGGATTCCCAGCTACAAACTGTTCCTGCTGCTCTTCAGCAAGCACTGAAAGTGCTTCAGTCAAAGCTTTGCTCACGGGGCCCATTCCCTCCAAAACTCGTGTGCCCAGCCCTGCGTGCAGGACTCCCCTCCGAGCCCGTGTGTCCCTGCTGGGCTCCAGGACTCTCCTCCAAGCCTTTGCCGGGGGTCCAGCCCTCCCCACTGCCACTACCATGGGCACAGACCCCACAGGAGAAAACGCCGCTCCCAGCTCTGCTGGGGAGCACCGAGCAGCAAAACGCCCGGGAAGCCACGGCCAAGGAGTGTCCCCAGCACCTCCCTGCCCCAAGCCCTGCAAAGATCCATGCCCTGAGCTCCGGCGGGGCTCGGCCCGGCTTCGGTTCGAGGAGAGGCGCGGGCCGGGCTCCGCTCCGGGGGTGCCTTAGGGAGCCTTGGGGCACGCAAAGCTCCCTGCGGGGACAGGCTGGGACATTGCCGGTGACACCAGCCCGGGCCGGGAGCGCGGCCACCAGGTGGCACCTGGAACCCACGGACGTGGGCACGGGCACCCAGAGAGGGTGAGGGCACAGAGGGTGGTGCACAGGTACCCACAGAGAGTGAGGGCACAGAGGGTGAGGGCACAGAGGGTGGTGCACAGGTACCCAGAGAGGGTGAGGGCACAGGTACCCACAGTGGGTGAGGGCACAGAGGGTGGGTACACAGGGATGGTGGGTGTGGGTACCCGGGGAAGGTGAGTGCACAGGTACCCAGGAATGGTGGGTGCACAGGTACCCAGAGAGGGTGAGGGTACCCACAGAGGGTGAGGGCACAGAGGGTGGTGTACAGGTACCCAGAGTGGGTGGGTGTGCAGATACCCAAAGAAGGTGAGGGTACAGAGGATGGGTGCACAAGGACGGTGGGTGTACAGGTACCCACAGAGGGTGAGGGCACAGAGGATGGGTGCACAGGAATGGTAGGTACACAGGTACTCACAGAGGGTGGGTGTACAAGGACGGTGGGTGTGGGTGCCCAGGAATGGTGAGCACACAGGTACCCAGTGACAGTGGGTGCACAGGTACCTGGGGAATGTGAATTCACAGGTATCTGGGGACAGAGGGTACCAAGGTACCAAGGGATGGTGAGTGCACAAGTACCCACAGACGGTGGGCACACAGGTACCCAGGGACAGTGGGTGCACAGGTACCTGGGGAAAGTGAAAGCACAGATACCCAGCATGGTGAGTGCACAGATCCCCACAGAAGATGGGCACACAGGTTCTCCTAGAGGTGGGCACGCAGCTCCATGGGGATGGTGAGTACACAGGTACCCTGGGAAGGTGTGAGCAGGAGTTACCAGGGAAGATGTGTGCACAGGTAACCGGGACGAGTGGGCATAGAGGTGCCCATGGAGGTGAGGGCACAGGTAACTCACACCCCTGCAGCCTCCCAGGCACCCCTCACCCACTGCCAGCCCTGCAGAGGGGGTCCCTGGACCCTGCTTTGTTAGTAAGGGTCACTCAGCCAAAAAGGCTCTCTTGGCTAATGAGGTCCCTTGGCTCTTGCAGACTGGCAGGGTCCTGCAGCTCCAGCCCAGTGTGCCCCTGGGGCTCCCCACGCCCCCTCTGGTGCTCCCCAAACCCTTCAGCTCTGGGGATCAGGGCACCTTCTGTGGGGACAAAGCCCCAGCAGCCCCGCTGGGCAGGTGGAGCACAGGGGCTGCTCTGAGGGCAAGGGGATCAGGAGGTGCCTGACCTGGGGGGCTCTGAGATCCCACCTGTGGCTGGGACAGCACGGCAGGAGCTGTGGGGAGGCGGGGGCACCAGAGCAGGGCAGGCTGGGCAGTGTGATATTAATACACATTTCCCCGTGGTGTTCTGGCACAGTTTTCAGAGCCAAAGCCGGAGGGAGCTCCTGGCTGACACAGCCTGGGTTTGTTGCTCTCCCTCCTCACTCTCCCTCACCCCCAGATCCAGTGGTCCCCCCACCCCTGTGGCTCCCACAGCACCAGGACGTGTTGCTGGAGCATCGCGTCCATCTGTCCTTGAGCCGTGGGAGAGGAGAGGGGAGCAGCCCCCATCCCTGCCGGCATCAGCCCTCTCTCCACAGCATCATCTCCGCCTGGGTTATCTAATGGCTGTGGCAGAGCCTTTAAATGTCACCCACTAAAGAGAGCACGACGGCGTCCGGGAAGGGAGGGGAGGCTGGGTGAGACAGGATGGGAAAAACAGGAGCAAAACAGTATCGATTTCCAGCCAATTATCACTGTTATCAAAGCAGAGCAATTAAAGGATGAGGCCACATCGCCAATACCCGGCTGCCCCTCCGAGGCGAGGCGCGGGCTCAGCGGCTCTGTGGAGCACACACAAACACACGAACACATCCGAGTTCCCTCTGTGCGTGTGTGCTCGAGGCACACGCGTGCACACACACACACACACACACACACACACACACACACGCACGGGTCCTGAGCTCTGCCGTGTCTGCTGCCCTTGTTTTCCCGGCGGAGTTAATCTCCCCAGCCCGCTCCACCGCCCCGATCTCCGCGCAGCCAGGACGTGCCTCCCTCCATCTGGCTCTGCTGAGCCCAGGGAGGGCGGAGGGCGCTGGGGACGGCTGGCAGAGCACTGGAGGGGCTGGAGCTGCGGGAACTCAGCGCATTTCTCTTCTCAGGTCGGCTAAAATGTTCTCTCTCCGTGTGCCCGTCCCTCTTTCTCCCTCCTCCTTCCCGCCGCCCACGGTGCAGGGCCTGGCTCCGACCCTGCTGCGCCCCAGGGCTCTCCAGGCTGCCAGCTGGGCACTCGCCCTGCCATGGTTTTGGCTTCTTATGCTCTTGCAGGATGGATGTCGGAGCCACACAGCTCCAAATCACCATCCCTGTCCTCGGTTTGTCCAGCTGCAGCCCAGGAGACTGAGGGGAGGCTCCTCGGGGGCTGCAGCTCCTGCCCAGGGCAGGCACAGGGGCAGGGGCTGAGCTCTGCTCTGGCACAGGGACAGGAGCCCAGCAAGGGCTGCAGCTGTGCCAGGCCTTGGCATGGAGCTCAGGGCAAGGTTCTGCCCCCCGAGGCTGCTGGGCACTGCCCAGGCTGCCCAGGGAATGGTGCCAAGGCTGCCAGAGCTGCAGGAGCTCCCGGGGCTGCTCAGGGTGGGGTTGTTGGGGTGCCTGGGCAGGGACAGGGGCTGCACTGATGATCCTTGCTAGTCTTTTCTCACTCAGGATATTCCAGGATTTTCTGATTCTATGATTCCATCACTGGTGGGTGGTGTTTGGGAGCACCAAAGATGCCAGCAGGGACCAGACCTCTGGCTCAAAATGCAGCCCAGAGCAGTAATGGGGGTTACAATGCACTGTGTCACAGCCCAGTGACCCAGTGGCACTGGCACAGGGTGCCCAGAGCAGCTGGGGCTGCCCCTGGATCCCTGGCAGTGCCCAAGGCCAGGCTGGGCAGGGCTGGGAACGGCCTGGGACAGTGGGAGGTGTCCCTGCCATAGCAGGGGTGGAATGGGATGGGCTTTGAGGTCCCTCACAACCCAAGCCAGTCTGGGGTTGTACAAACACCCCCAGTGAAGAGCCTGAAACGTGGTGGTGTGGTTCCATCACTGGGAGGGTCAAACCACAGCCTGGGTCAGACCCCAAAGCCTCCCCCTCCCAGCCTGGCAGCCTTGGACCCAAGGGCTGCACTCCCCACATCCAATGGCACAGCTTGAGAGCAGCATTTCCAGCAGCCACCCCAGGAGATGCTTCCTGGGCATCTGGGGAGGAAGGGAAGCTGGGCTCTGGTCCTATTGCCTGGGAGGGAGCTTATATGGAAAACCACAGAGGCTGACAGCAGCAGAAACCCTTGTTTGGCTTTGGCCACACTCTCAGCAGCTCAGGAGCCCCGTGCTGGCTCTCACCACTGGGAATTGCTGCTTCCGTGGGGAATGGCAGGACCTGAGCCCTGACACCTTGCCTGCTCCCTGCTCCCCCCCATGGCCTGTCCCCTGTCCCCTGGCTGTGCACAGCTAACACATTAACCCAGTGCTGCCCCCGGCCCCGTGCTCCCTGCCGGTGTGACACACATCTGGGCCAGCACAGAGGTACAGGGGGGCATCAAATCCTTTTAAAAGGCTCAGTGGGTTAGAAACCCCCTTGCAATTACCACCTTCTCCTTGTCTGGTGCACACAAAGGAGCCTCCGGCGCGCTGGGCATGTTCCTGACAAACCCAACAGAGCCACGGGAGCCAGGAGGAAGGGACGGACGCAGGAGCCTTTTCAGACTCTGCTATTTGGTTGCAAACTGCTTAATTTCCTGAACAAAACGATATTTTTGTTGTTGCTGTTGTTTTGATGGAAAGGACAGCACTTTTTTGGCATGGTACAATCCCAGGGCTATTCATCCGTCACCACAGCAACGAGCTCCATCAATGGCCATCCGAGATTGCGGATGATTAGAGACAACATGTAAAAGGTGGAAGACGCTGGGCACCTCGAAAACCTCGTCTTCCCAAATGACTTGAATTATCCTCATTATTTCTCCCCGGCCAATTCTCTCCCCAGTCCGCAGGAGACGTCGCTGTTATATAAACACGGGAAGAGCCAAGTTATGAGAGCAGGGAATGGTCCCTTCTGAAGGGGACTGACCTGGAAAGCTCATGACATGGAGGATGAAACCCTCAGAGGTGCTCAGGGCATCCTTCTGTGCCTGGAAGTGGGGAGGAGTGGGGCAATGCTGCTGTCAGGGACCATGGCTGAGCCTTGGTTGGGGTAACCACAATTTCTGCTTTTCCCAGTCCTGCAACTCTTCCCTGAACTGTGCCAGCCCATCCCAGGGACACAGTGAGGAGCTTTCTGTTGGTTTGAACCTCAAGGACCCAGCCCATCCCCACCACCAGTTTTTGGGGTAAACCAGAGAGAAAGAGGTCACTGGAGCCTGGAGAAGGTGTGACACATCCCGGTGGAGGGATTTCCTGTGGTGACAGTGTCCTGAAACATGGCAGCCCTGAAACTTTAATGCCCACCTGCAATATTCATGGTGCTTCCAACAGCAGCAAGGTGGGAATTGTGCAGAGCAGCCTGAATATTTCATGGGGGGCTCTGCACTGGGATTTTGGGGATGGTTTCCTGCACTGCCACCACAGCCCCACCCTGCCATGGAGTCTGAGCCATCCGGTGTGGAGGAAGAGTGACGACACCCTGAGTCCCTCAGAAATAATCAATGGTTGTTTTGGCCCTGCCCAGGGTGGGAGGAGAGGTCGTGTCCTTTTGGGCATCTCTCTGCTCTGGGGGGATCAGGAGACCCCAGGTCTGCAGGGTGACCTCCCAAAGTGGCTTTGGTGGCTGTCCCCCACTCTGAGTCCCACAGAGCATCACAGAGGGGCCCCTAGAGCCCACCCTGGGCTGGGATGTCCTGGTGTCACTACAAGGGACAGGGACAGCAGCTGTCCCCAGTCCTGCAGGGTTGTTTCCTTGCTAGAGGCCCTTGTCCCGGGGCCATGGGAGGTGACGGTCACACGGGTGGCTGGGATCCAGGTCAGCTCTCCATTGGGACATCCCCTCTGTGAGCCAGGTGCTCAGGGCCAGCCTTACACAGGATCCTGGCCCAAACTGACCCAGCCCACGATGGCAAAAGGTCCCCAGAGCAGTGACACCACCATGGGGGGGAGGTGATGGTGACAACATCAGGGGACAGCGGCTCCTCCCCACCCTCTGCAGCCCCTCCTGAGCACTCCCTGCCCGGGGGCTGCTGGGGGGTGGCTGCACCTGAAGGGAGCCCCAGGGGCAGCAGAGCCCCCACCACGGCAGGGACAGGGCTCAAGCACCCTCGTGGTTCCAGCAGAGCCACCAGCTCTGCCAAGCCCATCGTGGTGCGCATGTCCCCTCCTCACTCCGTGCCTCAGTTTCCCCTCTGCACCCTGGGGGTGAGCCCTCTGTCTAGGGTGTTTTCCAGGACCTCAGGTGAGAGAATGGGATATCAGTTATAGGAATGTGCCCTCTGTTGATGGAGTGACAAAACTGTCCTTTGTCCCCTCAAAATAGAAATAAGCCCAGAAGTTTCTCTCCTCAATTACGTGAAAAGGCATCTCATAGGATCTGGGGGACTTCACCTCAAACTTAAGGATGGCCAATTGCACAGGAGCTAAAAAGTCCCACCTGGGCAATTTAGAAAAAGAGGAGAACAAAGAAACTAATGGCTTTTGTGAGGTGTTTTACCAGAAGCAAGAACCTCTTGCACCTGGCTGGGGTTTTTTTCTGTAAAGAGTTTTGTTATTTTGCCTTTTATTAAAACGTTTTTGTTTCCAACACTACCACAGAAGCCATCCTGCTGATTTTATGCCTCCAAAGATAGCTGAGCTGTCTTGGGTGAGAATAGATCTCCAAGAGCTTATGAGACCTGGCTCAAGAAGGCTCCTGTTACTATCAGTGGGTTCCTGACTCCATCCAGGGACAGACCCCAGCCCTGAGCACACAGACGGGGGGGGGACACGAGTGCCCATCCTTCTCTTCATCAGTGGAGCAGCACAAGGAGGCAGAGTGTGGGTGCTTCCCCTGAGCCCAGCACCAGGCAGGATCAGCTTTGCTGCCTTTCTGGAAGGTTCTGGGGCTTCTCCTTGGAGCAGGGGGCTGGGGACTGCTGTCACCTCCCCTGAATGGCTCCTGGGGTACAGGGGCACGAGGGACAGCTCTGCCCCAGTGTGGGAAGGTGTCCTTGGGGCAGTGTCTGCTCCTGGAGAGTGAACCCTGTGCTGTTTTTTCCTCCTTTTCTGTGGAGCCACCCTTGGTGGCCCCCCGTGCCACATGTGAGGTGCTGGCACCTCTGCCCTGGGACATTTTGGCCATTCAGGGCTCCATGTGCTGGCTCCTGCCTTGGGCTCTTCCCCTCCTTCAGTCCCCACCCTGGTGTCCCAGACCCCCTGCTTAGGGAGCACCCCCTGGCCAGGAATGCCCCCCAAATCCCACCTTCCCCCTGCTCCCCAAGCTCCCCTTTGGCTCCCATCTGCTCCCCAGCACCCCCAGTAGCTCAGGGCAAGGGGAGGAATGGCCAAAACCACACCAGGGAGCCGTGGCTCTGATCAGGCTCGATTGGAGCCGATAATTAACAGCAAGAGAAGATCGATATGGGAAGCAGCTGTGCTGCAGCCAGGGACAGGGACAGGGACAGGGACAGGGACAGGGACAGGGACAGGGACAGGGACAGGGACAGGGACAGGGACTGGACTGGGGCCCCTCCTGCCACCCCGGGGGTGTCCCCTCAGTGCCAGGGCTCTGCTGGCATCCTGCACTCCCACAGGAGGAGGAGGAGGATGGAACGTGCACACTGAGGGCTCGGCCACGTCCCCCGGGGAGCCAGCCACCACCACCACGCTGGGGGTGACAACGGAGGGACCCCCCCTCATCCCACACACCCCAGGCCACACAGACAACGCAGCCGGAGCCCACGCTCCAGGTCAGGGAGCTGCGGGGTGGGAGAAGGAGTTAATTCCTACACCGAAAAGCTCTTCGCCGGCATCTCGTCTCTAATGGAAGAGTCATGTCGGATTAGCGGGAGGGCGGACGAGGCGCCGAGCGAGCGTCCGGCCCGGCGGGCCCGGCCCCGGGGACAGCGCGGGCAGCCATGCGGAATGGCAGATCTGGGCCACTGTGCCAGCGCCGCCGGGGCCAGCGCGGACCGGGGAGCGGCTCCGTGGAGATCCCACCCGGGATTCCATCCCCAGCCATCCCCATCCATCCCCAGCCACCCCCCGAGCCCGGGGATGCTTCACCTGTGCGCCCACCCGGGGCTCGGAGGGGAGGGAGGGAGGGAGGAAAGGAAGGGAAGGAAGGGAAGGAAGGGAAGGAAGGGAAGAAGGAAGGAAGGAAGGAAGGAAGGAAGGAAGGAAGGAAGGAAGGAAGGAAGGAAGGAAGGAAGGAAGGAAGGAAGGAAGGAAGGAAGGAAGGAAGGAAGGAAGGAAGGAAGGAAGGAAGGAAGGAAGGAAGGAAGGAAGGAAGGAAGGAAGGAAGGAAGGAAGGAAGGAAGGAAGGAAGGAAGGAAGGAAGGAAGGAAGGAAGGAAGGAAGGAAGGAAGGAAGGAAGGAAGGAAGGAAGGAAGGAAGGAAGGAAGGAAGGAAGGAAGGAAGGAAGGAAGGAAGGAAGGAAGGAAGGAAGGAAGGAAGGAAGGAAGGAAGGAAGGAAGGAAGGAAGGAAGGAAGGAAGGAAAGGAAGGAAAGGAAGGAAAGGAAGGAAAGATGCTCCGGGAAGGGCGAGATGAAGCGAAACCCTCGGGGCACGGCGGGTTTGGGGCTTAGGGGACACTGGACCTTCCTGCGGTGCCACTGGAGGGGAGGGGACAGAGCGGGGGACGTGGCAGGTGATGACTGTGACACCGAAATTCCCTGTGGGGACTGCTCCAGAGGGAAGGGAAGGGAAGGGAAGGGAAGGGAAGGGAAGGGAAGGGAAGGGAAGGGAAGGGAAGGGAAGGGAAGGGAAGGGAAGGGAAGGGAAGGGAAGGGAAGGGAAGGGAAGGGAAGGGAAGGGAAGGGAAGGGAAGGGAAGGGAAGGACGCTCCGAGCCCCGGGGCTCTGCAGCCGCTGCAATCCAATCGCTGAGGGCCAGCGATGCCCGGGCGATGGAAAAGTGGGTCAGGCACATTGGACACCATGTGCTCCTCCTCTCCTTTCACACTCCTTATCGCAGAGCCGATGGTAAATAAACCAGCCCGTCTCCCCAGCAACCCCGGCGGGCGCTGGGCTGTGCCGGGAGCGGAGTCCAAGGTGAGCCACGGTGGCAGCCATGGGAGCCAGCCCGGGCAGCTGCGAGCCCGGCATGAGCAGGAAGCCCCAGCCCGTGGTGGGAGCAGGGTCTGCCCGGCTGCCAGGGACCCCCACCCCGGTCTGGTGGGTGGGAAATGTGGGGAAGGCCCATGTCCTGTGTGATCTGCCCCTGCAAAGGGCACTGAGTGCTCCCGAGCTTCCACTGGTTCTGGCAGACCCCAAGATGGAAAAACTCCCCAAAATGGGAATATTTGCCACGAGGAAGCACTGTGAGGTATTTGAGGTGCCTTGTCTCCCTTGGGATCTGTCAGCAGGAGAGCACCAGAGCATCCCTGACCCACTGACCTGCTAAAAGGAGGCATCCCAGAGGGGTCCCACCCTATATCACCCCACCGAGCATCCCCCTTCTCGGGTAACCCCAGTGGCTCTCCCGAGGCAGGGCTGGGTTCCTGCCACCCCCCTCCAGCTGCTTAAATCAAGCAGAGCCCTTTGTTTTCTCCTTTCATATTATTTAATTCTCCTCTCCTCACTTGCACTGCAGGGGCAGTGGCTAAGCCCAGGGCTTTGCTAAGCTGGGATCGTATTAAAAGAGCAGAGAGGAAGAGAGTTTCTGGTGCTAAGCTGCTTGTGGTAACAAAGATGGATTTAAGGAAACTGCTCCCATAGCGATATTATTGCCCAAAAGCACCCAAACCCCAAGGGAGAACACCTGGGGATGCAGGGAGAGGCCTTGGGGTGTCCCAGCTGGGATGCCCCGGGCGCTGCAGGGCTGGGGGTGCTGTATGGGGCCCGCAGGTGATGCCACAGCAGGAGCTGGGACCCACCAGCAGACCTGAGCCCTCAGGGGGGGCTGGCACGGCCCTTTGGGGCTGGCAACAGTGGGTGGCTCACCTGGGCTTTGGCTGCATTAAAAGCTAAACCCTCTGGCAGGGCTTTTTCCAGAGCAGCAGCCAAAAAGGCGCTTAGGGGCCGAGGCGGGCGCCTGCCAAGCCCTCATTAGGGCTGCTCAGCGGGGCTAAAGCGCAGCCCCGGCTCTGCAGGGCGGGGCTGAACCACCCGGGATGCCACTGCTGGGCTTGGGGTGTTTGCTGGGAGAGGGGAAATCATCCTTCCTTCCAAAAAACCCTCCTTCCTTCCAAAAAACCCTCCTTCCTTCCAAAAAACCCTCCTTCCTTCCCAACACTGCACCACGTGGGAGCTGCCACGCCTCCCTTTGGGCTTGGCATCCCCAAACCAGCGGGATGCACTGACCAGAGCCCGGGCACAGGGAGGGCCAGCAGCAGATTTCTGGGCACTTTCCTCCTCCCTGCTCTTCACCTCGCCTTCTCTCTGCATTAACATGTTAACTTCGGCCAAGAGCTTTTCCCACTGACCTACTGATCTTTCCTATTTCGGTGCCTGGAATTAAGGGATTGCTGGGATTAACTTGCACTAAAGCCTCCAGATCGGCTCTGGAACGGGACGCCCAGGTACGGGCACCACGGGCAGCCTGGGGGCAGGAGCCTGGCAGTGCCCAAGGGGCACAACGGGCACCGGGGGCAGTGCCCGAGGGCTCCAGCACAGCTGGGACACGGCAGCACCCTCTGTGCTGCCAGCTCTGCTCCTGCTGCTCCCATTGCCAGGGTTTTGCCCCCAAACGCTCCCACCCTCCCATTGGCAGCGTTTTGGACCTGCTGTGCCCAGGGCTGGGCACCCACACAGGTGACAGGAGGAGAGTCCTGGCTGCCCACCCAGAGCTCTGCCTTGGGAAAGGGGCTTGGAAGCTGCACAGCCCCTCGGTGGCATCCCTGCTGCCAGGACAGGACCTTGACCAGCAGCATTTTCCTGCTGCCAGCCCCAGCCTGGGGTGCCACAGCCATCCCCAGCCCAGGATGCTCCTGGCACCTGCCACATGCTCTGCCTGCCCCACAGGGTGATGCCCCAGTGCCACCAGTCCCCAGAGCCTCACTGTTGGTGGCAAAACCAGAGCCACAACCTCGGTGGCCCTGAGCGCTCTTTTTGCAGCATGTCCACAATATTCCAATACGGGGGCAAAATAAAATCTCCAAATTTACCCTTTTCACCCCAGATTGGAGGTTCCCCTTAAAGGCAGGTGGCTTTTCCAGCTGGAGGGACCATCCCCTATCCCTGCCCTAGGGTCTGTGTCACTGCCAAGTGCCCCCCACCTGCCCTGGGACCCCCATGCTTGCTGCCAGGCACAGGAGAAGCAGCATCACATGAAACTCAGCAATTTTGTGGCTGGGAAGTTCAAAAAGATGGAGGTGAAGGAGGGGCTGAGGGGGGGCAGGAACAACCCAGCTTTGAAGGTGCCTGGAGATTAACTCAAGGCCATGGTTGAGGCTCGGAGACTTTTACAGCAAAACCTCATTAAGGCGGGAGCGGGGGGAAACGGGGGGAGTCAGGAAATCTTCTAAGCAGGAGGAAAAATGTTTGATTCAGCAGAAACAAGTGGGAAAAAAGCCCCCTTGAGTCCCCCCACTCCGCTTTTATCTGTCCCGGGGGGATCGGGGCGGAATATGAAATCTGCCCCTTTCCTCTTTCCTGTTTATCTCCTAATTATGACGCTGGAGATTCGGTGCCCGGACGGTGCCGAGCTGGGGCTGTGCCAGGGGGAGCTGCCCGGGGAGCCCCTGCACCCCTCGCTGCTGGGCTGAGCCCCTGGCGCTCCAGGGAGGGAGGGGATGGTGCTGGGAGGGCAGGCATGTCCTCCAGGTGACAATTTGGGTGTCGTTTGTGCAGTGAGGTGGGTCAGGGCTCTGCAGCCTGGGCCAGGGGATGCTGCCTTTGCCCCTCCCCAGGGACCACCAGAGGGGTGAGCAGGGCTGGGCTGGGCCCCTGGGGCCAGGGAAACCAGGGGCAAAGGGAGCAAAGCCCCCAGGGTGGGCACTGCAGCCACCCACGGTCACCAAACACCACGGCCCAGTGACCCACTTGGGGCAGCAGTGAGATATGGGAGTGTGGGATGGGGATGGAGAGAGGCATGGAGAGAGGGACAGGGATGGAGAGATGGGGATGGAGAGAGGGATGGGATGGAGAGAGGGATGGGATGGAGAGAGGGATGGGATGGAGAGAGGCATGGAGAATGGGACAGGGATGGAGAGATGGGGATGGGGAGAGGGATGGGATGGAGAGAGGGATGGGATGGAGAGAGGCATGGAGAATGGGACAGGGATGGAGAGATGGGGATGGGGAGAGGGATGGGATGGAGAGAGGGATGGAGACAAGGACAGGGATGGAGAGAGGGATGGGATGGAGAGAGGGACAGGGATGGAAACGGGGATGGAAACAGGGACAGGGATGGAGACAAAGATGGGGATGGGGACAGGGATGAGGGTGCAGATGGACAGGGATGCAGGAAGACAGGGATACAAACAGTGGTGGAGGTGCAGGCAGGGATGGGGGTGCAGAGGGGAATGGAGATGCAGATGGATGGGGATGAAGGTAAGGACAGGGATGCAGACAGGGATGGGAATGCAGGAAGGGCTGGAGGTGCAGATGGACAGGAGTGCAAACAGGGACAGAGGCAAGGATGGGGATGCAGGAAGGGATGGGGATGAGGCAGGGGTGGGGATGAGGCAGGGGTGTGGATGCAGGCACGGATGGAGGTGCCGTTCTCCACCCCATGGAGACCCAGAGCCGCTGCCGGGGCACGGTGGGATCCAGCCCGGCCCTGGTTCCCCTCCCCCGGCCCCTACGGAAGGCTCAGCGGTCACTAATTGCTCGGGACACCCCTGGGGGTGCGGGGGGAGGCTGAACGTTCCTCCCCCGGCAGCTCTGCTGGCCACGGCTCCAATTAGCCTCGTTACCTGCGTCGCTGCTGATTAGGGCCGGGTAATTGCCCGGCGCTCGGTGTCCCTCAGAGCCGCATGGCAGCGCCTATTGCATAAGCACCGGGCCGGCGTTACGTGAGCCCCGAGCGAGCCCGGCCAGCCCGGGGGCTCCGGTTACACCCGGCCCTGCTGCCCCCCTGCTCCCGGCCCCGGGCGGGGACAGGGACAGCCCCCACGGGCCGCAGGGCTCAGGGGTGCAGCTCACTGCTGCCTCAGTTTCCCCGTTCTTTGCATTCACAGCGAGTCCTGATAACACCCACCCTGCGCCCACGGCCCCACAGCCCCATGCCATGGCCCCTGAACACCACAGCCCCACAGCCCCACGGCACAGCCCCATTCCATGGCCCCGCAGCCCCACACCACCACCCCATGATCCCACAGCCACATACCACAGCCATTTTACACGGCCCCATTACCCCATGGCCCCACAGCCCCATGCCATGGCCCCTGAACACCACAGCCTCACACCACAGCCCCACAGCACAGTCCCACCCCATGGCCCCATATTCTCACACCACCACCACGTGATCCCACAGCCCCACACCATAGCTGTTTTCCATGGCCCCATTATCCCATGGCCCCACAGCCCCACACCACAATCCCATCCCATGGCCCCACAGCCCCACACCACAGCCGTTTTCCATGGCCCCATTACCCCATAGCCCTAAAGCCCCAAAGCCCCACGGCCCCATGCCATGGCCCCTGAACACCACAGCCCCACAGCTCCACAGCACAGCCCCATTCCATGATCCCACAGCCCCACACCACCATCCCATGGCCCCACAGCCCCACACCACAGTCCCATTCCATGATCCCACAGCCCCACACCACAGCCATTTCCCATGGCCCCATTACCCCACGACCCCACAGCCCCATGCCATGGCTCTTGAACACCACAGCCCCACAGCCCCACCCCACAATCCCATTCCACGACCCCACAGCCCCACACCACAGCCATTTCCCATGGCCCCATTCCCCCACGGCCCCACAGCCCCACAGCCCGTGCCGTGCCAGCCTTTGCATAAGCAGCAGCAGCAGCAGAGGTGCAGTGACTCACAGCCCTGCAGCGGGGCCACGTGCCCAGCACCCTGCCTGATCCCACTGCCTGCCAGGCCTGGCACAGCTGGCACAGCCTCCTCTCATGCCCGCGGTGTGAGGGCACTGCCCCGTTGGCTTTGGCACAGCCGAGGGACCCCCATCCTGCAGCACTGAGGCATTCCAGCAGCAGGGTGGGAGGGAGGGTGGCACTGACACCGTGGGGAGCACAAAGCAGTGACACCCAACCCTGGGCAGGGGGTGCCCCCCTGTGCCACCCCCGAAGCTGGGGGCACAATGAGGTTCAGTGGCTGCAAGTGCTGCAGTTCTGCTGCTGCCCCCCGGCCCCCAGTGCTGCCCCCATCCCCAGACCAGTGTGGGGGACATGGCTGGGCCCTCATCCAGCCCTGGGGATGAGGGACAGGACCCCCATCCAGCACTGGGAGTGGGGGACAGGACCCCCATCCATTCCAGATATTGGGGGACAGGACTCTCATCCACTCCAGGGATTGAAGGACACGACCCCCATCCAGCCCTGGGGCTGAGGGACTCCCAGGACCCACATCCATTCCAGATATTGGGGGACAGGACCCCCATCCAGCCCAGGGATGGAGGGACAGGACCCTCATCCATTCCAGATATTGGGGGGCAGGACCCCCACCCAACCCTGGGACCCCCAGGACCGTCATCCAGCCCTGTAAGTTGGGGACAGGACCCTCATCCATTCCAGGTATTGGGGGACAGAACCCTCATCCAGCCCTGGCACTGGGGGACAGAACCCTCATCCAGCCCTGGCACTGGGGGACAGGACCCTCATTCAGCTCAGGCACTGGGGGATGGGACCCCCACTCAACCCTGGGACCCCCAGGCCCCCCATCCAGCCCTGGGACTTGGAGACAGGACCCCCATCCATTCCAGGGATTGAGGGACCCCCAGGCCCCCCATCCAGCCCTGGGACTGGGGGACAGGACTCCCATCCATTCCAGATATTGGGGGACAGGACACCCCTATCCAGCCCTGGCACTGAGGGACAGGACCCCGTCCAGCCCAGGAACTGAGGGACCCCCAGGACCCCGATCCATTCCAGATATTTGGGGACAGGACCCCCACCCATTCCAGGCACTGAGGGACAGGAATCCTGCCCAGCCCTGAGTCTGGGGGCTCCCCTGGGGCACACCCCGCACCCAAGGATGAGCTGTGGGGAGGACCCCAGCTCTGTGCCCCCCCTCAGTGTGCTGACCCCGTGCCCCACTCCCCGCCGGGCAGCTCAGCCACTCCAGCTGGGAAACTGAGTCACGGCAGGTGCCTGGCAGTGCCCTGGCAGTGCCCTGGCAGGGAGCCCGGGGCAGGGGCACCGCGGGGTCCGGCCCGGGGCTCCCCGAGCCTGGAGCGCTGTTCCGGCCCCGAGCGGGGCGGGGGGCTCTGGGCGGGGGGCTCTGGGCCGGGGGCTCTGGGCCGGGGGCTCTGGGGGCGGGACGGGCGATGCTGGCGGGAGGTTCCCCTCTCGCTGGGTGGGGCCGAGGGAGAGCAAACAGCGATTAAGGCGCGATGGTGTCACCCGGAATTCCCGCTCACCTCCGGGCCAGCCCGCGGCGGCTGCGCTGATCCTGGTGGCACAGCCGGGCCAGCGGTGCCCACTTCAGCCCTGGCACTGATCACAAAGATTTGGCAGCGGGGCTGGGGCAGGAGGAGAAGTGATGGATGGTGGCAAGTGTCAGGTTTGGGTCCTTGTCCCGTCCTGGTGGCCATTTCCGTCCTCTGCCAGCGGTGCCACCTGGGCTGGGCTGGATCCTGCCCCGCTGGACCTGTCCCCCAGCATTGCCCCGGTGGGTGCAGCTCCTGGCACAGTCTGGGCCTGGCACCACGCAGGAGCCGAAGGCAGCTCTGCCCCTCCTGCCCCACTGCTCCCATCCCCAGGAGATGCTGGGGGATGTGAATGAGCTGCACCAGCTCCTGTCGCTGCGTGGGGAGGGGCAGAGGGGTTTTAGGGGATGTTATGGGACCTCCCCGGTCAAGGCCGCTCCTCTCTTAGGAGCAAATGTTGCTCCAGGGGCTCAGCCTCAGCGAGCTGGCTCCACCTCGCTCTGGCTTTCCTGGGAGCAAGGAAAATTCCCCCAATTTAAACCCAGCCAAGTCCATGGGGTGAGACCCCATCACGAGAAAAAGGGGTCGTGCTCTGCTGGAGCCTCTCCATCTCCAGCCTCGTGGAGGCTGAATCCCAGATCTGCAGCACCCAGCACACGCTCAGGCGTCCCTGCAGCATCTCCTGGGCCTTTCCCCGGGCCATTCCCGAAGCTGTGGGTGCCCGGTGGGTTGCGGGAATACACAGGGAGATGTAGACAGAGATGAGATGGAGCGGGGGGTGCCGCACACGAAGGGTTAAAGGCCGGCGGGAGCGGGTGCGGGGATGGCTGCGTGGGTCCCGCGTTGCTCACGGCAGGTGTGGTGCCGCTTATGTAACCTCATACTTTTGGGTTGCGCCGAGCGCTCGGGGAGGATTTTCGCTCTCGCTCGGCCGCGATTGAGCCGCGATTGTCCCAACAGCCGCAATCGGCGACCGCCTTTGGGAGGGGCGCCCCGGACCCTGCGTGCCACGAGGAGTCACCGCGCTGCTCCCGCTCTCAGTTTCCCCATCTGAAACGGGGCTAATGAGGGTGACCTGCTTGGGGCAGCTCCCGTGACCCCGGGGAGGCGGCGCGGGGCGCTGGGGATGCGCACCGGGCCGGCAGCTCTGCCTGCATCCGGGGCGCGGAGCCCGCCGAGAGCGAGGGAGACGTCGGCCCTCGTCCCGTCTGCGTGCCCATCCATGCGGAGCAGGCAGGAAAGCCGCGAGGAAGGAGAGAATCCGACCGGAGAGAGCAGCGAACCCGCTCCCAATCGCCGTCAGCGCAATCGTGTCAGACAGCAGCGCTGGAGCGAGCTCGGCCCCGCCGCCCCCAGCCCCGGCCCCTCCCCGCCAGAGCCGGAGCGGAGCCGGGAGGGTCTCGGGGCAGGGTGGGAGCACAAAACACAAAATGAGACCGCGGCTCAGCCCCAGCGTCCCCCTGCCACTGCCACCCGCCTGTGCCAGAGCAGGGGGACAGCTCCAGGGACAGCATCTGAACCCCTCTGTCAATGGCACATCGGCATCTCTGCACCCCTGGCTCGGCTCAGTGTTTGGGGTGGATGTGGGCCGAAATTGCCCCCTTCAGCTGCCATTAAATGGTTTGATTTGAGCATTGGGGGGCTGAGGTGTCCCCTCAGGGCCCAGCTGCGAGGGCAGGAGGCCATTGAGGGCCGAGGCAGTGATGCCACGTGTGGTGATGGTGGCTGCCTCTATGCCTCTGGTGGATGCTGTCTCCACATCCATGGCTGATGTGGCTGTGCCATGCCTGTGACCACACTCATACTCGTGGCAGATGCCCCATCCAGCTGTGGTGATGCCAGCTCCATGCCCATGGTGGATGCCAGACCTGTGTCTGCATTAGGAGCAGTGCTCATGCCTATGGCAGATGCCTTCTCTGCACCCATCAGGTCTCCAGGCCAGTGCCACTGTCCCCAGGCATTGCTGGGCACGGCTGGGCACTGACCCTGGCACCTGAGCCCTGGCCCAGCATTGCCAGGGCCAGCTGCCTCCACCCCTGTGATGTGGCACAGGGAGGACTCTGGTGACCTGGTGCACCACAAACCACAGCCAGGGGACTTTGCCCCGTGCTGGCACCTTGGGCTCTGCACGGCAAGGCCTGGTCCAGAGCCACCATCTCTGCTCCTCTCAGGCAATGTCCCTTATCCAGGGCACAACCCGGGCCCCCGAACCACCTGTGCCCATGCCAGCATGAGGGACGGGGTGGGAATGCCTCCCTGATACCTTCAAACCTTCCCTCTTCTTCCACAGCGCCATTCCCGACCCGCAGGGCTCCCAGCTGGGATGTGCCCTCAGATCTCAGCATCTGCACCCTGGCATGGGCACACTGGGCACAGGGGGGTCCCCGTGCTCCCCACGCCCCCCCGGTGCCGGGTGCTGCCCCTACTGCAGAGCCCCCCAGCCCCGTCCCGTCCCGTCCCGTCCTGCCGGGGTTTTTTGGGGGTCCCTGGCGGGCACAGCGGGGCCGCACGGGCGCCAAGTGAAGCAAGGCAGCCGTGATTCAGCGGGACACGCAGCCGGCCCCGTGCCTGGGCGAGCCGGGGCAGGACGGGCACGGCTCGTCCCTCCCGGGGGCGGGCAGCCCCGGGGGCAGCTCCGAGCCGGCCCGGCCGGGCGGGGGGCGCGCAGCCCCCGGTGCCGGGCGGGCTCCGGCAGCGCCGAGCAGCGGGCGGCGGAGCGGCGGGGATGGGGATGGAGCGGGAGGAGGAGGAGGAGGAGGAGGACGAAGGGCAGGAGGTGGGGCTGGAAGTGAAACCGATTGGGGGGGGGGCGGGGCGGGCTCGTCATGTGAACGGCCGCATGCTCGGGCAGAAGTGGGTCACGGCGCGGCGGAGGGGCAGGTGCCAGAGCCGCCCGGTGCCGCCCGGTGCTTCCCGGTGCCGCCCGGTGCCTCCCGGTGCCGCCGCTCCCCGCCGCGCCCCGCGCCGCTCCGGAGCCCCGCGCCGCCCCATGCGCCCCCCGGCGCCCTGAGCGCGGCCGACACGATGCGAGGTGGGTCCGGGGCACCGGGGAACGCGGGGGGCGGGCGGCGGCACAAGTTGGTGCCGGTGGGGACCGGGGAGAGCCGGCGGAGGGGGACGGGCAGGACCCGACGTCAGCCCGGACGGGGATACGGGGGAGCCGCACCAGCCCCGCCGTGGGGAACGGGGGGCTCGGTGTCAGCCCGGACAGTGACACGGGGGGATCCGCATCAACTTTGCTGGAGGAGAGCGAGGGGAGCGGTGTGAGCCCCGCGGAAGGGATGGGAAGGAGCCGATTCAGCCCCGCTGGGGACACGGGGGACCCGCGGCAGCCCCGCTGGAACGGGACAAGGGGGGATCCGCACCAGCCCCGCCGAGGGGAACGAGGGGGGAACCCGCACCAGTGCCCGCCGGTGCCGCTCTGCCTCCTCCAGCTCCCCCTTCGTTAGGAATAAAATTCTTGTTTATTTTGCTTTGC
Organism: Melospiza melodia melodia; assembly: GCF_035770615.1. Taxonomy (NCBI): domain Eukaryota; kingdom Metazoa; phylum Chordata; class Aves; order Passeriformes; family Passerellidae; genus Melospiza; species Melospiza melodia. Next base: position 27,071,133 of record NC_086200.1, read on the forward strand.
TTTCCGACGCCGGCTTAGACGCACTCTTAAGCTTTTCCCCGCACTAAACCCCTTAATCTCCTCCTCAATATGTTGCTCCCACCAGGGCTGGATTTATTGTAGTTTTTCCCCCTTTTCCCCTCCCCACGGCGTGGGGGGCAGTTTGGGAGGCTCCTGCAGGGACGAGCGAGGGATCAGGTGCAATTTTGGGGGCCCCCTTTTCCAGGGCAGGGGTGAGTTGTGCCAGCACCTGGCTGCTTTTACCCGCTACCAAAGGCAATTCCTACTTTTCACCCCTGTGCTTTGCCGAGCAGGCAGGCGGTGGGGAGGAGGAGGATGGAGGGAGGAAGGCTCCAGCGGGACAATCCAGCGGGGCCTGCTGATGGTGACGCAGCGGTGGCCGGACTCAGCTCTGCTCCAGCGTGCTGGGCTGGGATTTTCATCCTCCTTTAAACCATTTTTCCGTCATGCCCTGCCTTCCCCAAACCCTTCGCCCTGCCAGGCCCCCCTGGTGCCCCTCCATGGGTTTATTTTGGGGGTGCACGTCCTTAGGCTTATTTTGGGGAGTGGGCACCAGGGCGTTCATGCCGAGCTCCTCAAACCCTGCTGGCTCCCTGCTCTGCGGGTGCTGCGGCTCTGCCCCCGCTGTTCTCTTGTGTAACGATGGGGAAGGCGAGGCGAGCCCCCCACATCCCTGTCCTGCCCCCCAAATCCTGGCTTTGCACCTTTATGGGGACGGAGGGAAGCATTAGCGCCTGCCTAATTGCGATCACGCCTGGCTCTTACGTAGCACTTGCACAGCCAGCACCGGCTTAATCAGCAACTGGGCGAACTTTTGCTTTTTCTAAAAAATATTTTTCCTTTTCCCTCATGAATTGCTGGTGTTGCCCCTAATTTAGGGCCGAACCCTGCCGATTCCCACCGTTCCCCACAGTCGGGCGTTTTTCCCGCAGTCCCGCGTCCTCATCCCTCTCGAAGCCCAAACGCCGCATGGCGACGCCAAATTGATTCAATCTCCATTTTCCTTCCCAAAACCGCCACCGCTCTGCCCCATTTCCCCGGGGGCCACAGCAGCTCCTCTCTGCCGTCCTTTCCCTGCGCCGCGGCTGCGCCAGGGCCGGGCAAGAGAGAGGCTTTGCCTTGTATAATCCTATACGATTTCCAGCCCTCCTGCTCACTTGTTTTGCAAGCAGCGTGGCGAGGAGCGTGCGGTGGCTCGGCAGCCTTTGCGACTTGTCCTAGTGACCTAGATCTGTCATTGGAAAAAATCAGAGAGGGCGGAGGAGGAGCTTCCCTGCCCGTTTCGGCGGCGTGCACACGCTGGCGCGGCCGGCACCCACCGGGCCCTCCCGCACGACGGCAGCGCCTGTCCCGGCGCCGCGGGTGGCCCTGCCTCCCCCCCCAAAAACCAAACCTGGAGGAGAAAGCTGCCCTCTGCCTCCCTGAGGGGTCCAGAGTGGATTTGGGGTCCCCCCACGCTGATAACCCCAGGGAGAGCCAGCACAGGGAGAGGCGAAATTATGGTTGGGGTCTGGTGGTCTCTGTCCCCATCCCCGTGTCCCTGTCCCTGCTCTCTGTCACGTTTAACTTTGAACTAGCCGCGGCTATTTAAAGAGCTGCTAATGTCTAAATCAGCCCGGTTTATCGGATGTGGCGAGCAGAGCGGCTCTCCTGGCTTTTTTTAGCCCCCGGGGGGAGATAATTCCCCCCCGGTTTAGCAGCTCTGCCGGAGGGGTTCTCCCACCGCAGCCCGGCTCGTCCCCACCCCGGGCTGGCAGGTCCCCCCTCCCCTCTGCCTCACCTTTGCCACCCTTGTGCAGCAGGCAAAGTGCAAAGGGCTGCGGGGCCGGCCTTGGCACGGCTCGGCGTGGCACGGGAGCTGCGGAACCGGAGCTGCTGAACCGGAGCGGCCCCGGGGCAGCGGCGTCGCCCACCCCGAGCTGCCGTTCCCCTGCTCCGCGGGACGGGGGAAAGCAGCGCTGTGCTGGAGGCTGGGGAGAATGCAGAGCTCCGTTCGCGTGCCTGCGAGGGAAGGTGGCCAGGGGTTGCCCCAGGGCAGGGTGAGAGCAGCTGAGCGCTGTTCTGGCCCAAAGTTTCCAGGAAATCTTTGCTAATCACTTAGGAAAGCAGTTCTCCCTCCAGAATCGCAGCCCGGCACGGGCCGTGCTTGTGTCATCTGAATTTTCCCTGCTGCCCACTTGGCCCCGGTGTCCCTGTGCCTGGAGCGGGGGCTGTGAACACCCGGCACGGGCCTGCCTTGTTTGGGGTTCCCCAGGGATGGGGATGGGATTTTTCGGCAGCCACGGCCGAAGTTCCGGGGTGCTGGGAGACCCCGAGGCACTGCAGCACCGGAGGCTGTTTAATGGCAAAGCCATCAGCAGATAAAAGGGGTGGTAATTCCCTTTATTTCCTTGTTTATTCCTGCCCCAACAGCAAAAAAAAAAACTGGGGGATGGTGGCTGTGGGGAGGCGCAGTCACTCCTGGGGCTGGAGGTTGCTGCAGAGGATGTGGGGGCAGAGCTGGGGTTTAGGGCAGGAATGGGAAATGGGGCAGCATTGTAGGTCCCTGTGTGTCCCTGTGGGTCCCTGCGGGTCCCTGTGTGTCCCTGTGTGTCCCTGCAGGTCCCTGTGGGTTCCTGTGGGTCCCTGCAGGTCCCTGTGTGTCCCTGTGGGTCCCTGTGTGTCCCTGTGGGTCCCTGTGTGTCCCTGTGGGTTCCTGTGGGTCCCTGCAGGTCCCTGTGTGTCCCTGTGGGTCCCTGTGTGTCCCTGTGGGTCCCTGTGTGTCCCTGTGGGTCCCTGTGGGTCCCTGCAGGTCCCTGTGTGTCCCTGTGGGTCCCTGTGTGTCCCTGTGGGTCCCTGTGTGTCCCTGTGGGTTCCTGTGGGTCCCTGCAGGTCCCTGTGTGTCCCTGTGTGTCCCTGTGGGTCCCTGTGTGTCCCTGTGGATCCCTTGTGTCCCTGTGTGTCCCTGTGTGTCCCTGTGTGTCCCTGTGGGTCCCTGTGGGTCCCTGTGGGTCCCTTGTGTCCCTGCAGGTCCCTGTGTGTCCCTGTGGGTCCCTGTGCAGCCTGGACTCGCCCTCCTCTCCCTGCTCTGGCTGCACCAGGGGGATGCTGAGTCCCCCTGGAAGGGGAGAGGTGCTGGAGGGGAAGCATTGGAGCACCCCGGTGCCCTGGCTGGGGCTGGGGGATCCAGGGGGGCTGCAGGGCTGCTGCCAATTCCCAGGGGTGCCCATCCTGCAGCATCGATGGAGCCTGGCAGAGGGATGGGGCACGGAGCTCTGTCCCCACAGGTCACAGGGTCACTCCACCCCTCCGCTGGGGAGGAACTGGGGGATATTTGGGGCAGGGATGGCCCCAGAGGCACGGAGCCACCTCTGAAATACCCAGAGCTGGGGTGCTGCCCCACTGCCTCCAGCAAGGACACCACAGGGGAAGGAAGGGGTGCCCACATTCTGCCCCTATGGGGTCACAGCTGTGCAGGCTCACCCTGGGGCACTGTTCAGGGATCTGGAGTGCACCCCAAAACAAACCCCTCCCAGGAGTCCTCACCCCACAGCCCCAGTTATGCCGATGGGGAGTGGGGGGGCAGCTCCAAAAATTCTCCAGCAGCAGCGGGGTCACAGCACATCCTAAGGATTAATGGGATGCTGAGGGTTTGGGGGTCATTCCCCAAAAGCAGTGAGATCATAAGGCTGAGAGGAAGGACAGGAGGAGGAGGAGGAGGAGGATGGGGCCACCCCAGAGAGGGGTCCAGCCCCCATGGCTGCGCCCTGCAGCGCCGGCCTTGTTTTGTTTTGGGGTGCCCGGGATGCCCGCCCTTGGGGCGGAGGCGATGCAGGGAGGGTGTGCCGGCCCATTCCTGCTCGGGGAGGGCGGATCTGGCTCTGCCGAAACCGCGGAGCCTCCAGCAGGGGCTGGGGGAGCGGGGCCGCGCTGGAGGGGACACACACACAGAGCCAGGTCTGGGGCGTGACAGGCGACCTGCGGGAGGAGGAGGAGGAGGACGAGGTGCCCCTCACCTGCAGCTGCAGCTCAGGGTGACAAATGGGTGCCTCCAGCTGGAAGTTTCACCCCCAAACACCCCAAAATCCGCACTCCCGGCGGCGGGAGGTCGGCGTGCTGCCCTGAGCAGCAGCGGGCGCGGAAGGGTTAAGGGCCGTGGTTACACAAGCGGCGTGGCCGCGGGCAGAAAGTGTGTCAGTGGGACACGAGGGCTGCACCGCGCACCGGGGGCATCGCCCCGCCACGGCCGGGCCCGCGGCCGCACCGGGCCGCTTACATAAGGACCGGCCGGTGGCAGCGGGCCGGGAGTTGGGCAAGAAGTGTTTACAGTGGGAGGAGAGCAAATACCACCGCCGGGACATTTTAATTGCCGGCTGGAGATCATTATTACTTTTTTTTTTTTTAACCCTTTCGTTGTTTCTTTTATCCTGATCCCCGTTTTAGCACCGTCGGCCCCGGCGTGGGGGTTCCCAGAAGGGAAAGAGGTTCAGCCCCTCCGAAATGTCCCCCCCCCGTTCGCACGGTTGTGGTGGGAGGAGATGCTAAATTCTCCAGTGGGGAAACTGAGGCATGAGGGTAAAGTGGTTGGGGTGGAGGAATAGCCGGGATTTGGGGTCTGCTGAGATGTTTTCCCTGATCCCAGTGAGATTTGGGGGATTCCCGAGCTGCTGCGGCCGCCTCACCCTCGCCCATATTCCTTCCCATGCCTCTGGCTTTGCCCAGGGCTGAATTTGGGGGTCGAGGGGAGGGTCCGGCCGCCTCGGGGGTCCCTGGCCGTGGCACGAGGGGACACTGAAGGAGCCGGCTCGGTGACTCAGCCGGGTTTCCAATCAGAGCAGCAATTAACCGTGCCGGCTGTAATTGCCATCGCCAGCTTACGGCCGTATCTCCACGTCAGTTATTTGGGACGAGCGTCCTGGAGCGGGTCAGGTGCCAGCGGCGGGCACGGCCGGTAATTAGCACCATGCTAATTAGAGCCCCAAAAGGCTGCGGGCACACGGCAGGGCTTGTCCTTCATCAGGACAGCATCATCACCATCATCCTCATCACCCTCAGCTCCAGCTCTCATGGGGCGGGATTTGGCCCCCGGCACACGGAGCCTTTGGGGTCGCTGGGGTTTTCGGGGCTCGCTGGCGGTGCCGGGCCGCGCTCAGCCCCGGTGTGTGCCGGTAATCCCGGGCACCGGAGTATCGGCCGCGGGCGTGAGGGCGCGGCGGGCGCGATGCATCACCCGCGCTGCCGGCGGCTGCAATTAACGTTGCAATTAACGTTGCATAACGAGCCCGACGCCGCTTCCTGCCGGGGGTGGCACCCCCTCCCTGTGCCCCCCGCCGTGCCACCACCTCGGTGCCATCCCGGACAGGGCTCGGGCAGGGCGGCGGGGAGCGGAGCGGCCCCTGCAGAGTGGGGGCAGATGGCAGCGGGATCCGGGCAATTGGGGGTGTTTCGGTCATGGCAGCTGGGGGTGGTTTGGGGGTGGCCCCACATGCCCCTCCTGGTGCCTCCGTGCCCCTGAGGAAGGCGCTGCGGTGCTGGTGCAGCTGCGGGGGATGCGAGGATGCCCTGGACATCCCTGCCCTGCCCACCGCGGGGAAACCGGCTCTGCTCAGGCTCAGGAGCACGGCAGGGGCGTGGGCAGAGGCTGCGGGATGAGATATGACTCCCCCGAGTCCGGGGACAACACAACAGCCCTGGGAGAAGGAGCCTGGGGGAGGAGGGGGGAGCCCCAAAACCACCCGGTGCATGTGGGGCACCGGGTTAATCAGGGAGCCAAAGGATGCAGGATCTGTCCCTGCATTTACACCTGGGATGGGAGTGAATCCTCCCCCAGAGCCAAACCTGCCTCGGGGGACACAGTGGTGGCATCCCTGGGGTACCAGTGGCATCCCTGGGAGGGTAACAATGGCATCCCTGGGGGTACCAATGTCATCCCTGGGGTACCAATAGCATCCCTGGGGGGTTTACAATGGCATCTCTGGGGGTGCCAGTAGCATCCCTGGGGGTACCAATGGCATCTCTGGGATATTGAACATCCCCAGGGGTACTGATGGCTCCCCTGAGGGACAGAGAGATCCCTAGGAGGGACCAATGAGAATCCCTGGGGTACCAACAGCATCCCTGGGGGGGTACCAACAGCATCCCTGGGGGTGCCAGTGTCATCCCTGGGGTATAGAGCATCCTTGGGGTACCAATAGCATCCTTGGGGTACCAATGGCATCCCTGGGATATTGAGCATCCCTTGGGGTACCAATGGCTCCTTCAAGGGACAGACAGTGTTCCTAGGAGGGACCAGTGAGCATCCCCGGGGGACTGATGGCATTCTTGGGGGTACCAATAGACCAATAGCATCTCTGGGGTATTGAGCATCCTTAAGGGTACCAATGGCTCCCCTGAGGGACAGAGAGCATCCCTAGGAGGGACCAAGGCCATCCCTGGGGGACTGAGCATCCCTGAGGGGTCAATGGCACCTCGGCTGCCCCTCTGCCCAGTGAGGCCTCAGTGCCCCATCCCAGCCTCCCCTGAGCACTAAGGGACCCCAGGACCCTGGCGGGTACAGGTGGCACTGGCTGAGCACTGGGACTGTCACTCGCCGAGGTGGCCCCACAGAACAGAGCCAGCAGAGCCGACGGCTCCCAGGGGAGAGCAGAGGCAGAAGGGAATTACCCGAGCTGGGGGGATTTGCACAGGCCCAGGAGATTGGAAATAGCCATAATCTGGCCCTGGGGGTTATTTTGGCGCGGCGGGGCCTGCCCAGCACCCTCGGGAGCGCCGCCAGGCTGAGCCGGGCCGGGCTGCGGGGGCTGGACGGGGATTAGAGGGTGCAGAGATGCCGGGAGGCACGTACAGCCCCGGGGCTGCCGAGCATCCCCCCCGGGCCGGGAGGGCACGGCCAGCCCGGATCTGGGGCAGCTGGAAAATGAGGAGGACGAAGCCTATTAGCAGCTCAGTGCCAGCGAAGCAGAAGCGGGAGGGAAGCGGATTTGTGGGGGGAAGGGGCCGGGACCTTGAGCTGGGGGTGGCTGTATCGGCTATATCAGTGCTGGCTTCAAGGGAGCGGCTAGGGGGGCACGGGGGGGCCCAGAGCCTCTGCCTGGGGAACCTGCAGGGATGGGGATGTCCCTGTGCCGGGCTGTCCCTGTCCTGGTGCACACATCGGTTTGAAAATAAGGGCGGTGATTCCAAATCAGGGGCCCGGGCAGAAACGTTCTGTTCCCTCTCAGATCCAAGGGCTTTCCTAGCCTGGCTCTTGCTGCTGGGGGATGGGGGTTCCCCACGCCCTGTGTGAACCTTTTAGGGACCTCTCTGAGGTGCAGGAAGCCTTGTGGGGTCTGTGGGAAGCGCTGAGCTGCCGGTGGGTCCGGCTCTCGTGCCTCAGTTTCCCCAGGTGCTGAGCCCTCTTCCCTCTCAGCAGTGACCATCATTAACCCCGCGGTTTCCCCTCTTTCCTCACCCACCGCAGCCCAAATCGAGGTGATCCCGTGCAAGATCTGCGGAGACAAATCCTCAGGGATCCACTACGGTGTCATCACCTGCGAAGGTTGCAAGGTGAGCTGGGGCAGAGAGCTGCGGGCAGGGGGCGGCTCTGCCTTCCCGCCGGGCACTTCCCCAACCTCTCCCATCCCATCCCATCCCTGTACTCGGCACTGGTGAGGCCTCACTTGGAGTATTGTATCCAGTTCTGGGCCCCTCACTTTAGGAGGGACATTGAGTTACTTGAGAGTGTCCAGAGGAGGGCAACGAGGCTGGTGAGGGGCTTGGAGCACAAGCCATAGGAAGAGCGACTGAGGGAGCTGGGGTTGTTCAGCCTGGAGAAAAGGAGACTCAGGGGCGACCTCATCACTCTCTACAACTTCCTGAAGGGTGGCTGTGGTGAGCTGGGGTCGGCCTCTTTCTCCGGGCGACAACGGATAGAACAAGAGGACACAGTCTCAAGTTGCATCAAGCCAGATGTGAGTTAGAATTAAGAAGGAAATACTTTACAGAAAGAGTGGTCAGATACTGGAATCATTTACCCAGTGAGGTGGTAGAGGCATCATCCCTTGAAGAATTCAAAAAAAGACTGGATGTGGCACTTGCTGCCATGATCTAGTTGAACAGTTAGAACATCAGCTGGACTAGATGATCTTATAGGTCTCTTCCAGTCTTGAAATTCTGTGATTCTGTGATTCTGTGATCCCGGGCAGGGTTTCTTTCGGAGGAGCCAGCAGAACAATGCCAGCTACTCGTGCTCCCGGCAGAGGAACTGCCTGATCGACCGCACCAACCGCAACCGCTGCCAGCACTGCCGCCTGCAGAAATGCCTGGCACTGGGCATGTCCCGCGACGGTGAGTCCTGCCCCGCGTCTCCAGGGTCCCCTGCTCCCCCTCGGAGCGTCCCAGGCACTCAGGATGGAGCTGATCCCCCCGCAGGGCCAGCGGGTGCGAGGAGGGTTTGGGATGCCCAGAAACGCTTTTGTGTTTTCGGTGGGAAAATCGAAATTGGTTCTGTTTGGTTGGACCCAGGGTTGGTCTGGTGTGATGCTGTTCACTGGGGTCTTTGGTTGAGGGAAGAGATGAGGATTGGAGTCTATATTTCAGAAGGCTTGATTTATTATTTCATGATATATATATATATATATATATTACATTATAACTATAGTAAAAAATAGAAAGAAGAGTTTCATCTCAGAAGGCTGGCTAAGCTAAGAATAGAATGGAAAGGAATGAAAACAAAGGTCTGTGGCTCGGACAGAGAGTGAGAGCCAGCTCTGCCGTGAGTGGTCACTAATTCCAAACATCCACAATCACGGACCCACCTGTTGCATCCCACAGCAGCAGACAACCATTGTTTACATTTTGTCTCTGAAGCCTCTCAGCTTCTCAGAAGGGAAAAAATCCTAAGAAAGGATTTTCCTACAAAGATGTCTGCGACAGTCTGGGATGGGGGGGGGTGCATCCAGCGGGGTCCCAGCCCCCAGAGCAGGCACTCCCAGCAGCCAGGGCCTTTCCCAGGGCAGTGCCTTTGCCTTGGGGGTGAAGCTGCCCTGACTCCGCCACCTCTCCCCCCGGGGCAGCGGTGAAGTTCGGCCGCATGTCCAAGAAGCAGCGGGACAGCCTCTACGCCGAGGTGCAGAAGCACCAGCAGAGCCAGGAGCAGAGCGGCGGCGCCAAGGACGAGCCCGAGTCGCTGAGCCGCGTGTACACCACGAGCGTCAGCAGCGGCCTCTCGGACCTGGACGACATCTCCACGCTGTCCGACGGGCTCCTCTTCGACTTCCCCCTGACCCCCGACGGCAGCAGCACCTACTACAACCTGGACCTGCTGGCCTCGGCTCAGCCCTCGCCCGACCAGTCCAGCCTGGACGTGGCCGATGCCACGCTCATCAAGCAGGAATCCCTCTATGAGCTGATGCTGGAGCCGGCGCTGCTGGCACACGGGGCGCTGGAGGGTGCCCAGCTGCCCCCTGACATCTCTGTCCTGGAGATTGGTGAGTGCCAGGGCAGGGCAGGGGGGTGTGTGTGGCCACGAGGATGAGTCAGTGAGTCAAAGGATGCAGGAGGGATTCATCCCTCCACCACTTACACTTGGGATGGGAGTGAGTCCTTCCCTAGTGAGGGATGGGATGGAGAGAGGGATGGAGACAAGGACAGGGACAGGGATGGAGAGAGAGATGGGATGGAGAGAGGGATGGGGATGGAGAGAGGGATGGGATGGAGAGAGGGATGGGATGGAGAGAGGGATGGGGATGGAGAGAGAGATGGGATGGAGAGAGGGATGGGATGGAAAGAGGGACAGGGATGGAAACAGGGACAGGGATGGAGAATGGGGCAGGGACGGAGACAAAGATGGGGATGGGGACAGGGATGAGGGTGCAGATGGACAGGGATGCAGGAAGACAGGGATACAAACAGTGGTGGAGGGGCAGGCAGGGATGGGGGTGCAGAGGGGAATGGAGATGAAGATGGATGGGGATGAAGGTAAGGACAGGGATGCAGACAGGGATGGGGATGCAGGAAGGGATGGGGATGGGGCAGGGGTGTGGATGGAGGCACTGTCCCGGGGGTACAGTGATGGCATCCCTGGGGGAACCAAGGGCATCCCTGAGGGTACCAAGGGCATCCCTGGGGCTACTGATGGCATCCCTGAGATATTGAGCACTCCTGGGGGGTACCAATGGCTGCCCTGGGGGTACAAAGGGCATCCCTGGGGTGCATACCTGCTGCCACCCCAGCACCTTGCAGGACACCCAGCCCTGGGGACACACACCCGCTCTAGGGGAAGATGTCCTTGCCCATGGAATGAGATTTAAGATGAATAAATGGATGGGATTTAAGCTTCCAACCCAAACCATTCTGGGCATCCCTGGGGTACTGAGCATCCCTGGGGGTACCAATAGCATCCCTGGGGGTACCAATAGCATCCCTGGGGGTACCAGTAGCATCCCTAGGGTACTGAGCATCCTTGGGGGTACCAGTAGCATCCCTGGGACATGGAGCATCCCTGTGGATGAGCCCAGCCTCAGTTCCTGGAGCAGCCCCAAGGCTCCCTGATGGATGGAGCTCAGCACACCCAGGGTCTGTGGCACATCCCTTGCTTGCTCTGGGCTCAGCCCCTGCTGCCCCATCTCTCCTCACACCCCGTGACACCGTGTGAGAGCCCCACCACCCCTCCAGCCCTCAGCCCCACAGCCCTAGAGGCCAGGACAGGGTTGGGGTGCCCAGGTGTCACCTCCTGCTGTCCCCCCACCCTGCAGACCGGGTGGCCCAGAACGTGGTGAAGTCCCACCTGGAGACGTGCCAGTACACCACGGAGGAGCTGAAGCGCCTGGCCTGGAGCCTCTACTCACCTGAGGAGGTTCGTGCCCTGCAGAGCAAGGTGAGTGCCACTGCCACCACAGCCCCTGGCACAGCCACTGTCCCCTGGGGCCGTCCATGGGTGAGCAGGGTCCTGTCAGTGCTTGGGAGATGCCCAGAAGGGGAGGTTGCTGTGGCAGCTCACAGCCCAGGTGTCCCAATGTCACCGTACCCTGTGGATGGCACAGCACTGGGGTCTCATCCCTGTCCTAGGGGGTGACAGAGCTGGGCTCCCAGTGCACCCTGAGTGTACCCCATGGATGGCACAGCACTGCCCTGGGGTGACAGAGCTCATTCTTGCTCTGGGGTGACAGAGCTGGAGTGGCAGCACACCCTGAGTGTCCCCTGTGGATGGCACAGCACTGGGGTCTCATCCCTGTCCTAGGGGGTGACAGAGCTGGGGTCCCAGTGCACCCTGAGTGTACCCCATGGATGGCACAGCACTGCCCTGGGGTGACAGAGCTCATTCTTGCTCTGGGGGTGACAGAGCTGGGATCCCAGCACTCCCTGACAGTGTCCCCCATGGATGGCACAGCACTGGGGTCTTGTCACTGCCCTAGGGGTGGCAGAGCTGGAGTGCCAGAGGCACAGCACACCCTGAGAGTATTCCCCATGGATGGCACAGCACTGGGGTCTCACGCCTGCCCTGAGGGGGTCACAAAACTGGGGTTCCAGGGTGCCAGCACACCCTGAGAGTGTCCCCTGTGGATAGCACAGCACTGGGGTCTCATCCCCGTCCTGGGGTGTGGCAGAGCTGGGGTGCCAGCACACTCTGAGTGTCCCCCATGGATGGCACAGCACTGGGGTCTCGTCTCTGTCTTGGGGAGTCACAAAACTGGGGTGCCAGGGTGCCAGCACACCCTGAGAGTGTCCCCTGTGGGTGGCACAGCATTGGGGTCTTGTCCCTCTCATGGGAGGGTCACAGAGCTGGGGTGCCAGCTCACCCTAAGTGTCCCCCATGGATGGCACAGCACTGGGGTCTCACCCCTGCCCTGGGGGTGACAGAGCTGGGGTGCCAGCACACCCTAAGTGTCCCCTGTGCATGGTATGGCTCTGGGGTCTTGTTCCTGCCCTGGGGGTGACAGAGCTGGGGTGCCAGGGTGCCAGCACCCCCTGAGAGTGTCCCCTGTGGCACAGAGCTGCGAGGCCATGTGGCAGCAGTGCTCGCTGCAGATCTCCAACGCCATCCAGTACGTGGTGGAGTTCGCCAAGCGCATCGACGGCTTCATGGAGCTCTGCCAGAACGACCAGATCATCCTGCTGAAAGCCGGTAAGGGGGGAGCCCCCCTGGCCCCCTGCCACCCCCTGAGTGTCCCCACCGTCCCCTGCCACCCCCTGCGTGTCTCCATTGTCCCCTGCCACCGCCTGCGTGTCCCCACCGCCCCCTGCCACCCCCTACCCCTCTCCCGAGCAGAGCCATGGGGCCAGAAGCAAATCCCATCTCTTCTCTTGGCTGGTGCTTTCCTTTTTGGGGTCCCCCCCGGCTGCCCCAGTTCTCCCAGTGCTGGGGGAGCAGGTGCTGGGCTGGAAGGAGCTGCAGGTCACATCCAAGGGTGATGGTGAAGGGGGGCACGTGGGGAGTGCCTGCCTCGGGCACAGGCTTTTCTCCATCCAAATGTCACCCAGAAACTGGGAGGGAAATGAGAACAGAAGGTTTTCCTCTGGGAGAAGGGGTGCCAAACTCCAACAGGAGCGGGGAGGATTGAGAGAAAAGGATTGGCCTCTTCTCCCAGCAAGAGACTGGGAAGAGGAGGATGATGGCAGCGCACACCCACGTCCCCCATCCTTCCATCTGCCCAAGCTGGCAATGCCGTGCCCAGGCCAGGGAGCTGAATGTGCAAAATCCCCAAAACACTGGGAGAACCTCAGAGTTTCTGATCTGTCAGAGCTGGGGAGCTGAGATCAGCACCCAGCCCTGGGGACACATGCCAGCGTCCCTGCAGGGTGCTGTACCCCAAAGCCAGAGCTGGCTGTGCCTGAAGCGCTGGAGTTTAACTCATTCTTTCATTTCTTCCTTCCATTTTCTTTTTATTTATTTTGTTTTCACCCTTTCCTCTCTCTCGGTGCTCCACCACGACCTCGGTCTCTCTGTGCCTGGCTGCGAATGACTGGATAATATTTCCCTTTGGTGAAATATTGTGGTCACAATTGGACACCTAAAAAAAACCCAACCAATCCCAAAAACCCAAACTGGATTTGTTGAATTACCCATGCTGCTCTTGGGAACGAACAATCTGGACCTCAAACGTGCACTGGGGGCTTTCCTCTTTCTTACATTTGGTCCTGGGGTGACGGAAACCCCCCTGACCTTCCCCACCCTGCCCTGCCCTGCCCTCGTCTGCGCTCTCTCTGCCTACATCAGGTTGCCTCGAGGTGCTCCTGATCCGCATGATCCGCGCCTTCAACCCCCTGAACAACACCGTCCTCTTCGAGGGCAAGTTCGGTGGCATGCAGATGTTCAAATCTCTCGGTAAGGGCTCCAGCTGCCCCTCCCTTCTCCTTCTCCCTTCTCCTCCTTCCTTCTCCTTCTTCCTTCTGTTCCTTCTTCTCCATCTTCCTTCTCCGTCTTCCTTCTCCTTCTCCCTTCTCCTCCTTCCTTCTCCTCCTTCCTTCTCCTCCTTCCTTCTCCTCCTTCCTTCTCCTCCTTCCTTCTCCTCCTTCCCTCTCCTTCCCTCTCCTTCCTTCCTTCCTTCCTTCCTTCCTTCCTTCCTTCCTTCCTTCCTTCCTTCCTTCCTTCCTTCCTTCCTTCCTTCCTTCCTTCCTTCCTTCCTTCCTTCCTTCCTTCCTTCCTTCCTTCCTTCCTTCCTTCCTTCCTTCCTCTCCTTCCTTCCTTCCTTCCTTCCTTCCTTCCTTCCTTCCTTCCTTCCTTCCTTCCTTCCTTCCTTCCTTCCTTCCTTCCTTCCTTCCTTCCTTCCTTCCTTCCTTCCTTCCTTCCTTCCTTCCTTCCTTCCTTCCTTCCTTCCTTCCTTCCTTCCTTCCTTCCTTCCTTCCTTCCTTCCTTCCTTCCTTCCTTCCTTCCTTCCTTCCTTCCTTCCTTCCTTCCTTCCTTCCTTCCTTCCTTCCTTCCTTCCTTCCTTCCTTCCTTCCTTCCTTCCTTCCTTCCTTCCTTCCTTCCTTCCTTCCTTCCTTCCTTCCTTCCTTCCTTCCTTCCTTCCTTCCTTCCTTCCTTCCTTCCTTCCTTCCTTCCTTCCTTCCTTCCTTCCTTCCTTCCTTCCTTCCTTCCTTCCTTCCTTCCTTCCTTCCTTCCTTCCTTCCTTCCTTCCTTCCTTCCTTCCTTCCTTCCTTCCTTCCTTCCTTCCTTCCTTCCTTCCTTCCTTCCTTCCTTCCTTCTCTCCCTATCCTCTGCTTTTCCCTCTCCCCTTATCCTCTCTCCTCTCCCTCTGCAACCCAGACAAGGCTGGAATTTGCCAGATGAGTGCCCAGGACCCCTCCCCACCCATCTCCTCTCCCAAAACCTTTCCAAGCTCCCGGTGCTGCTGGGTGGGCAGAGCAGTGACAGTGACATGTCCCTGCTGTCCCCTCAGGCTGTGACGACCTCATCGGTGCTGTCTTCGAGCTGGGCAGGACCCTGTGCCGCCTGCAGCTGTCGGACGAGGAGCTCGCCCTCTTCACTGCTGCTGTCCTGCTCTCCCCAGGTACTGGGGGCCCCAAATCTGGGGGTGTCCTGTGGGGAGAGCTGAGCCCATAAACCTCCCTTGGTGCATGATTTCAGTTACTCCTGGGAAAGGAGCTTGGGGGGAAAAATGCATCTAGAGGTGGGCAAAATGCATCTGTCGTTCCTTGGTGGGAAGAGGAACCGTGTCACCCATGGTGGGGTGGGGAGCAGAGGGAGGAGTCAAGTGTCCCCAAAACCATCCTGGGGAGCAGGAAGGGTTAAAAGAGGCAGGGACCACTGCCCTGTGCATGGGAGAGATCCTTGGTGGCTCTGACCCTGTGGCTGTGGGAAATGGATTCATCTCTAATAGTGATAAAGTTCTAATAGTTAGCTTCTAATTGTGATAGCACGATTTATAACATATATTATATGTTATAAGTAAAACATATATTTAAAACCTATATCACATCACATCACATCAATCATATCATATCATATCATATCATATCTATATTATATATTACATTACATTACATTACGTTACATTATATTACATAATATTGCATATTATATAATATGTAATATATAATATATAATATATTATATATTATATAATATGCAATATTATGTAATGTAATGTAATGTAATATATAATATCATGTATTACATATTATATATTATATATTATATATTATATATTATATATTATATATTACACATTACATTACATTATACATATATTTACTAAAAATAAAATAAAAGTTCTTAAAACACCTCTCCATTGCCCCATCTCTAAGTCAGAAAAGAACCTGATCCAACAAGTGCTGACTCTGTCCCTCCTCTCCCCCAGACCGCCCGTGGCTGACTGAGTCCAAGAAGGTGCAGAAGCTCCAGGACAAGATCTACGTGGCCCTGCAGCACGAGATCCAGAAGAAACACTCCGCTGAGGACAAGCTCTCGAAGGTGGGGGCGCACAAACCCAGCCAGGGGAGCAGGGGGTGTCTGAGCTGGGGGATGTGGCTGGGCCAGAGCTCAGGAGTCACACACATTCTGGTGAGAGAGACCTCAAACCTGTCAGAGGAGGAGAAGAATTTCTCCTTCCAAGGGCTGTGAATCTCCCTTGTGGTGCAGGCAGTGCTGCTGAACCTGGCAGTGCACCAAGAAGTGGGGTTTTTTTAGGAAAAAGAGCCATTTTGGGAATGCTTTGACCTGCACCGAGCTGGGATGGGGAGGAGCACCCGCTGTGGAAAGATGAGGGTTTGGGGTGAGGCTAGGTTGCTGCCAGGCTGCCCAAAGGTGGGGAATCTGCCAGGTTTGATCCCCAAACCCACCCCCTGTGTCCATGGAAGGGGGAACAGCAGTGCAGAGGACACTGAGTGGTCCCCAAACCCCCCTGCTTGTCCCCAAATCCCCCTGCTTGTCCCCAGGGGAGGGGGAACAGCAGCATCAGGGCCTGCACACCCAGCACCCCAGCGGTCACCAGCTCCTTCTCTCCCTGCAGATGGTTTCCAAGCTGCCCTTGATGAAGACCATTTGCAACCTGCACTTGGACAAGCTGGAATTTTTCCGTCTCCTGCACCCGGAGACTGCCATGAACTTCCCCCCTCTCTACAAGGAGGTTTTCAACTCTGAGCTTCAGTACAGCGACCCCCGGGAGAGCTAAGGCCAGGAGCCAGCGGCCCCCTTGGAGTTCCCCAAAATTTGGAGCCAAAACTGCACTTCAGAGGTTTGGGGCAATTTATTTAAATCAAATAATCAAAGGCAAGAGAACCCCCGGGGGGGCTGCGGTGCCTCCCTGGCCCCGTCTCCTCGCTGTGGATTGCAATAGCTCTTGAATGTAAAGCACCTTGAAGGAAAAAAAAGCAAATGGACTTTGCCATACCAGTGAAATGAATGTGAAATCTCTGCTTGGGAGAGGAGATGCTCCTGGCAGTGGTGAGGGACAGGCTGCTCCTGGTGACACGGGAGGAGGGAGTGTCCTTCCCGCTGTCCCGGCTGCGCTCTCCACCTCCCGTTTTTATTTCTTTGTTTTTTTTAATTATTATTTTTATTTTATTGTGGTTTTTTTAACCCGATCATCAGGCATGGGATAAAGAAGGGGTGATGCTGACTCGGCTGGGTCGGGTTGGGGCTGCAGCTGAGGAGAGGGAAAGGACAGAGAGAGCCTTTGCTTTATTTCATCTCCCATGGGTGCAGTGGGACCCTGGGAGCTTGGCCAGGAAAGGTCTGGCTGTGGCTGGTGGGGGATTCACCACAGGATTTTCTTGTAGGGAAGCTGCTTTGAGGGAAAAGATGCTCAATGCAGCAGGGGAAGAGTTTTGCAGGGTCTCCATGCCCTCCATCACAGCATTCTCCCAAATTCCCAGCCAGCTCCTTGTCCAGCTGGGTGACACCTGACTTTGTGGAGCTGGTGCCTCGTGCCACTCTGTGCATCCCAAAAGCTTTTCCAGGCCCATGGGACTTCAGCCAGAGCCCAAATCCTGGCCATCCCACCCCAGAGGCAGCCGTGGCACTGGAGGGGCTCCAGGGCTGTCCCTGTCCCCGTGGTGGCCGCAGCTCTGGGTGCTGCTGTTGTGTGTAGCTCTCTTATCAATCCCATTAAAACTGCCCCAAGGTTCAGCACCCAGAGCAGGGTTTGTGACCCTTTCCCCACCCCATCCCCAGGTTCCCCTTTCCCACACCACACACAGGTGTGGCTGCAGGCTGAGTTGGACCCAGGCTTTCCCCTCAATGAGCTCCCTAGAATTGTTCTTTTGGGAGTTGCTCTTGAGTTAGCAGGATTTAGGAGGTTTTTAGGGGGAGAAACTGCCTGTTGGAGCCAAGGGGAAGTGCAAGCTCCTTATTCCCTCTGAGAATAAGGCTGGTTGGAAGGAATGTGGTGTTTGGGACCTGCTGCTCCTTTTGGGAGGCTCAAAAGGGGATGAAGGAAGGATTGGTGGGATGATGCTGTTCTAGGCCACGGCAGCAGGGGATGCTTGAGAGACTCTGTGGCTCTGCAAATGGATTTTTCCGTCCCTGCTCCTGCTCTCACTGCAGCAAATGCCAAAAAAACTACAAGGGAAAAACCTGCTCTGAGGCAGCCCCAGTTTCTGCTGACAAAGGGCTAAAATCCCAATCTCCTTTCCTGCTCTGTGCTGATTCCTCGTGCACCCAATCCCATCCTCGGGCAGCTCCGAGCGGGAGCCAAAACCTTTGGATCCACAACTGCACCCCTCAAACCAAACCAGCAGCTTTCTTAGCAACGTGAGGGATACTCCTGCTTTTGTCAAAACACCTCCTAGGGAAGACCATGGACCAACCTTGACGAGGGAAGACTCTCCCATGGGATTTCTGCTCGGCTCCAAGGCAGAGGGAATTTGGGAGCAGCCGCCGCGTGGCTTTGCTGACCACATCCCACCAGCAAACTCCCATGGCTTTGCTGACCACATCCCACCAGCTTCTGGGAGCAGATTGGAGCCTGCCAGCCTTGGCTCCCTCTCTGCTGGAGCCAGGTCTCTGGGAAAAGGCTGCCAGCCCTCCCACGGCCCCACGCGACGTCCAGTGCCAATGTGTGGCTGTCCAGCGCAGCGTCCACGGCGTGGGGATGTGCCCGGCTCCTCTCCTGCCCTCTGCAAAGCTTGGACAGAAGAGAGAAGTCAGTACTGCCTTTTATGTCCAGAGGGTTGTGCCTTTTTTTTGTGTTGTTTTTTTTGGAAGCGTCATTTCCGACAGCGCCGTTCACTTCCCGGAAAAAGCAGCCCCAGAACGCGACTGAGCTCGGAGGGAACAGCCCGTGGGGTTTGGGAACATTTGGGGAAAAAAACCCAGAAATTTATTTAAAAAAAAAAAAAAAAAAAAAAGCACACACCCTTCTTTTTGCCCTCAGTGTTTGTCAGCCAACACAACCAACACGCCACCGAGTTCATTTCATCCGGCAAAGAACCCAGGAAAGCACCTTAATTTGGGAACATCAGAGCCCGTGGGGAGAGATTCTGGATTATTCTGAGCAATAAGAGCCCCCCCGTGGGAACCTAGGGAAGACTGGAAGTATTAAACACGTGTAACTCGACCTGCCAAACTGCAGGAACCTGCACTTTTCAGTTCTCTTCAGAGGAACCGACTTGATTCGATGATTATTTTTGGGAGGGGATATAAAAGTGATTCGGTGTCGATTCGGTGATTGCTGGCCTGGGGTGGGTGCCACGCCTGGGAAGGGATGGCAGGGGGTGGAAAGGGATGGCAAGGGATGGAAAGGGATGGCAGGGGTGGAAAGGGATGGCAAGGGATGGCAGCCCCTGCTTGGGGCTCGCCAGGGCTGTGCCAAGGTTCCTCACCCCTGCTGGGCCACCCAGAGCTCAGAGCTTGCAGGGAAATGACAAAACCTGGGCAGAAATGCCCCAAAAAAAGGGAGATTTCCCTTTCCCCTGTGGCCAGTGGGGAGGGGGCCAGGAGCCCTGAGCCCCCCATGGCTCTGGTGCTCCAGAGATGTTCCCATCCCAACATGGGATGTTCCTTTCCAGCAGCCCTGGGCTGCCAGCTGGGGCTCCTTTCCAGACCAAGATTAATTTAGTGTTTGTTTGTCTGCTCTGGCAGTGTAGCTGAGTGTCCATTTCCACCCACAGAACCCTCACACTGTGTATAAAGATGGATCAAAAATATATATAATATATATTCTTGTGAATGTTGGTGCAAAAGAGAAAAATATATAAAGTTTTGGTCGGCTTTATGTTATTTTTTATCTCTATGAATGAAAGGAAGAAATGGAAAACCTTTTATTTCCATTTACCACCCCTCCACACATTACCTACCTGTAGATACCAACAGGTTTTATGGAAATGTTTTACTTTTTAGATTTAGGAAAATGCTTCTGTTCTCATTGAATGTTCTGTCTTGTAAGATTGTAATTTCTATTTTTTTAAAGAAAAGAAAATAACTAAATAAAATTTCCTCTTTCAGACCAGTCAGCTTAGGAAGGGAGGGCAGGGGAGGGAGAAACGTTTATTTAAGGACAAAAACTGTTGTTGGAATTTTTCATAACATTAAATAAAAAGTAATATAATGTATGGATGACAACCTTTTTACTGAGGTGTGTTCAATAGGTACCTAGATGTATATTGCACAAAATTTACAGGAAGAAAAATAAAGTCTGTTTCACAAGTTTAACAAAATATATATATAATGCTGGAAATAATTTTAAATTTTAGGAAAGAGGGAGAGTGGAAATGAATCCCTCAAAGTGATGGAAAAAATTTTAATTTCTTCCATGAGTTAAAGACTGAGCTTTACCAGAATCCCAGAATGGTTTAGGTTGGAGGGGACCTCAGAGCCCATCCAGTGCCATGGCAGGGACACCTCCCACTGTCCCAGGCTGCTCCCAGCCCTGCCCAGCCTGGCCTTGGGCACTGCCAGGGATCCAGGGGCAGCCCCAGCTGCTCTGGGAAATCCATTCCAGGGATGGATTCCACAATTCCTGCCCAATATCCCATCCATCCTGAGCAGGATTTGGACATAAAGGCAGATTTCAGGCACTGGGAGGTGCCTGGCTTCACTTAATGCACAGCAGAGCTGAGGGACAGGGATTGCACCTGGCAGTGCCAGGGACACATTTTGGGGCAGAAGAGTGGAGACAGGTCTGGGGAGATGGTGCATCTGTGGGGAGGAATCAGGGACATCCAAGGAGCATTTGGGAGTCATTTCCAAACAGTTCCCAGTCCTAGGATGGAAGGAACATCTCAGATATACCAGGGCATTATACATGGATGTTCATGGATGTCCTGGATTTAACAAGGATGCCAGGCACTAATCTCTGCTCTGGCACAGGGACAGGAGCCCAGCAAGGGCTGCAGCTGTGCCAGGCCTTGGCATGGAGCTCAGGGCAAGGTTCTGCCCCCGGAGGCTGCTGGGCACTGCCCAGGCTGCCCAGGGAATGGTGCCAAGGCTGCCAGAGCTGCAGGAGCATTTGGACACAGAATTCACAGAATCACAGAATTCACACAATCACAGAATTCCAGAATCACTGGGTTGAAAGAGACCTCCAAGGTCATTGAGTCCAACCCAGCCTCAACCCCTCAGCTGAACCCTGGCACCCAGTGCCACATCCAGGCTTTGTTAAACACACCCAGGGATGGGGACTGCACCACCTCCCCGGGCAGCCATTGCAGAACTTTATCACCTTTCTGTAGAAAACTTTTTCCTGATATCCAACCTGAATTTCCCCTGGCACAGCTTGAGGCTGTGTGCTCTGGTTCTGTCAGTTCCTGCAGACAGAGCCCAGCCCCAGCTGAGCACAGGCACCTTTCAGGAGCTGCAGAGAGTGATGGGGGCACCCCTGAGTCTCCTTTTCTCCAGGCTGAGCACCCCCAGCTCCCTCAGCTGTTCCTCACAGGGTTTGTGCTCCCAGCCCCTCACTGACAGAGCTCCCAGGGGTGTCAGGGTGGGGTTTGGGGGGGCTGTGCAGGGACAGGGGCTGCACTGATCATCCCTGAGGGTCCCTGCTAACTCAGAATATTCCAGGACTCTTTGAATCTCTGCTCTGGGGGCACACACACAAAGGGATCACTGGGTGTGAAGACACATCCTGGTTTCCTTCTGTGAATCTCACCTGGGTGTCCATTCCCTGCTGGACAGATCAGAGCTGTGTCCCCAGCACACAGCTGGGCTGGTCAGGAGCTGTGGGGCAGAGGGAAATAACAAAAAGAATCCTTGGAGCAGCAGGGCCCGGCAAAGCCCTGGGCCATTCCCAGGGGACAACACAGCTCCTCCTCCTCCTCCTCCTCCTTCCCACCCATCTGGGGCTCACATATTGCAGCATAAACCCTGGGCAAAGCAGGGCACAGCTTGGGGAGGTGTTGGGAAAGGCAATCACCCACTTTGGGGCCTCCCCGGGGTGTCCAGGGAATATATATTATATATTCTATTCTATATTCTATTACATATTCTATATATTCTATATTCTATTTTCTATATTCTATATTCTATTTTCTATATTAATATATCTAGAAACAGAATATATAGAACATATATAATATATAATGTATAATATAAAATATATAAATATAAGATAATATAATACAATATAATAATATTATATATAACAATAAATATTATATTTCTAGTTATATTAATATAGAATATAAAATATAAAATATAGAATATCGAATATAGAATATAGAATATAGAATATAGAATATAGAATATAGAATATAGAATATAGAATATCGAATATAGAATATAGAAAATATAATATAGAATATAAAATATAATATATATAATTGAAGATATAAGATATAAATCGATATAAGAGATAAGATTTAAGATATATATGTGAGAGCTCCATGTGGGAGCTCCAGACCCTTGGATGCTGCACACTGACATTTTGGCTTTAATTTTTAGAAAACATTTGTCTTTTTTTTCTCCCCCCAAATCCTATTTCTTTGGTGTATTTTGAGGAAATAAAATAATCAATTAAAGCATGGCTTTAAACAAAAAAAAAAATGTTTAGGGAAAATATCTCCAAGGAGGAATCTGGGAATGGCCAAGGAGGTTTCAGAGCTGGAATCGGGGGTCAGGAGGGATGTGATCAGGGGACAGGGGACAGGAGTTTGGGGTGGCCCTGGCGCTGTCCCCAGTAACTCTCCCTGTTTTACTGGTCCAGCAGCACTGGATTTACTGGGGCCGAGTGACCTCTGCTGGTTCACACCCAAAATCCTCCCTGCGTGTCGAGCATCCCATGGATTTCAGGGCAGGGCGAGGGCTTTGGGGAAATTTGGGGGCAAGTTTGCCCAGGGATGAGCCTGACCCGCTGCCTGGAGCTGGCAGTGACAGAAAGCACGGCCCCAGAGCCTGGAAATGTCTTTTAAAGTCCAGCTGGGGTTTTACACACCCCGAATTAATAGGATTTGCAGAGCTGAGAGCTTGCAGAGGGATCCCTGCTATATTAAGGAGTCTAATGTGGTGAAAATAAGGACTTAAGGAGCTCTAGAAGTGTTCAGGCTGGAAGGGACCAGAGGAAAAAAAAAAATAAATAAACAAAATAAAATTCCTCTTTTAGACCAGGCAGCTTGGGAAAGGAGAGGAGGGGAGGAAGAAATACTAATTTAAGGACAAAACTGTTGTAGGAATTTTCACAACATTAAATAAAAAGTAATGTAATGTATGGATGGCAACCTTTTTACTGAGATGTATTATGTGGGTACATATGTATATATTGCACAAAATTTCAAAATTTACAGGAAGAAAAGTAAAGTCTGTTCTATGAAGTAAAAAAAAAAAAAAAAAGTAAAGTAAAAAATCCCACAAACAATCCTGTTAATAATGTTGGGAATAATGATTTTATATTTTAGCAAAGAGTGAGATTGAAAATGAATCCTTCAAGGTCTTTAATTGGAAAAAATTTAATTTCTTCTGTGCTCTTGGGACCGAGCTGTACCAGAATCCCAGAATGGTTTGGGTTGGAAGTGTTTTTGTTTTTTTAAAATTTTAAAAGTTTGATAGTAATAAAATGGTTATAAAAATAGCAATATATTTAGAGTAAAAATAATTTTGGACAATTTTGATTAGGACAATATGAGACAATAGAAAAAAAAGTTACAAACAGTCCAGGTACCCTTTCTGGGCAACACGAGCCCAAAACAGGACAGTTAACAGAGGATTAACCCTTAAAAACAACAACCTGTTGCATATTCATACATCTCATACATGATGCATAAATTCCATTCAAACACAGGATTCTGTCTGGTCAGTGTCAACTTCTTCCTCTGAATTCTGACGGTGTTGTCACAGCTGAGCAAGGCAGGAAGAAGTTCGTTTCTCCTGATAATGGAGCAATAAATTCTCTTTTTCTGAAAGATTCAGGTGTCCTGTGGCTGCTATCTCAGTGCAAGTCCTTTCTTTAGAAAAAAAGTATCCTACATAGCATAGTTCCTACTTTAACATTTTGTTATAACCTAAAACTATATTTAACACACTACTTAAGAGAATTAATACAGCATCACTTTCTAACACAACACTTATAATATTCATTTTAATATTTGCGAAAAGCCAATCATAAAATATGTTTTTTTTCACAGGAAGGGACCTTAAATCTCATCTAATATATAACTTTATACCTGAATTTTAAGCTGCTGTGCCTTGAATGATCTTGAAGAAAGGAGGGTAACAGTGCTGGAAGAGCACTCTGAAGCTAAATCTGAAGGAGAAAGCAGACCATGTTTGATATCTTTATTAATGTCAAATGATCATAGAATTCCAGACTGGTTTGTGTTGTGAGGGACCTCAGAGCCCATCCAGTGCCACCCCTGCCATGGCAGGGACACCTCCCACTGTCCCAGGTGCTCCCAGCCCTGCCCAGCCTGGCCTTGGGCACTGCCAGGGATCCAGGGGCAGCCCCAGCTGCTCTGGGAAATCCATTCCAGGGATGGATTCCACAATTCCTGATTCCCAATCTCCCACCCAGCCCTGCCCTGTGGCAGTGGGAGCCATTCCCTGTGTCCTGTCCCTGCAGGCCTTGTCCCCAGTCCCTCTGCAGCTCTCCCGGAGCCCCTTCAGGCCCCAAAAGGGGCTCTGAGGTGTCCCTGGCTCCCCCTCTCCTCCCGGTGAACATTCCCGTTCGCCCGGCCGTGTCCCGGCCCCGGGGTCGCTCCCGGTACTTCGCACAATTCTGTCCCTCCCGGCTGCCGTCCCGCGCCACCACCCCTCCCCTCCGCCCTGCCCCTCACATGATAGCGGTGGGTGTGCGTCGCAATGCACGCTGGGAGTTGTAGTTCGCAGCGCGCGGCGCGCAGCGGCGGCGGTTACTGGCGGGACTCTGTTTCCCAGCGCGCCCCGCGGCGGCCCGGGGGGATCGGGACCGGGCGCTCGCTGAGGTGGGCGCGGGGGGATCGGGCCGGGGGAAGCGGGCGGGCGGGGGGCGACATGGGCGGAGGGATGGAGGAGACGGGGCTCGGGGAGGGGGACCGCGGCTGGGGGGAACCGGGGGCCGGGAGGGGGAGCTGAGGGTCGGGGGAGTGGCGAGGGAGGGGGAGCTGAGGGATGAGGGGAGCAGCGGCGGGGGACCGGGAGCTGAGGGGAGCTGAGGGCCGGGAGGGGTCTCGGGGCGAGGGGTGGCGGTGACCCTCCCTCAGCCCGGCGAGGGGTCCCAGGGCAGCTCCGAGGGCGGGATCGGGGACAGCTCCGGGGGGACGAGCCGGGCCGGCTGTGAGGGGGAATCGGGGCCAGCCCGGGCGGGGAGGGATCGGGGGCAGCCCCGCTGGGAGCCGCGATCGGGGGCAGCGGGCGGGAGGAGCCGCGTCCCGTGTGCCCTCCCCGGGGGCTGCCGGCTCCGTCCGCTGCCCGGTGCTCTCGGAATCGCCTCTCGGGAATCGCCTCTGTTCCCGGCTTGGCCCCGGGGACACAGGGGGACACAGCGGGGACATAGCGGGGACAGGGGGACACAGCCGCCGGGGCAGTTCGTGACTCCTCCAGGGGTTGTGAGGGTGAACCTCGCTGCTCTCTGTGGCTCGGGTATCGCAGATGTGTGTGTTGCCCTCGACAGACAGCACCTGCATGTCGTAGTTTTATTTCCCCTTCTGATTTCCCCTTCTTGTTTCTAATCTCAGCGTTTTGTAACTCTCTCAAGAAACTCTGTGATGAAGAGAGCAGTAGGTTAGAAATTAAGCGATTGGTGGAATGATTTATCTGCGTTTCAGTTTTTCTGGGCTGTTTAATATTTTTGCTGCTGTCTGCAGTCCAGTTCTTCTGTGTGAGGCCAGTGTGAGCAGGTGACAAGGGGTGGAACAGCCTGGTGTCCTAAGCCCGTTCCATCTCTTGTTTCTGGGTGTTTTTGTGTTTTCTGTTTTCTTGAGCCATCTGAGCGTCTGTTCCTGAGCAG
Organism: Melospiza melodia melodia; assembly: GCF_035770615.1. Lineage (NCBI taxonomy): Eukaryota > Metazoa > Chordata > Aves > Passeriformes > Passerellidae > Melospiza > Melospiza melodia. The sequence continues at coordinate 27,096,386 of NC_086200.1, forward strand.
CCACGCTTCACTTCTGGACGTGGTTGTACCAAAGTCAATATTTGTCTGCTGTGGGTTTTGCATAGGCAAATTAAGGCTCCTGCTCACCCGCTGAGGCAGCACAGGGCTGTGTAAACAGGCTGGGGGAGCCCTGAGGGGAATTGCTTCCACATCTGCTGTGTCCCCAGCTCCAGGATGGGGGAGATGGGGCAGCAGAAGCCCCTGTACAGTCAGGAGTCCCCACAAACCTCCTGGAATGACATGGGAGTGGGATAACCCTTGTAATTTCACTGTCCCTGCTCCTTTCCTCAGGGCACTGCTGCCGTGCAGTTTCCCCCCTCTCCCTGGTTGTGCTGGGTGGATTTTGGAGTTATTTTCTGGCTGGCTGTGTCACTGCAGGGACAGTGTCCCACCCTGGGATGGCTGGGGGTGTGTCAGGGAGAGGAAGCACTGCCAGAGCCAGGCTGTGTCAGCTCTGGGTTTATAGTGCTGAGCTGATTGTTTTGGAGTGGCTGCTGCTGCCTTGGGCTCTCTGGGAAGTTCCTGGTGAGAGCTGGGAGGCTCAAACCCAGCCTTTTATCTCAAAACCAGTGCAGAGCCACCATTTTCTCTTTAAATTCAACTGGAGAGATCATGAGAAAGGTGTTAGCTTGTGTTGGGAGCAGCAGAGGCTGCGCTGATTCTCTGCTGAGCTGGGGGATTTCAAACCCAAATCTTTGGGATTCCTGTGGGGGTCTTGTTCCTTTTAGGCTCCTCTCAAAGGTCTGGGGTCTGCTGGCTCAGGGTGGCATCTGAAAGCCTGGTAGGCTGATGGTGCCCCCAAAGGCTCAGCTTGAGCCACTGTCAGGATTGTGTGTTGTGCCCAGGTTCCTCATTCTGCTCGTGTTCCCATCGTTAAATCCCTGCTGATGAGGATTGTGTGGGCAGCTCTGCTCTGTGCTGGGGCCCTGCCCCTCTGGGTGCTCTTGGGAAATGCTCTGGGTGAAACCTTGGAGTCAGGATTGTGTGGAAGCTCCTGTACTTGGAGTGAGGATTGTGTGGAATCTCCTGTACTTGGAGTCAGGATTGTGTGGAAGCTCCTAAACCCTGGAGTGAGGATTGTGTGGAAGCTCCTAAACCCTGGAGTGAGGATTGTGTGGAAGCTCCTAAACCCTGGAGTGAGGATTGTGTGGAATCTCCTGTACTTGGAGTGAGGATTGTGTGGAATCTCCTGTACCTGGAGTGAGGATTGTGTGGAAGCTCCTGTACCTGGAGTGAAGATTGTGTGGAAGCTCCTATACCTGGAGTGAGGATTGTGTGGAAGCTCCTGTACCCTGGAGTGAGGATTGTGTGGAAGCTCCTGTACCCTGGAGTGAGGATTGTGTGGAAGCTCCTGTACTTGGAGTCAGGATTGTGTGGAATCTCCTGTACCTGGAGTCAGGATTGTGTGGAAGCTCCTGTACCCTGGAGTGAGGATTGTGTGGAATCTCCTGTACCTGGAGTCAGGATTGTGTGGAAGCTCCTGTACCTGGAGTGAGGATTGTGTGGAATCTCCTGAACCTGGAGTGAGGATTGTGTGGAAGCTCCTGTACCTGGAGTGAGGATTGTGTGGAAGCTCCTGTACTTGGAGTGAGGATTGTGTGGAAGCTCCTGTACCTGGAGTCAGGATTGTGTGGAAGCTCTTGGCCTTGCTGCATCAGAGTCCTTAAAGATGGAAAAGGCCTCCAAGGTCATCAAGTCCATCCTGTGCCCCGTCCCCACCTTGTCCCCATCCCACTGCACTGTCCTTCCTTGGACACCTCCAGGGATGGAGACTCCAGACCTCCCTGGGCAGCCCCTGCCCCCTCTGACCACCCTTTCCATGGAGAAATTCCTCCTGATGTCCAACCTGAGCCTGCCCTGGCACAACTTGAGGCCATTTCCTCTTGTCCTATCTCTTGTTCCCTGGAAGCAGAGTCATCAAATCAGAATGAAAATACAAAGGCAGTACAGAAAATAGCCTAAAGCAAGGACTCAGAAACTGGGGGATCTGTTGGATTGAAAGTTTGGGAAATTGGGCTCTTCTGGGTTTGGCTGGGACATCTGCAGGGCACGAGAGGAGCCAGTGTCTCGTGAATCTGGTCTTGGGGACATGCTCCAGGTCCTTGGTGGGTTCATGGCAAAGCAGGAATGAATTCAGCTCTCCCACCTCCCTGTCACTGCTCCCCTTCTGGCCTGGCCTTTGCTTGTTCTCTGCCACCTTTCTGTGGTAGTGGAGAAAACAGCAGGGAGAAATAACAAACTTTTACTGAGGAGTTTGTAAGTTTGCTGGGGATACCAAATTAGGAGGAGCTGCTGACCCCCTGGAAGGCAGAGAGGCCCCACAGAGAGTCCCTGACAAATGGGGGCTGAGCAGCCCCAGCCATGTGACAAGTGACAAGGACAAGTGTCAGATCCTGCCCTGGGATGGGGCAGCCCTGGGTGCAGGGGCAGACTGGGGATGAGAGGCTGGAGAGCAGCGCCCTGGGAAGGGCCCTGGGGGTCCTGGTCAGTGCAAGTTGGATCTGAGTCACTGCTGGGTCCTGGCAGCCCCAAGGGCCACCCTGTGCTGGGGGCACCAGGCCCAGGGAGGGATTGTCCCACTCTGCTCTGCCCTGGGGCAGCCTCAGCTCCAGTGCTGGGGGCACTTTGGGCACCACGAGATCAGAAGGAGCCAAAGCTGTTGGAGAGTGCCCAGAGGAGGCACACCGAGCTGGGGAAGGGCTGAGGAGCAGCTGAGGGCACTTGGCTGGTTCAGCTGCAGCCCAGGAGACTGAGGGGAGGCTCCTCGGGGGCTGCAGCTCCTCCCCAGGGCAGGCACAGGGGCAGGGGCTGAGCTCTGCTCTGGCACAGGGACAGGAGCCCAGCAAGGGCTGCAGCTGTGCCAGGCCTTGGCATGGAGCTCAGGGCAAGGTTCTGCCCCCCGAGGCTGCTGGGCACTGCCCAGGCTGCCCAGGGAATGGTGCCAAGGCTGCCAGAGCTCCAGGAGAGTTTGGGCAACAGAATCACAGAATTCACAGAATCACTGGGTTGGAAGAGACCCCCAAGATCATGAAGTCCAACCCAGCCCCAACCCCTCAACTGAACCCTGGCACCCAGTGCCACATCCAGGAGCTCCCAGGGGTGCTCAGGGTGGGGTTTTTGGGGTGGCTGTGCAGGGACAGGGGCTGGGATCAATGATCCCTGTGGGTCCCTTCCAGCTCAGGATATTTCAGGATTCTGTGATACTCAAAGTGTGCCTCCAGGCAGATCCCCACAGGAATTCCTTCACAACATTTCCCCTAATCTGAGGTGGTGAACTGTTTCACACTGCAGTCACATTCAAAGGAATTTTGTTGTTGTCTGCCCGGACAAACAGCACTGCTGGTGTTTGTGTCGTGGTTTGAGAGGGAAGTGGTGTCCCTGGACCTGACACAGGGCATTTTGTCTGTGAGATCCTGGTGAAGAAAAGCTCCAAGTGTCTCCAGTGGACTCCTGAGTCATGTGCATTGGACTGTGAACTTCAGAGTTATTCATTGACCATGGATGAGCGTGGTGGAAAAAGGAAGTTCACTTCACACCAGAGTTTCCTTAGCGTGTGTGGGATTTTCCTCCCTCCACAAGCAGTGAGTTATAGATGAGGAAAATCTCTGCAGTGGGTGCAGGGTTTTGGACTTCACCTATTCCCAATTTAACTGAAAATATCCAGGTGAACAGGGATCTGATTTATGTGTTGGAGAGGGACTGTTTATAGGAGGGTGCAGTTAAGGGACAAGGGGGAATGGCTTCAAACTGACAGAGGGCAGGGTTAGATTGGATATTGGGATGAAATTCTTGGGAAGAAGGTCCCTATCCTTTTAGCAGGAGCTGGGAAGGTCAGCACATGTCAGAAAGGGATTACTCAATGTAAAACATGGCCATGTGTGCTTATCCTTGCTGAAAGAATTGTTCTTAATGCTGCTTTGTGGGTCCAAACCACATCTTTCTATGCAAGGGGGTGCTTCACCAGATTGCTGCTTTATCTGGAGGTTTTATTTATTTATTTGAGTTAAAACCTCTCCAGATCACCACAGGTCTCCTTGAGAGGAGAGCACAGGAAAACCATTGTTTGGCCTTGCAGGAAACCCATTGTCTGGTCTGTCAAGGCAGGAATGTCCCCCTCAGTCTTTGCTTCTGATCCTTTTCCAGTGGACAAACACCTCTGTGCAGCTGTAGGACACCGACACTGAAGTGCATCAGCTAAATAATCCTCTGAAGAAGAAGAAGAGGATTATTTGCAGGCTCATTCTTCAGTAATGGATTCCTCTCTCTTAATGCTTTAGTGTTCATGGGCCATTTGTTCTCCTCTTGAAATTCCCAGATCTCAACTGGGAGCAGCTGCAGAAGGGAGAGGTGAAGTTTTAATGGTGTTCTTAACCATCTTCATCCTTTGTTTTCTATTCACACGTCTGAAAAATGCAAAGGAAAAGGCTCCCAGTTACAAAATGCTTTTGGGCAGTGTTGAGGGACAGCCTTGAGGCCTCAGCTGTGGCAGGGATGGGGACAGAGCCTCCTGTCCCCACACTAGGGCTTCCTAGAGACTGGCAAGGAAAATAATATATTCTCCTCTGTGCAAGCATATTTAAGCTTGTACATCTCTGCAGAGGAAGAGCAGGCTGTGGTACAATCCCAGGTGCTGTTGTCTCCACAGGCTAGGTTAGAGGAAAAGAAAAGAAAAGAAAAGAAAAGAAAAGAAAAGAAAAGAAAAGAAAAGAAAAGAAAAGAAAAGAAAAGAAAAGAAAAGAAAAGAAAAGAAAAGAAAAGAAAAGAAAAGAAAAGAAAAGAGAAAAAGAGAAAAAGAGCTGTGCCAATGCAGCCTCCAGACTTTACCTGAGCACAGCACTGAGGTGCAGCAGAACCAGCTGCTGTAAATCCTGAGGGATTTTGGTGCAGCATGGCTGATCTCACCCCACTGCTGCTGCAGTTTCTGTGGTGTTTTAGGGGCAGATTTTAGTCTAGACTGCCTTAATTTCTGTCAGACTCCACAGTGCTGGTTTGCAGGGTTGCTTTGTGTGCTCTGTGTTTCCATTCTGGGATTTGCAGGTCGGGACACATGGTGTTTTTATCCTTAAGGAAGAAGGGGTGGAATTAAAACTCAGCAAAGACCTCTCTGTGTATTTCTTCTGTGGGATCAGCTCTGCCAAAATCAGCAACACAGCTCATGCTGGGTAAACTTCCCAGGATTGGCTTCTGCCAGAGCTACAGCCACACTCAGTGTGGTAACAGGAAGAATGAATCTGCATTTGTGCAGGATTTCTAAAATAACAAGGGGTGATGGGTTTGGTTCCAGCTGATTATTTTTTTGTTAAGCAGGAGTTTAGTGCCCAGCTAACAGGGATTATCTGTTTGTTCCAGGAGTTGGGAAGCACCACAGAGAGCCAGGAGCCAACAAATCATCTCAGCACCTAAATGAGGCATTAAGTCTGGTGAGCTCTGCACATTTCTCTTCCAATGTATGAGCTCTGCTGGGTACTCTGCCTGCCCTGGGAGCTGCAGATGTTCTGGCAGGGGCTCTTTGGGCATCCTCAGCCTTTGCCAGGGGGTGCCAGGGACACTTTTGTTTGCTGCCAGAGTGTCTCAGTTTGGACAGACAGGTGCCTGCTAAGAAAGGCAGGAGCCTCCCCTGAAATGGAGAATGTAAACCCTCCCCATCCCTCTGAATTGCTATAAATTTCAAATTGAGGGCCTCTCAGGTAAAAGAAATAATAAAGAAAAAGTTCCTTAATAGGGAAGAAAATAAAAGGATAAAATAAACAATGCAGTACACTAAAACAACACTGACAGAGTCAGAACCCAACCTGACACCCTGTGGGTCAGGCTGTTGGCAGCAGTCCCATTGGAATTGTGGCTCAGCCCTCCTGCAGTGTCAGGGGTGGTTCTGCTGGAGCAGGGATCCTGTAGAAAGGTGCAGTCTCTTCCTCTGAAGCTCCAGTGGCAGAGGCAGCTGCTGTTCCTCTGGGGAATCCAGTGCAGAAGCCGTGCTGGTGTTCCAGAATCTCCAGATTATATCCAGGCAGGAATGCTTGGCTCCTCCCTCTGGGCTCACATCTCCCCGTGGGATGCTGTAGTTCTTATCAGTTATGCAGGGACATTCAATAGCTGTTATCAGCAGATGTCCCCTCCCAAGGGAGGAGTAAATGTGGTCACTCAGAGAGAGAGATAAGGCAAACTGCCCACTTGACAAAATGTGACCGTGTTCACAGGGGTCTGAGGATGAGGGAAGAGATGAGGATCTGACTCCATGTTTCAGAAGGCTTGATTTATTATTTTATTATATATATTATATTAAATCTATACTAAAAAAATAGAATAAAAGATTTCATCAGAAGGCTAGCTAAGAATAGCAAAAGAATGAATGATAACAAAGGCTTGTGTCTCAGAGAGCCTGAGCCAGCTCACTGTGATTGGCCATTAATTACAAACATCTAACATGAGATCAATCCCAGATGCACCTGTTGCATTCCACAGCAGCAGATAATCAATGTTTACATTTTGTTCCTGAGGCCTCTCAGCTTCTCAGGAGGAAAAATCTTAACGAAAAGATTTTTCATAAAAGATGTCTGTGACAACAAAAGACAACTGCCATCCAGATGGTAATAAATTACATCTTGCCTTGCAGTCTGGGACACAGAGCTTCCCCTGCACGAGGAGAAATCAGGATCCTTTTTGGGAGGCTCCAGCCTTCCTCCTCTGGGTGATGGACACGAGTGGGAGCCCTGGGCTCGTGTTTGTCACACACTGGAACATTCCCAGTTCCACGGGTTTCTCTGGGTGCTGCTTAGTGCCATGTGCTGACCTGATTTTCTTTCTCCAACAGATCTATTGCTCTGTCTGAAGCCTCACCAGGGAACACAAGTATTAGAAATGGCAGGTAAGAGCACCTCAGGTGCAGCCAGCAGGGAGAGTGGTTTCAGGGTTGTTCATGATGCTGTGGTGGCTGTAACATGTCAGGAATGTGACCTGTGTCCCTTCCCAAGACCTTGGTGATCCCTAAAGCTCTTCAGTTACTTCTCTTGCCTTGGTCACATTCACTTTCCTGCTGTGTCCTGCCTGCTCTGTCACCTGAGGTTCCTGCTCAGGTGGTAAATGTTGCTCAGGTTCAGCTGTGACTTGCTTAAAAGTTTTATGAGGGTGGAATTGATTCAAAAACAAAGTACATGAGAATAATTCCTTCTTTCCAGAGGTTCTCCACAGTGTTCCTAGCTGTGCTATTGACATTAATCCATCTGAATTATACTTGCAGTGAAATTAGTAACAAAATTCCAACCTTTTTTCAAAATAACAAGTCTGGAATTTGCCTGCAGCTGCTGCTCATGGGCGATGCAGTTTGGTTTTTGAAAGCATGGGGTGCATTTGCTTATCAGATGTGTTGATCCCAGCCTTGATGGGAGAACTGTAGCACTCCAAGCTCTGCAGTCAGACATGAAAGGGGATATTTTCATGTCATTTATTTTGTCTGATCTCGGAAGTAACCCAGAACAGCTGGCAACTGCAGGGTGCCTGGGTGGGAGGAGGTGGGCAGCAGCTGGGCAGCAGCAGAGCAGAGGTGTAATCCCCAGCTTTGTGTACCTAGCAAACAATCCTGGGGTGTTTGAACCATTTTATGAGCTTGAAAAATGACAAACTGCAGTAGCTGCTTGGTTTTGGCCCCACCACGTGGGAGCTGGCAGCAGCTCTGCTGTCCATGGCAGAAAATGGGAGAGAGCAGAACCAAAGGAACAATCTGCAGCTTCAGCTGTTGAAGAGGGACAGAACAAAAGTTTCCCCATCCCTCAGAAAAAAAAAATAAATTAGAGAATCTGCTTTTAATGCATTTGATTAATCTTGGTCTTCCTGGCTTCCCTGGAGATGTGGCCTTTCAGCTTTAAAAGCTGTGTCCCCTCCCTTTCCCTTGATCCAGCATTGTTAAATCCCTTTCTGGGCTGCAGGGACCCATCAGGTGTTTACAGCAAACAAAAAATTAATGCAGAGGAGTCCAAATTCCTGTGGACTTTGAAAGCATCCGTGGGCCATCAGCTGTGCATGGGATGGAGTCAGCAGTGGTGTTAACCAGTAACTCAAACCAGCCTGGAGGGCATCTGAATGAATGTGAAATGGGTTTGAGGGGGATGCATGAGGAGGGGCTTGATGTTTGTTTTTATCAGGAGAAGTCAAATTGGGCTGGTGACTTCAGACATTATTCCAGAGCTACTTCTGATGTATTCCCAGTGGGCGTTCTCACCATATTTTCTGTGTGAAAATATGCATGAGGGAAAGCCTTTTTCCTTCCTCAAGCCTGGCTGCAGCTCCAGGCTCTTCCCTGCCAACCTTCAAACAGAGCTGAGGAGCTGCTCCTGCAAAATGTCTCCTCAGCCGGAGATAATGGGGAGGGAAGGGGAACTCTGGTGCTGACAGTTCTTGTTCAGACATTTCCTCTTGTCTCCTGTGCCATTTGGAGGTTTTCCCAGGACATTCTTCATCTCTTCCTCTGCTTGTTTTTAATTCTGTTTACTGAGGCTGAAGGAGGCTAGAGACAATTAGTCACAGTGCCCTGGAATCAAACTTTAATCAGCTCTGCAAGGCAAGAGCAAACATTCCCAAACATGTAGGAGCACACACAGACAAAGCTGGGAGCTGACAGCAGCAGAGGATTCAGGCATTTAATTACTTGATTTTAAAACAGAAATTCTTCCCAAGGTAGAGTTTTCTTCACCATATAGCTTTTGGCAGCATTTGCTGATTTATTGTCTCTGAATGCAAAGCTTTTTCATTTTTTCTTTGCTTTTATTTTTCCCCTATGGCTTAGCCTTGCAGGAAAAACTTGAATACCCTTTTTCCATTAAAAATCTGGTGTGTTTTCAAAACAAGATCATCCCTGACACAGAATCATGGAATCACAGAATGGTTTGGGTTGGAGGGGACCTCAAAGCCATGGCAGGGACACCTCCCACTGTCCCAGGCTGCTACAAGCCCAGCCCAGCCTGGCCTTGGGCACTGCCAGGGATCCAGGGGCAGCCACAGCTGCTCTGGGCACCCTGTGCCAGGAATTCCAGGAATTCCTCCCCAATTCTGACTTATTCCCATGAACTGGATGATACCAGGATACACAATTCCACTTTGGGGATGCCTCCCTTCCTTATTGTCCCAGCACAGCAGGTCCTGAGGCCTGAGCCATGGCCAGGACATGCTCAGAGCTGGTGGCTGAGGATAAATCTGCTTGTCTGGACACTCCCCAGCCTTTCTTTCCTCTTGCTGTGGATTTCTGAAGGGTTGTAACCGAACACCTCAGTGCAGCTGTTTCCCCCAGATGCTGCTGACACTTCCCCCTTCCTGAGGAAGCTCATCCTGGAGCTTATTTAAAGTTGTTTTTTTTCTTGCAGCACTTTTCACACAACTTCACACTGATGTGTAAAGGTGTTAAATCCATGAGATGTTTATTAGCTTGTTCCTATTCCCCCCTCTCATTCCTATTCCCATTCCCCTCTCTCAGCCTTGTGTGTAGTAAAACAAAATATCCTGTCCACTGCTGAGGAAGAAAACCAATTTATTTGTGATCTGAGGAGAGGATGAACATGCAGCACTGTTGGGAAGGTATGGAGGATATGACACATTTCTGCTCCCAGCTGAAATCTGTGTTCTGTGTTCCAGAAAAGGTGAATAACTTCCCACCACTCCCCAAGTTCATCCCTCTGAAACCATGTTTCTACCAGAATTTTGCTGATGAAATTCCCATCGATTACCAGTTCCTGGTGAAGAGAATCTATCATGTGTGGATCTGTAAGTTGAATAAAAACACCTGTGCTGGAAAAAGGTATTTGTGGAGTAAAACCCCATAGATCTCAATGGTTAATGTGCTTTAAAGTTTTGATGAGGAGCAGTGATCCCCCTTAGAATACTCTAATATAACTTTATACCTGAATTTTAAGCTGCTGTGCCTTGAATCCTTGAGGGATCTTGAAGAAAGGAGGGTAACAGTGCTGGAAAAGTCTAATAGTTAATCTGAGGGAGAAAGCAGACTGTGTTTGATGTGTTTAATAATGTCAAATGATCACAGAATTCCAGACTGGTTTGGGTGGGAAGGGACCTCAGAGCCCATCCGGTGCCACCCCTCCATGGCAGGGACACCTCCCACTGTCCCAGGTTGCTCCAAGCCCTGTCCAGCCTGGCCTTGGGCACTGCCAGGGATCCAGGGGCAGCCCCAGCTGCTCTGGGCACCCTGTGCCAGGGCCTGCCCACCCTCCCAGGAAAGAATCCTTTCCTTATATCCCATCTAACCCTGCCCTGTGGCAGTGGGAGCCATTCCCTGTGTCCTGTCCCTCAATGCCTTGTCCCCAGTCCCTCTCCAGCCTTTTTGTAAACCACATTTAACTCCCAAAAATAGCTACCTTAAGGAAGTTCCCAGTTCTCCTAAAGTAAGAGGAACAGGAGAATTGTAGACAAAATAAATGTGGCCCATTTGCTGCCACCTGGCTCCCCACCTCGCTCTAGAGAGACCAAAATTCCCTCTTATCCCCCATTTCCCTTCCCAATGGAAGCAGCATCTCCTGGCTGCATGCTGGCTCTCCCTCAGCTCTCCAGAGCCCCCCAACCATCCTACTGGAGTTGGGAGCTGCTCCTGTCACAGCTGCTGATGTGCTGATACCCTGTGTGAGCAGAGCTCCTGGCCCTGGGCTCCTGTTGTTTGCCTCAGCCATTGAGGAACCAGGAATGAGCATTGACCATTCTTCTGCAAGGAACGAAATCACTGTGGCAGGTCTAGGAAACCACAGGCAATGCTTTGCAAGATTAACAATCTTTTTGCCTTGCTTATCTTTTTTTTTCCCCCCAAATGCTTGTCATCCTCTTTACCCTTCTCACTGAAGGAAAGCTTGTTTGCTGCCAGCTCTGCATTTGGTGCCGTGGCTTTTATTCCAGATGCACGGGATGTGTGTAGGAGAGAGATTTGTGTGCATAAATAATGGCATAATCCATGGCTCCATTGTTCTATGGTTATGTGGAGCTGCTGCAATGAGCTCTGTAATTTTCTTGCCTGAAGAAACTGCCTGTCCCTCCAGACTCACTGGAAGCTGTAAAGCCTCCTTTGTCCTCCCCTCTCCCAAAACAAAGAGTCCCTCAGTCGAGTTAATGGCAGCCTGGAGGAGAGCCAGGGATTTGGGCATGGCCAGGAGAGCTGCCATCTGCACCAGGAGTTTCACATTTCCATCTCCTGCACTCAGGAGTTTCACATTTCCATCTGCACTGCTCTTCCTTTGGGGGTCTCCCTGATTTTTTTGGAGAGAGATGTGTAAAGGGAAGGAGGTAAACAAGGAAGGGGCAGTTTGGAAAAGCAGAAACACACACAAGTCGTTGCTGGAAGGGTGATTGCTCATTACTTTAATTGGATGTGAGCACTGGATTAAGGTGGAGGGAGGTTTGGGGAAGGTTGTACCAGAGCTCCCACTGCTGGAGAACAAACTGACCTGAGGCACAGGGAGAGCCAAAAGTTCCTTAAAACTTTGCAGATGCCCCTGGCTTGGTGGTGTTTTATTGGGTGTTTTAAAATAAGTAACTTTTGGAGAATAAATAGCTTCTGAAAATGAATATTTGGAGAAATACAGCTAATTGGTGTGTAAATGAAATATCATTGATTCATGGAATCCCAGAATGGTTTGGGTTAGAATGACCTCAAAGCCCATCCAGTGCCACCCCTGCCATGGCAGGGACACCTCCCACTGTCCCAGGGTGCTCCAAGCCCTGTCCAGCCTGGCCTGGGACACTTCCAGGGATGGGGAATCTCCAAACTGTTAGTTTAAATACATAGAATTAATTAATTTAAATAACTACTATTCTTCCCCCCAACACTAAGACACATCCAAACCATTGTGTACACAGCTTTGCTGGCTACTCAGAAGACATTTTCTTTGCAGTAAAACAGTGTTTTATTTTACTCTCAGGCCGTGTGCAAGTCAGAAGTAGCAGCTGGTGTAGGTTTTGTTCCCCTGACTCTGTTGTCAGTGTGATTTTGTGACCATAAAACCTTGCAGTTGTTTAGGACCCCACGCTGTGTGCAGGCAGGTGGGTCAGTGCCCCGGAGGACCAAGGCAGAGATGAGCAGGGAGTGGAGTGGGGCATGGCCAGGACACATTCCCTTGGCACAGTGTCTTGGTTTGAAAGACAGGAGTCTGCTAAGAAAGGCAGGAGCCTCCCCTGAAATGGAGAACATAAACCCTCCCCATCCCTCTGAATTGCTATACATTTTAAATTAAAGGGCTCTCAGGCAAAAATATGGGAGCAGGAATAACAGTTCCTTAATAGGGAAGAAAATAAAAGGATAAAATAAACAATGCAGTAAACTAGAACAACACTGACAGAGTCAGAGCACAACCTGACACCCTGTGGGTCAGGCTGTTGGCAGCAGTCCCATTGGAATTGTGGCTCAGCCCTCCTGCAGTGTCAGGGGTGGTTCTGCTGGAGCAGGATCCTGTAGAAAGGTGCAGTCTCTTCCTCTGAAGATCCAGTGGCAGAGGCAGCTGCTGTTCCTCTGGGGAATCCAGTGCAGAAGCCGTGCTGGTGTTCCAGAATCTCCAGATTATATCCAGGCAGGAATGCTTGGCTCCTCCCACTGGGCTCACATCTCCCAATGGGATGCTGTAGTTCTTATCAGCCATGCAGTGACATTCAATAGCTGTTATCAGCAGATGTCCCCTCCTCAGGGAGGTGTGATTGTGGTCACTCAAAGAGAGAGATAAGGCAAACTGCCCACTTGACAAAGATAATCTGCCATACAGATGGTAATGGAATACATCTTGCATTGCAATCTGGAACACACAGGTGAAGAGAAATTCAGGGGTTTGGTTTTGCCTGAATGGCTGAGGCCAAGGTGCAGAGTGTCACCATGAGTTCATCTCCAGGCTCTGCTGGAGGCCCTTTGGTGCTTGGACCTTCCACCTTCTCCTTTCTCTGTGCTTGTTGATGCAGGTTACCACAAAGGGTTTGAAGAGTCACCAGCAGCTTTCCAAAACAGGAATTTGTAAATTGGCCTCTCTGAGCCTGGCAGAGCCTGGGGGGATGCAGGGACAGCTGTGGGAGCCCCTGGCTTGGGGCTGACCCCCCTTTCCAGGGAAGTGAGCTCCAGGAAAATGGGGAGCAGCATCCCTTCATACACTGCTACCTACTGCAGCACTGCTGTGCCCTGAGGGCCTTTGTCAACTGTTCCTGTTTATCCAAGTGACAGGAACAGAGATGTGAAAAGGCCTCTAAGCCACCCCTGTGGTCCCATATTCTCAGCTTGATTGGAGTTTGTTTATCCCCTTGCTTAAGGCAGCACTGCCAAGCCCCCCGGCTGACATCCAGGCTTCCTCAGAGGCCCAGGGAAGCAAAGGGAGCCTGCAAGGCACTGAGCTGGCTCAGAGAGAGCTCCTGAGGCAGCCCCAGAAGCGCAGAATCATTCAGAGGCAGGGGCAGGGCTAGGGTCACCCCCCTCTCCTCTCACAAAGGGGTTTTGCTATAAATGGAAATTAGACCTCGCTCACAATTATATATTATAATAACACTGCCTGAGTCTTGTATTGGTCACATCAGTTGCTCCCAAAGCTCTCCATGCTTTGTTGTAAAAGATTCCCTCATCCCTGTGCTGCAGGGTTGTTCCTGTGCTCCCAGCCCCAGGTCACACAGGAGCCTGTGCCTCGCTCAGAGCAGCTGCACTGCTGCCCCAGGGACCCTTCCCACTGCAACCCTGGGGGCTTCACAGAGTCCTGGGCTATCCTGAGTTAGCAGGGATCCACAAGGACCATCAGTGCAGCTCCTGGTGTTCACCAGGAGACCCCAACAATCCCTGAGCACCCCTGAGAGCAGGGTCCAAACGCTCCTGGAGCTGTGGCAGCCTTGGGACCATTCCCTGGGGAGCCTGGGCAGTGCCCAGCACCTTTCCCTAAGCTCCATCCCACCCCCCTCACACATCTCCAGCCGTTATCTTTTGTTTCATTTTCTCCCAAAATCCTGGGAGTGCCCCAGCCCACGCTCTCTCCTGTGCTCTCTCCCATCCCACCCCCCTCACACATTTCCAGCCATTATCTTTTGTTTAATTTTCTCCCAAAATCCTGAGAGTGCCCCAGCCCACGCTCTCTCCTGTGCTCTCTCCCCAGTTTACTGCATCACGCTGGCCGTGAACCTCATCTCCTGCCTGGCCTGGTGGATTGGGGGAGGCTCTGGGGCCAACTTTGGCCTGGCCATCCTCTGGCTCATCCTCTTCAGCCCCTGTGGTTACATCTGCTGGTTCCGACCTGCCTACAAAGCCTTTCGGTGAGTGCCAGCCCAGCAGGTGCTGCTGCTGCAGTTCCCTCTGCAAGTTTCCCTGATTGTTATTGTTATTTTTATTATTCTCTGGTTGTTTCCCCTGGTTATTATTGTTATTGTTGTTATTCTCTGCTTGTTTCGGCACCTCGTGTCTGAATGTCTTGTTTACTTTTCAAAATGGAGAAGAATGTGGCTATTTCTAAATGCTAGATACAGGACTGAGGGTTCCATAAGGTTGGAGGTGAGGGTCACATAAGTTTGGCACTTCTAAGAGGGTTAAATTCATATTTTACTTCAGTATCTCAAACTTAGCAGCACCCTCATCTCAGTGCAGCATTAAAATAGGTACTAATTTGGTAAAGCTTCATCGAGGCTTATTTTGATGGAAGACTATTATTAGTTTTTGAGAACTCTTCTGATTCCTGTCTCCAGCTACTTGAGAGCTTGTCTGCTTAGCTTTTTAGATAAAAGCAGTTCCCTGGAGTCAGTCCTTCTGAAACTCCACAAATATTTAAAGCCATCCTACATTTTTGCTTTAATTAATAATCATTTGCATTTGCTGTGGACCACGAGGCATCACTCAAACATTAATGTGTAAAGCCTGGCAGAGCCAGGAGGGTCCTGAGCAGTTCCCAGCCTGACACAGGGAAAGGAGGGGCCTGCCCAGTGCCACCACCACACCCCACACCCCAGTCAGGGGTTTGCCCTCTGAAGGTAAAGCTGTTCCTGGTAGGATACTCTGGATTTTGATTATTCACCAGACTCTGTGATGAGCTGGTTTGGATGACAGCAAAAGCAGCTGATGGAAATGGGAGGTGACAGGTGGGTCCTGTCTAGCCCATGATAAATTAATTGTTTAAATGCTCTTCTGAGCTGATGTTTTGTGTGCCCACAGCACTGGACACTGTTAAATCAGCAGTGGCATCATGGAGTACAGGGGAGGGTCATTTCTGCTGGAAAGAGAAGGGTTGGATTTGTCTCAAAGTTCCAAATGACGTGAAAATCCCAGCTCTGAACTCTTGCCCTGTGGGGCTGGAGTTTGTCCCCATCCTGAGCTCAGAAGCCCCAGGGCCTCCAAGGGCTGGAGCTCTGTTCAAAGAGGAATTTCCATTCTAAAGTCTGGGAAAAATTACTCCTCCCTGCTGACCTCCCCCGGGCTCCACAAGGGCCGTTTCTCATTATTCCTTGAACATTGTTTGGATGTGTTTATGCAGTGAATGCTGAGAGGTCCCTGAGGTTACTCTGTGCAGAGACTTGCAGTTAAAAAAAGATTCAATCAACCCCAGGGACAGAGTGGGGAGCCCAGGGATCATCCCCTGGGACAGCAGCTGGGCTGGAAATCACTGAGGAGGGATCACAAGTGGTGATTGCAGAGGCAAAATCAGCCCTGCTTGTCCTGGAGGAGGCCACCCTTCAGTGCTGGCACCCTGTGCTGGGAGGATGCTTCTGTAAAACCTTCCTCATCCCACTGCATCCCAAATTCAATTAGCTGCAGAGCTTTGGTGCTAGGGCAAAGCTGTAGCAAATCTGCACCAGAAAGCTGGATGAGAAATCACCTTTTCTCTGTATCCTCACTAATTCCTGCAGATCCTTTCAAATGAAGACTCCTCCAGCCCCTTCAGGTCGGAGTTGCAAGAGTCTGTTTGAAGGCTCAGCCTCGAGCCTAATCCTTGTTAATTGGATTCTGACAGGCACCACAGTCAGCAGGCCCTGCCTAAAGTATTTCTTTCTCAATGCTGTACTCTGAGATGGTGTTTGAAGGGTGGGATTGTGAGGATGCTCAGGGATAACAAATCTTCCAGAGCCACCATCTGTGACAGACACCAGACCAACACGGGCAGCTCTGAGCAGCGTGGGTGTGGCTGGAGGCTTCTCAACGTGCCTCACCTCCCTCATCTCCTCCCAAGGCATCAGGGGCTAGAATTATAAAACTAACAACCATCAGCATAATAAAAATAATTATAATAATAAGCATTTAAATGCTTTCAGGGTTTAAGGAGGAGCTGGCAGTAATTGGAGCTCTTTTCTTAAATCCCCTTTGTACCAAACTGCCTCACAAGCACCTGAAGCGTTTTTTGTAGATCTGTAGATAAATCATTGTCCCTTTGAGTTCCTTAGAGTATGAGAATCATTTATATCATTAAAAATGATAGTTTGAGGAAGTTCAGATGTGCCTGATGTGGCTGGTTTGATGGGATGAAGATGTGTTGTGGCAGAGCTCAGACTTGGGCAGGGCAGTGCCAGGTGCACCCGTGACAGAGGCTGTGAATGTCTCTGGTCAGCTTCTTGCTTGGGGGCATTTTCATGCTAATTATTGTACCTGCATAAACTCAAGGACCCCACCTGAGGATGGGGAGCCTGCAGAGATGGGAAGTGTGCCTCAGCTTCACAGAATCACAGAAATTCTAGGTTGGAAGAGACCTTTAAGATCATCGAGTCCAACCCATGTTCTAACACCTCAACTAGATCATGGCACCAAGTGCCACATCCAGTCTTTTTTTAAACTCTTCAAGGGATGGTGACTCTACCACCTCCCTTGGTAGATGATTCCAGTATTTGACCACTCTTTCTGTAAAATACTTCCTCCTTAATTCTAGCCTGTATCTCCCTTGGTGCAGCTTGAGACTGTGTCCTCTTGTTCTGTCTCTTGTTGCCCGGAGAAAGAGACCGACCCCAGCTCACCACAGCCACCCTTCAGGAAGTTGAAGAGAGTGATAAGGTCACCCCTGAGTCTCCTTTTCTCCAGGGTGAACAACCCCAGCTCCCTCAGTCACCCACCTCTCTCATGGCTGTTTTCCCTCCTGTGATGTCCCAGTGCTGGATTATTTACCATAGGTGTGGGAACATGATGACAAGCAGACACTGAGACGTTCCCAGCTGGAATTCTCCTGCTCAGTGATCATTTCTAGTGTATGGACAAGCTCTGCCTGCCAGCATCAGACTCCTGCATGCCTCCTTGCCAGGGCAGAGCTGGGCAGGTATCAGGCTGGGCTGACATTCAGTCAGAGAATGATTCAGACTCTCTGTGTAGGAGACTCGTGTCCCTCAGCCTCTCCTGTGTGTCATCATACATGCAATTCTTTGGGGAGGGCAACTTCAAGAGCCAGATTATTAGGAGACAATCTGTGCTGCTGAGTCATGGAGCTGTGTGCTCTCACTGCCAGGGAAGGGGAGAAACCTCCCAGCACAGCCATGGAGGGAACGCTCTGGAGCCACCACCATGGTGGGTTTGGATGTGATGGTGGGGTCAGACATGGAGCAGCACAAGGTGCCAGTGCCCCCCTGACCTCCTTTTTTCCTCCACAGGTCGGACAGTTCCTTTAATTTCATGGCCTTTTTCTTCATCTTTGGGGCTCAGTTCCTCCTCACAGTGCTGCAGGCGATCGGCTTCTCCGGATGGGGAGCGTGGTAAGTGGGGATGTCCCAGCAGCTCTGGGCTGTGGCTGCTCCCATGGGCTTGGAGAGGCTGATGGGAGCCTGTACAAGGTGGAGAAGAAAAAGCTTTCTGGTTTCCCCAGTGGCATAGCTGTATCTGCTCTTGGGGTGCACTGTAGCCATGATATTTTATGAAAAATCCTTTCCTTAGGATTTTTTTCTCCTGAGAAGCTGAGAGGCCTCAGGAACAAAATGTAAACAATGATTATCTGCTGCTGTGGAATGCAACAAGTAGATCTGTGATTGGTCTCATGTGGTTGTTTCTAATTAATGGCCAATCACAGTGAGCTAGCTTGGACTCTCTGTCCAAGCCACAAACCTTTGTTATGATTCCTTCTTTTTCTATTCTTAGCCAGCCTTCTGATGAAATCCTTTCTTCTATTCATTTAGTATAGTTGTAATATAATATATATCATAAAATAATAAATCAAGCCTTCTGAAACACGGAGTCAGATCCTCATGTCTTCCCTCATCCTCAGACCCCTGTGAACACTGTCACAGCACACCACTGGGGTTTCATTGCTGTGTTGGGCAGAAATCAAAGCCAAGTTGGATGGGACTTGGAGCAATGTGGTCCAGTGGAAGGTGTCCCTGCCCATGTGTTCTGCTGGGCTTTAAGGTCCCTTCCAACCCAGATAATTCTGTGATTTTCACCTGGTTGCTCTCTGTAGCCTCTTCCCTCAGTGTCCATTTCTTTCACCATTTATTTACGGTGTCAGGCTCAGCCCTGCCCTCAGTGCTGGCAGCACACGGTGAGCTCAGTGTGGTGACTCATTGTTGGCCTATGAGAAGTACTGTGAGAGTTCTCCTAAAATAAATGGGAGCTTGTTAGTGTCTGTCCCTGGTTGTGTTATAATTGTTTGGCATTTTAACTTCCTGTCTACAGAGACTTGAGAGCAATTCCTGCTGAAACTACAACTAATGGAAAGTTCTGGCACTCCATTTAACACTCTGGTTTCAGAGTTGCTGATGTCTCTCCTGGTTTTTGCCAGGAAAGGAATGGAGATGGAGTGTAAATCACAGGACCCTGGTGTTCCCTGATCCCAGTTCTGGTCTCTAGATGCACAACCAAAAGCACCTTGGGAATATGTCTTCTCTTCCCAAAATCCATGCAGCTGGCTGTCCCTTAAAGCTCTCACACTGGATTTAGTGAGGGATGCTGGCAAGGGAGGTGAGATCTCAGGGAGATAACCTGCATTGAATTCTGACAATTGTCTTCATTGTTCATTTCATTTTCAGGAGCTTAAAAGCTGCCTTGTAATTTCTGGGTTATGAATCACAGAAACAGAGAATGCTTTGGGTTGAAAAGGACCTTGAATCCCATCCCATTCCACCCCCTGCCATGGCAGGGACACCTTCCACTATCCCAGGCTGCTCCAAGCCCTGTCCAGCCTGACCCTGGGCACTCTCAGCCACAGCTGCTCTGGGCACCCTGTGCCAGGCCCTTCTAAGCACTTAAACAAATTTTCTGATAACAAGGACACTTAGAAAAGCAGATTATAATGTTATTTTGTCTCTTTTTCTATCTCTTGCAGTGGATGGTTGGCAGCCATCACCTTCTTCAGCACCAGTGTGGCAGCTGCTGTGTTCATGCTGTTCCCTGCCATCATGTTCACCATGTCAGCAGTTGCCATGTTCATCTGCATTATTAGGGTAAGTTCTGCTCATGGAAGGTGTCCAGGAGCAGAATGAGATGAGTTTTAAGGTCCCTTCCATCCCAAACCATTCTGGGATTCTTCAGATCTCTCTGTGCCTTGGAGAATCCCTGCTGTGTATCACAATAATGTGAAGAGGCAGTTCAGCAGCCACCACAAGCCATCAGTGCTTTGAAAGGTTGCACAGTGCAGTCAGTTGATGTCTCTCAGAGTTTCTGGAGGACAAATCTAGACAGCACAGGACAGCTCAGGCTGGAAATTGCCACGGTGTCAATGTGGTGATGTTGCTTTGTGTCATGCAAAGCAAGCTTCATGTGGAGCAACCTGGGGCTCTGTGAAGGGGGGAGGTTTGGATTGGATATTAGGAAACATTTGTTTTCACAGAAAGGATTGTAAAATGTTGGAACAGGCTGCCCAAGGTAGTGGTGGAATCATCATCCATGGGAGTGTTCCAAAAATGTGTGGATGTAGCCCCTGGGACATGGGTCAGTGGTGAACATGAGGGTGGAGCTGGGCTGATGGTTGGACTTGGTGGTCTTAGAGGTCTTCCCCAGCCTCAGCAATCCTGTGATTCCATGATTTGTTGCTCCTTGGGATGGTCAATGGTGAAGCATCTGCAGTAGGGACCAGGTGGCAGAGTGAGAATCGTGTCTCTGCAGAAACAAGGATTTGTAGTAGGACTCTCTGGAAAGGTGTGTCAGGCAGGGAGAACAGAGTGGAAGCAGTGGTGTTGGACTCTGCTGGAGAGGTTTCCACCCCCTGGCCTGGGCTGGCTGCCTTGCTGTGGGATCCCCACCTGAATTCTGGCCATGCTGCTGGAAGGTGTTCAAGTTTGGGGTTGATATTCTCTCTCTGCACCTCTCTTCACTGCATTACTGCATTTTCTGTGCTCTGTTCCTCAGAAATGCAGCTCTTCACAGAGACAGGAACAAATCCTGTTCCAGGTGGCTCTGCAGGGGCTCAGCTCTGGGCTCCTGGTGCTGACCCTCCTCTTGTCCTCCCTTTTATCCCTTAGGTACACAAAATCTACCGAGGGGCTGGTGGAAGCTTCCAGAAGGCTCAAGATGAGTGGAACAGCGGCGCATGGAGGAACCCTCCCAGCAGGGAGGCCCAGTACAGCAATTTTTCTGGGAACAGCCTGCCAGAGTATCCCACAGTGCCCAACTACCCCTCTGCAAACCAATGGCCTTAAGCAGCAACAGCTGCAAACTGCCTGGAGTCTCTCCTTTTTTGGTCTTTTTATTCTTGTTCTTGGAAAAGATCATTTGCATTCCCCCCCAGGCACCCCACTCATCTCGAGGACCTTCCTGGTTCTTGTCTCCTGATCCCTGAGGAATGTCCTGCTCTCAGCCCTTCCCTCTTCCACTGCACTGCACGGCCATGGCAGAAAGCTTTTTGTTTGCCTTGAGTCACCAGTATTTGCCTCGTTGCAGACTGAGAACAAACCCTTCACTGCCCTTGCTTGAGGGAATCCTCTCCTGAGCATCCCTGGAAAAGGCTCAGCTTTCCCACGATGGCAACACTCCCACAGCTGCCCCTGCTCCTGCTCAGCTCCCATGGAATGCCCAGCACAGCACCACACCTTCTGTAGCAAAAGCAATCAGAGCAACTGGTGTTTACTCTCCTGGATGAATAATGTGGAAATTTTCACTCTAAGGGAAATGCAGCACTTAAATTATTTGGTACTGGTGAGGCTGAAGTGATTTGTGAAAGCTCCACCCTCCGTGGGAGGACCCTGCAGGTAACAGAGGTGCCCTGGGTGAGTCCTCGGATGGGAAACCCCACAAGTCCTCCTTGCCTGGCTCAGACTGTTGTGATGCTGCAGCTCTTGCTTTCCCTGCTGCCAAAACCTCTTGCTGGATCTGTGTGTTCCAAAGGTGCAGATTCATCTCCTTAGGTCCATGATTGCTTGCTCAAGCCTGAATCAAAGCCCAGTGGAAACCAGTGCAGAGCTGACACTGGGCCTTGGTGATGCTCAACCTGGTACAGGGGCTCAGCACGAGATTTCCCCACCATGAAACTTCCAGCCAGGTTTAGTGCTGGATGCAAAATAATGATTGATCTCAGTGCTGGAGCTCCAGTGTGGTTTGGAAATGCTTCTGTTACAATGAATAGTTTAATTCTGCCTGCTGCTGGTGTAGCTGAACTGCAGATATTACAGTGGGAGACCAAGGGAAGCTTGTTAGTCCTCATGGCTGCTGTTGGCTGGCAGGATTTCCATGAAAGAGAGATTCCTGCCTTTCTCCAGCCATCAGGGAGGATGAAGCTGTTGAGAGGGATTGTTTTCCCTGAGGTTATCCTCCACCTTGTCATTCATCTCCATTCTGTGCCTGAGCCATCCAATTCCCTGTGTCCTACAGCGACCCAGGCAGCAAAGGCTGCAGTTTCCTCTTCCCCCTCAGCCTGCTGTGAATTTTTTAAAACCTGTCCAAACTGGGAGGTCAGTTCCCAATTTTTTTATAGGGAGTGAACGTTCCAAGTCTTTGGCTCTCAAAGTTTTGGTCAATATACAAAGTGCTCCATTTGGGAGACCAAGGAGGGGTTGGGCACCCTGGGGATCAGACCCAGAGCCTGCTGCCTTGGCAGGCTGTTGATGGGGTTATTCCAAATTCCCAAATTCACACTGAGCAACTGGAAAACAAAAGTGGCTCCTGGAAAGGGACAGGGACATGGTACTAGCTAGGTGGAATTGATTTGCAAGTGATCTTCTGAAATGTTTTCTCTACATGTGCCTTATCTAATGAAATCACGGCTCACAGAGGAGAGCTCCTGCTTGCCCCTGCAGAATTTCCCTGTTAACTTGTCCTGTGTCACACTGTAAATAATGAGGGAAGCACAGCCTGGAGTCTACATGACCCCTGTGTTACCAGGGCCAAAGCAAAAACCATCCCAGATTTCCCCAAATTTCCCCAAATTTCCGTTTACAGCCACACTGACCCCCCTGCACTGGCTCTGGGACGTGCTCCCAACACCAGGGGTTTTCCTGGAGAGTGTGCAATGTGCTTGGCACGAGGAGCTCTTGGAGCCTTGTGAACAGAACATGACCTGATGGCATTGTGAAGCTTTTAGGTGCCTTTGTCTAGTGTCAAGTGTAATTTTAAGTGTTCTTTGTTGCTTGCCATCGGAGTGATGGAAGAACTGCCTGGCGTTGACTCCCTGGAAATACAATGGATGCACCAGGAGGTGAGGGCTGAAGGTGCCATTGGCCACACCTGGGAGCCAGGACATGTCCCTCAGTCCTGCCCTTTGCCAAAATTCCTCAAAACCATTTGATACCTGCTCCATTTCAGTGTGTCAAGTTGGAGGTTTTGAAGGAGCCAAGAGGAGAAGTGTTGGTGGAGGCTCCACATCCTTCTTCTCTTTGGGATTTTCCCCTTGGAGAATCTGGGGGCTGTGTTGAAGCACCCACCCTCAGCCACACTGGAAATGTTTGCTGCAAGGAGAGGGGGTGCCTGGGAGCCTGCCCACCACAATGGTTGGAGCTGGACACCAAACCCACACCCTGTTAGGCTGCACTGCCTGAGATCCCTGTGGAGATCAAAGCACCTCCAGGTGGGAGCTCCATCCCATCCCCTCCCTCCTCTTCAATGCCAGAAACCGTAATTCCAGAAAGTCCAACACGCTGCCTGAACAACTGGCTTAATTTTTTTTATTTTTTTTCTTTGTTTTGGACTCCTCTGTATGTTTTTAAATGTTTACATTATTAGATTTCTAAAAGTTCTTAACACCATTAACCCGGCCCTGGCTCCTGGTGTGGTCGGGCGTCACGTGCCGTGTCTGTGTGTGATGTTTCGTGTCACCTGTGGAGCTCTGGGTTTTGTTTTGTGTTTTTCTCTTGATCACAAGACAATAAATGCTCATCCTGTGCTTGATGAGGAGAACTGGCCGCAGCAGAGAAGTGTCTGTTCCTAGGTAACCAGAGTTATCTGGCAGAGGGAAATGGCAAAATCTCTGTGTTCCTCCAAAGTCTCCCACTGCATGTTGTTTTCTCTGTGAAAGAACAGCACATTGAGGGATGAGGCTCATCCTCTGTGCTGGGGGCTGCCGTGAGTGGCTTCTTGTGGTTTGTACTCTTAGAGATGCAGCTTTGACCAAAGGTGCTGCCATTGTTCCCATCTTGTAAGGACTGGAGAGCAGAGGTGTGGAAAGTCCCATCTCCCAAGCACTGGGGTCATTTTTGTGGCCTTTCCATAGTGCAGAGAGCCCTGGCAGTGCTGGTGTCTGCTTTCCCCACTTACTGCCTGGAAGGAGACTCTTACCCCTGGAGTAACTGGGCTTGGACAGTGAAGGTGAGTTGAATCCTTTTAGGATGTGGCTGAATTTATTGCCCAAAATGTTCTTCCAAAGCTATCACAGAATCCCAGAATGTTTGTGTTGGGAGGGACCTTAAATCCCATCCAGTGCCACCCCTGCCATGGCAGGGACACCTCCCACTGTCCCAGACTGCTCCAGGCCCTGTCCAGCCTGAGAAGCCTCTTGCTTGGGTGGTGCTGCTTTTGTTCATCTTGCAATATTTGGGCCGAAATATCTTGACATGTTCAGAGAATCCCAGGATGGTTTGTGTTGGGAGGGACCTCAAAGCCCATCCAGTGCCATGGCAGGGACACCTTCAGGCTGCTCCCAGCCCTGTCCAGCCTGGCTTTGGGCACTGCCAGGGATCCAGGGGCAGCCCCAGCTGCTCTGGGAAATCCATTCCAGGGATGGATTCCACAATTCCTGATTCCCAATCTCCCACCCAGCCCTGCCCTCTGGCAGTGGGAGCCATTCCCTGTGTCCTGTCCCTGCAGGCCTTGTCCCCAGTCCCTCTGCAGCTCTCCTGGAGCCCCTTCAGGCCCCAAAAGGGGCTCTGAGGTGTCCCTGGAGCCTTCTCCTGTCCAGGTGAGCAGGCCCAGCTGTGCCAGGCTGGCTCCAGAGCAGAGGGGCTCCAGCCCTGGCAGCATCTCCGTGGCTCCTCTGGCCTGGGGTCCCCAGAGTTGGACACAGGTGGGAACATGGAAATCACCACGTTGTGGTGTCACACCCCAGTTCCACTCCATGGCAGATATTTCATCCTAGAAGAGGAATTTCCCTCACAGCTGTTGATGTGACATCTGCTGATCTCAGTGTATTCCTGTCTCCGAGCCCTGTGCCAGGCTCCCCTGCCTGGCCCTCATCATCCTCCTCTCTCTGACAGTGTTTCCCTACAGCTGCTGCTGTGCCCTGACGTGTTGAGCAGGAGGATGAATTGGATTTCCCTCAAATTCTTGCTCCAGGGCCTCCAAATCTGAGCATGAGGAACATTTTAAGCTCCTGCTCCAGCTGTTGCTCGAGCAGGACCTTGGCCCTTGGAATGAGGGGATTTTCTGCCCCTGCTGCAGGGTTTGGCAGGAGTGGGGGTGGTTGTGCAGCCAAGCTCAGCCCCCCACCCTGAGGAGCCCCCAAAAAGCTCTGGATTCTCCATCAGGGTGTGAGGGGCACTGGGAGGGCCTGGCTTTTTCCTTTTCTCTGGTTCTTGCTGTGTTTCTGTCCCTCTGCAGCTCCAGCTGGGAAGGTGCTGCCACCCACCCTGGGGCAGCTCATTGCTCATTCTGTGCAGTCCCAGTGCTCCCTTTGTGTTGTCTGCTTGTCAATGAGCCCACAGGAGAGGGCCAGGGCTCCTGGCTGGATGATTTCCCACCAGAAATTCCCTGGATTTTCCTGCTCCCTGTGCTGCTTCTGTGGCATGAGCTGCTCGTGTCTCTGCAGGCCTTTGGCACAGCGTGTGCTCCCTGCTGCAGATCTGCCTTGAAATAAAATCCAAACTCTCTTCTTCCCCCCTCTCCTGCTCCAGAGGGTGGTTCAGTTCTCCAGCCAAATGCCTGAGCAACTTGGGAGTTCTCAAAGTGTGTGAAATCACCACAAAATTGCAGAGTTGGGGAGTGGGATGGGGGCAGATAGGAAAGGGAGGGTCCCAGGGGGGTTTTACCCTTTCCAGGGGTGATTTTATCCTCCCCAGGGGCGATTTTTCCCTCTCCAGGGGTGATTTTATCCTACTTGGGAGTGATTCTAGATTTTATCCTCCCCAGGGGTGATTTTTCCCTCTCCAGGGGTGATTTTACCCTCTCCAGGGGTGTTTTATCTTCCTCAGGGGTGATTTTATCCTCCCCAGGGGTGATTTTTCCCTCTCCAGGGGTGATTTTACCCTCTCCAGGGGCGATTTTATCCTTTCTAGCGGTGATTTATCCTCTCCAGGGGTGATTTTGTCATCTCCAGGAGTAATTTTATCCTCTCCAGGGGTGATTTTGTCCTTTCTAGTAGTGATTTATCCTCTCCAGGGGTGATTTTATCCTCCTCAGAGGTGATTTTACCCTCTCCACGGGTGATTTTATCCTCCTCAGGGGTGATTTTATCCTCTTCTCAGGGGTGATTTTACCCTCTCCAGGGATGACTTTATCCTCTCCAGGGGTGATTTTATCCTCCTCGGGGGTGATTTTAGATTTTATCCTTCTCAGAGGTGATTTTATCCTTCCCAGGTATGATTTTATCCTCTCCAGGGGTGGTTTTATCCTCTCCAGAGGTGATTTTATCTTCCTCGGGGTGATTTTATCCTCCTCACAGGTGATTTTACCCTCTCTAGGGGTGATTTTATCCTCTCCTCAGGGGTGATTTTATCTCCCAAGGGGTGATTTTATCCTCCCCAGGAGTGATTTTACCCTCTCCAGGGTTGTTTTTATCTTCCCTAGGGGTGGTTTTATTCTCTCCAGGGTGATTTTGTCCTCTCAAGGGATGATTTTATCCTCTCCAGGGGTGATTTTACCCTCTCCTGGGGTGATTTTACCCTCTCCTGGGGTGATTTTGTCCTCTCCAAGGGTGATTTTGTCCTTTCCAGGGGCAGGACATGTGTCACAGCACCCCTGCACCCTCCTGAGCCAGGCCACAACACAGGAACAGGATGGGAGCAGCTGGAATTCACACATTCAGAATTTTCCTGATGCTCTAAAATCGGCTTTTTTTTGGTAGGAGCAAACACCCACAGGGAAAAGTCCTGCAGCCAACCATTGTGGGGAGAGCTTTTCCCTGGAACATTTCTGTGACAGGAGAAAAGAACCAACTCAAGCAGTTGGAAATGCTGAAATGGGTACTTGGGGTGGTGCTGTCCCCCAAACCCACACAAATTCCTTTACCCATTGCCTGAAAATACTTTTGGGGTGCATCTGCTCCGTGCTATGGTGAAGATGTGACCAGCAGGGTTGTGCAGGGGTGTCCCCTCCTTCCAGCCTTACCCTGAAAGCCTCAAATTGGGGGGTTGAGAGAAAAGAGGTGAGAAGGAAATGATGCTCTGGCTGTGCCCTCCTTCCCTGAGGGGCACTGGGATGGAGGATGGAGTGTTTGTCCCCAGGTGAGCAACCAGAAGAAAATTAAAGGTTTCAGGAGGTGGCAGTGGGATCTGTGTCCCTGCTCAGGAACACCTCAAAAAAAAATCTCAAAATCAAGGAAATCTCCAATTAGCACACCAAAATTACATAAAATCAGTATTTCTGCCCAGTTCAAACTAAAACCCCCACACTGTCCCAGCAGATCCCAGTCCTGGAGCTCTGTTCCCTGCAAGGCAGTGCCTCTGTTTCCCTCAGAGTGGCTTTGCTGGGGGCTGATGGCCACAAAGAGGTGACAATACTGTAAAATGCCACCCTCTGTCCCCATGGGGTGGGTGCCACAGCTGTGCCCCCTCTGCACTGCCCCAGAGGGCCTGGGGTGGGGATGGGTGTGGGGATGAGGGAAATGTGCCCCAAAATGGGGATGGACCCCAAAGAGGGGCTGTATCCAAATACAGGGGCTGTGCCCCAAAACAAAGGCTTTATCCTAAAACAAAGCTGTACCCCAAAACAGGGCTGTGCCCCAAAGAGGGGCTGTACCTCAGAGCAAGGTCTGTATCCAAACATGGGGGCTGTACCCCAAAACATCCCAAAACAGGAGCTTTACCCCAGAACAGGGCTGTGCCCCAAAGAGGGGCTGTGCCCCAAAACAGGGCTGTGCCCCAGAGCAAGGTCTGTATCCAAATACAGGGGCTGTGCCCCAAAACAAAGGCTTTATCCTAAAACAAAGCTGTACCCCAAAACAGGGCTGTGCCCCAAAGAGAGGCTGTACCTCAGAGCAAGGTCTGTATCCAAACATGGGGGCTGTACCCCAAAACAAAGGCTTTACCCCAGAACAGGGCTGTCCCCGAAAACAGGGCTGTGCCCCAGAGCAAGGTCTGTATCCAAACACAGGGGCTGTACCCCAAAATAGTGGCTTTATCTCAAAACAGGGGCTTTACCCCAAAACAAGGCTGTGCCCCAAAGAAGGGCTGTGGCCCCAAATACAGTTGTACCCCAAAACAGGGGCTTTACCCCAAAACAGGGGCTTTACATCAATACAGGGGTTGTACCCCAAAGCAGGGCTGTACCCCAAAACAGAAGCTTTACCCCAAAACAGGGATGTACCTTAAAACATGAACTTTACCCCAAAACAGGGGCTTTATCCCAAGACAGGGATGTACCTTAAAAGAGGGGCTGTACCCCAAAACAAAGGCTTTATCCCTAACGAGGGGCTTTATCCCAGAAGAGGAGCTTTACCCCAAAATAGGGATGTACCCCAAACCAGTGCTGTACCCCAAAACAGGGGCTTTACCTCAAAAAGGGGCTGTACCCCAAAACAGGTATGTACCATAAAACAGGGGCTTTACCCCAAAACGGGGGTTTTACCCCAAAAAGGGTCTGTACCCCAAAGCAGGGCTGTACTCCGTTCCGGGGCTCACTCACATATCAGGGCCTGTCCTATAACGGGGTCCATACCCCCCATGCCGCTCCCTGCACCAGGCCCGTGCCCCGCCCGCACGGTGGCATCCATATCGCGACAGCATCGCGATAACCCACACCGGAGCCACATCCACCAGCGGGGCCGGACCCTACAGGGTCCCCTACAGCGCGGTGTGCTCCCCGTGTGAGAGCCGCGCCCTCCATCCCCGCAGGGCGCTGAGGCAGCGCGGGCCCTGTCGCGACAGCGGCGCCGGTCCCGACAGCGGCGCCGGGCAGCGCGGGGTTAACCGGAGCTGCCGTAAAGCGCGCGGCGCTGCCGCACAGCCGCAAAGCCGCCGCCTGCCGGCCGCTATTCCCGAACGCGCCCTACGCCAGCGCCGCTGCGCCGCCACCCTCGCGCCCGCTGCGCTTGCGCCGCGCTCCGCCCCGCCGCCCGTATTCACCAAGCGCTGTTGCGCCGCTGGCGCGCGGGCGCGCACGGGCGCGGCGCGGCTCGTACGCCGTTGGCGCAGCGCGGGCCGTACGCCGTTGGCGCAGCGGCGGAGGGGAGGCGAGCGGGGCCGGGCCGGGGGCGCCGCCATGGGGGAGCGGCCGCGGGGCAGCGGCGCCGCCGCCCGGCGCTGAGGGACCGCCGAGGTAACACCGGGGGAGCACCGGGGGACGGCGGGGGCCCTGCGGCCTCGGCTCCGCTCGGCCGGCACCGGGGAGGGGCGGCCGGGCCGGGCGGCGCCGCGGGCGGGGGCGGCGGGGCCGGGGCGGTGGCGGGGGGGGTTGAACGGCGGGAGGGGCCCGGAGAGAGGAGGGGGCTCCGGGGGTCGCGGGGGTGTCGGGAGAGGCCCCGGCTCGGCATGGAGAGGTCGCCGGGCGGTGGGGCTGAGGAGGGGTCGGTGTGGGCCTGGGGACAGTCGGGGGCTGTGGGGGTCACGTTGGCATCGGGGGCTGGGCAGGCTCTGGGGCCGCGCTGGGGTCAGGCCGGGCCGGGGTGAGGGCCCAGGGCCGCCTCGCCCCGTCCCTCCCGGCCGTGCCGGTTCTGTGGCCCCGGGAAGGGCTGCGAGCCCCCGGTGCCCCCGAGGCCGGGCGGGCGGCGGGGATGGGGTCGGCTGGGCCCCGCCGTGTCCCCGCAGCCTGCCCCAGCCTCGCAGCGTGTTGGCTCCTTTGTATGTGGCTTTCCTCCCTCCGGAGGGCTTGGGAAGTGTTTATTTGGGGAAAGGACCGTGCTGAAGCTGGTATTTCAAACGGCTTTTTTTTTTCCTCAGCGAAGCGGGTGAGGATGAATGCGAGGAAAGGGAAAAGTGCCCTCCCCCTCCTGCCCCCAGCAGACAGGAGCCGATTTGAGCTGTTGGAGGTTTGCAAATGAGGAGGCTCTGCCGGAGGCCCGTGGCTCCTGTGGCTGGCTGGCAGGAGGGAGCCGAGCCAGGGCTCTGCATCTCGGGCAGCAAACAACGGGAAGTTGTGGGGATGGTCAGGAAGGTGCCTTTTCTTTTGTGTGCTGGGCAGCGTGAGGACTTGCCGTGTTTGGTGTATTTTAAAGTTAAAAAGCAAAGTTTTACAAACGCCTTTTGAGTTGCCGTGATACCAGTCAGTTCCAAACAGTTCAAGTTAGCCTGGACGCGGGTTGAAAGGTGTGTAAAACCTTTGGAAGTTGCCTCCTTAACTTATCCGTTTGTTTTCCTTCCACACAACAAGTGGTTGGAGGTGTGGAAGTGCGTTCTGAGGGGTGTGTGAGTTCACCTGCCAGCCAGGCTGCCACACACTGCGTGCCCCCATCTCCCCGCGGCCAGCACACAGGTTTGAAAACTGGGCCTTATGTAACAGATTGGAGCAAACGTTTGGTGTTTGCCAGTGGTCTGACAAAGAATTGCTGCAAATTAGGGCAGGAGGCCTCCATGGGGAGCCTTTGCCGTGGCAGGATAGGCTTGGCTGCTGTGAGGAACTTGCCAAAGATTTGTTGGT
Organism: Melospiza melodia melodia; assembly: GCF_035770615.1. Classification (NCBI taxonomy): domain Eukaryota; kingdom Metazoa; phylum Chordata; class Aves; order Passeriformes; family Passerellidae; genus Melospiza; species Melospiza melodia. The sequence goes on from NC_086200.1 coordinate 27,126,429, forward strand.
TTTGCTTTCATTTGGTACGGTGCAGATAGGGACGTTGTTTGGTCAGTGTTTTATCACTCCTGAGCAGCTCTGGGGTGCTGGGAGGCTTGTGGTGCTGCCTGGTCCAACACCACCAGCATGCTCAGCTCTGTGGGAACGTGAGATCTGGAGGGGGTGCTCAGATCCCTGAGCCTGGAGAGGTGGTTTAGGGGTTTGATCTCCTCTGTGAGGCCTTATAAATCACTTTAAAATCACTTGTGTCGCTCCTTTGCTTAAGCAGCAGCTGCTTTGTTTGCTCCTGCATCCACATGGTGCAGCTGGTGTGGTTTGCAGGGCAGAGACGGTGTCCAGGAGCTTCCCTGGGTGCTGTGGATGGGAGCTGGGTGCTGTGGATGGGAGCTGGGTGCTGTGGATGGGAGCTGGGTGCTGTGGATGGGAGCAGGGTGCTGTGGATGGGAGCAGGGTGCTGTGGATGGGAGCAGGGTGCTGTGGATGGGAGCAGGGTGCTGTGGATGGGAGCAGGGTGCTGTGGATGGCAGCTGGGTGCTGTGGATGGCAGCTGGGTGCTGTGGATGGCAGCTGGGTGCTGTGGATGGCAGCTGGGTGCTGTGGATGGCAGCTGGGTGCTGTGGATGGCAGCTGGGTGCTGTGGATGGCAGCTGGGTGCAGGATGGAGCTGTGTGCTCCATGTCCAGCAGCTTCCCTGGCTGGAGCTGTGAGCTCTGCCCTTGCTCTGGGTGCAGCTCCTGGCCCCGGTGGCTCAGCAGGTTCCTGGTGCTGCTCTCAGAGCAGCCTCCTCACCGTGCCCCTCGTTTTGTATTCCGTGTCAGAGCTCCTGTGCAGCCCGGGCTGTTGTCAAAACTGTTCATTCGGGAGTGACTCAGCGGATCAATGGGAGTGACATGAGGGCTGTGCTCGTGGACAATCAGTGGTTCCTCCCCCCCTCCAGCCCCTCTGGGCTGGAAGACACAACAACGTCTGAGAGCAGCTGCCAATAAACCACAGCCTGGCTGTGCTCCGGAGCTGTCTCCCCCTGCCCAACCCCTTCCCTGTTGTGTTCTAGCTGGGATGAGCTGTGCTGGAGCAGCACTCCTGTGCTTGGCCGTGCCTCCAGGTGTGTGCCTGGCCCTTGCAAGCCCAGGGTGGGTAGGAAGCTGTTTATCTCTGCCTTCAGACAGGAACTGCAGCTCCACAGGCACTGAAGGGAGGGCTGAGGAAGCCTCGGGTGAGCAGCAAGCCCTGATGTGCTGTGGTGGGGTGAGCAGGAGAGCTGCAGCCCCTGGGCTGGGGTGGAGACCCTGCCCTGGCTCTGCAGGGTTTGGTAGCAGAGGGCAGCGGCCTGGTTTGCCCTGTGCTGCTCCTGGGACTGCCCACTGCACTTCGAGGAGTCAGAGCTCTTCCCTTGTGGTGCTGCTGAGCAGGGACACACTTGGGTGCCAGCACAGGAGCTTCCTGCGTGTGTTTGCCTTTTTGCTGAGAGCCTGTGGGAACAGCTCTGCCCACAGCCCTGTAATTGGGCTGTGCCTGGGCAGACGTGGCTCCTTGTGGGTGCAGTGAGGAGCTGTGAACCTGAGCCTCCTTCCTCGGCCCAGACATGGTGTGACCTGGAGTCTGCTTCTGTCCAGCTGCTCCTGTGAGCTGGGAGGGAGAGCAGGTCCCAGCAGCTCTGGGGTTCTGCAGGAGCACAAGTCATCTTCCTGTCAGAAAAGCTCTGTGAATGGTTTTGGGGTTTTGTGAGAGGCTGCTTCTACTTCCTGCTGCCAGTTGCTGTCTCTGGGAGATTCATTGCTACAGAGGAGCAGCAGCTTTGGTTGTGAGGGAGGTAAAAAGGTGATTTTCTGCTGGGGTAGCTGAGTGTGGAGCTTCAGGCTCCTGTGTCAGGCACCCTGATTCACACCAGCTGCCCTCCTCCTCCTGAAGAATTCTAAATCCCTGCCCAGGCTGTAGCCCTGCAGCCCTTCCTGTGGGCAGCCCCTCCCTTGCCTGTTACATTGATGCATTATTTCTAATAACTGCCTTGGAAAAAGCAGCCTGTGCACCAGGAACTGGCGTGACAGGACGAGGAGGAATGGCTTCCCCTGACACAGGGCAGGGTTAGATGGATACTAGGAAGAAATTCCTGCTTGTGGCAGTGGTGAGGCCCTGGCTCAGGTTGCCCAGAACAGCTGTGGCTGACCCTGGAAGTTCCAAGGCCGGGTTGGATCAAAGGAGCACCCTGGAGGTAGTGCAAAGGATTAGGGGGTGGAACTGGGTGAGCTGTAGGCTCCCTTCCAACCTGTGATTCCATTCTGTGGTGTTCCAGCACACCCCTGCCTTGTCTGTCCCACCCTGTCAGGTTTCTGTGGTGCTCAGAGCTGTGAGCCCCCCACTCACAGCCCCACAGCAGGGACTGTAAAACCACAGAACATCTCTCTGCTTTCCACTCACTGCCTTCAGAGCGTGCAGCAGCAGATCAGCACCCACCATCAGCCCTGTGTGGTGTAGGAAATGGCTCTTCAGGTAAGCTGAAACTTCTAGGTAAGGCTTTGCAGGGTGGTTCAAAATGCTACAGGGAGCAGGAAGTCTCTGGTTTCACCCACCGCCCACAGTAAGGAGGGTTTGCTCCTGCAGCACAGGAATTCAAGTAGTTCTGTAAAGAGTTTAAATTGGTTTCTTTGGCTCCAGTGAGATGGTGGATAGGAGTTCTGTGTCTCCAGGAGGATCTCCCAGTGCTAGGGAGTCTGTTCTGCTGGGGGGGTGGTGGCAGTGGCCTTTCCAAGCAGTGCCCTGCTGTCACCTGCCTCCCCACTGCATCAGGAATTAAATTAGTTCTGTAAAGAGTTTAAATTGGCTTTTTTTTGCTCCAGTGAGATGGTGGATAGGAGTTTTGTGTGTCCAGGAGAATCTCCCAGTGTTTATGGAGTCAGTTGTGCTAGAAGGTTGGTGGCAGTGGACTTTCCAAGCACTGCCCTGCTGTCACCTGCCTCCCCACTGCATCAGGCCCCTGGCACTTGAAACATCACAGCAGAATCCTCCTCACTCGTGGGAAACACAGCTCTTGAGGCCTTGTGGTGACAGTGAAACCAGGTGCTCTGTCTGTGAAAGGCTTGCACTGAGATGGTGACATGGAGGAAACCCAAAATCCTGCCCAGCAAGGTCCAGCTGAGCTGACCCCAGGCTGGCGAGGGTCCCAGTGCCACAGCAGCACAAACACATCCCCTGGTGCCTGGGGACTGCTCTGAACGAGAGCTGGGCACTGCTGTGTGTTGTGCAGTGTCTGCAGGGCAGGGGTGGCAGTAAGTTGGATGTGAGAGCAGGATTTGGGATGAGGCAAGGCACTGTTGCCTTGGAAATAAGGTGCTCTTGGCCTCCCAGGGTGCTGGAGTCTGGAGGAAAGGAGCGTTCATTTTTGAGTCATTCATTTCTACATGTCCACCGAGCAAAGAATGTCCTGTAGCCCTTTGTTACTTAATGTTATGTAATGCTTTTTAATGAGGCAGGGCTGGCCTTTGCTTTCCCAGTGGTGAATGAGACAGTTGGCAGGTGATGCACGGGCTTTGTCACCCTGACAGGGATGTTCTTAAGTTAATAAACAGGGGTTAAGGTTGAGCTTGAGCTTGGATTTTGTGCAGCTTTCCTTTGGAGGAGCTTTGCAGCCCTGCAGCTGAGCAGTTTGTGCAGCAGGAGCGGTGCTGGGAGGGCTGTGGGGGTTCCCTGGGAGCACAGCCAAGTCTCTGGGGGTTTGTTCCTCTTCCCAGGCTGGGGGCTGCACAGTCCTGCTAAGAGGGGCTGCTTGGTGTGGGTGGCTGAACGATGGGCTCAAAAAGGTCAGTGGAAATCTAATTTAAACCCCAACAGAGCTGTGTTTGTGCTACAAAAGCTCCATTCTTGCAGACTCTGTCCTTGCCCAATGTTTTCAGGTAAAAAATCTCGCTGCTTTTGAGGTAGCACCGAGGTACAAACAACAAAGTAAAAAACCCTTTTTTCTCTCATCCTTTTTTTAGCAGGGACTGTTGGCAGTGATGAAGTTTATACTCTGCTTGGTTTCCCTGGTTTGATGTGGGGAGAGGATGGTGCTTTCCAGCAACTTCTGTGCCGTGTGTGTGGGCGAGGGGCAAGCTGAGGCTTTTCTGGAATCCCCTCGCCCCCAGCTCTGCCAATTCCTCTCATCCCAAGGCAGTGCTGATTTGAGTCAGTCTGGTTTTGGTGGTGCCAGGCACAGGGAATGTTCAGGAAGGACTCTGGGAGCAGAGCTGGGGTCCCTGTGCTGGTGGTGCCAGGCACAGGGAATGTTCAGGAAGGACTCTGGGAGCAGAGGTGGGGTCTCTGTGCTGGTGGTGCCAAATCCAGGGAATGTTTTAGGAAGGACTCTGGGGGCACAGGTGGGGTCTCTGTGCTGGTGGTGCCAAATCCAGGGAATGTTTAGGAAGGACTCTGGGAGCAGAGCTGGGGTCCCTGTGCTGGTGGTGCCAGGTACAGGGAATGTTCAGGAAGGACTCTGGGGGCACAGGTGGGGTCTCTGTGCTGGTGGTGCCAGACACAGGGAATGTTTAGGAAGGATCAGGTGTTGGGGAGCAGAGCTGGGGTCCCTGTGCTGGTGGTGCCAGGTACAGGGAATGTTTAGGAAGGACTCTGGGGGCACAGGTTGTTCCCTGTGTTGGAAGGGGCTGCTCAGAGTGAAGAGCAGCACTTGGCTCTGGGAGTGCAGGGTCAGTGTGCTGGGGGATGAGGAGGTGTTGGTGCTCACAGGTACAGGCTGGTCTCTGCCTTGAGCCTTGGGAATTCCTGCTCAAACTTGCTGCAGCTCGTCCCTCCATGGGCTTTGGTGGCTGGGGAGGGAATGGGAAGTGCTCAGAGCTTTAACATTTCCTCCAGGGTGACTTGCAGCTGGTTTTAAAGCCACACTGTTTGCTGAGGGGTGTCTGTCTCATCAGGGGATCTCCCTGAGAGCTTGTCAGAACCCCCAGCAGATTCCCCAGCTTGAAGTGCCATCATAAGTGTCTTGGGAAGGAATTAGAGAGGAATTCCAGCATAGCAGAGCTCTCCATCTCCTCCAACCATGGGGATGTTGCCAGGAGCAGCTCTCCACTGCTCAGTCCCTCTCCTGCTCCCAGGCCTGCTCAGAGCTCCTGGGCTTACAGGGGAGTGAAAGGGAAACTCGTTCAACACACCCCGTGCTGAATTTAGCAGGATATAGAGCAAACCCTCTGAGTGTGAGTGAGTGTGTACCACATCTGTGCCATTTAACCTTTCTCAGGGTAACTGTTGAGGTGTTCTGGTGTTGGAGCAGACTCTGGTTTGGGTTGGTTTTTCCAGGGGCTCTCTGGGACCTGCCTGCACTGGGGCTGATGGAGCAGCCAAGCTCAGGCTTGGATCATCAGCAGCATCTGGACATCACAGAGCTGCTCTGGGGTGCAGCAAACCTGGCTCTGCAGGGCTCAGCTCTGCTCCCCTGATCCCTGTGGGAAGTGCCCATGACATCCCAGGACCTGAGTGCTACCAGGCTTCAGGTGTACTGACCTCAGTGCACGTTTCTTTTTCCTCCTCACCCTTCCCTCTGCCTTTTACCGTGCTGCCATCTCTCTGACTGCTCTCCTGCCTTGCTGGGATGTTTTCTCACAAGAGCCAGCACATCTGTGAGGGGCTGGGCTGCCTGCAGAGCAGGAACAGCCTGGAGCATCCTCTGCACTGAGGAGCTGGGCATGGCTGCATGGAGAGGTGGGCACCTTTGGGAATGCTGCTGGTGCAGCCACAGGCAGGCAGCACAAGGTGTGCAAATGCCCTGGGTGGCACCCATGGTTCCCAGCAGGTCTTCTCCAGTGTCTCTCTGAGGATATAAAATCACAGAGCTGGAGATGAGGCTCAGGCTGGTGCAGAGGATGCACTGCAGCAGCCTTGGCTGGGTGACAGCAGACACCCGAGGTGTGAGAAGGCACGAGCAGGGACAGTTCCCACTGCTGGTTGTGGTCCTGGCAGGGCACCTGCAGAGCCTGAAACCCGACTGCTCCCAGGAGAAGAGTGTCACACTCAGTGCTTTGCTCCTATTTTTGTTCAGAGCCAGAAATCAAAGTCCAGAGCTGTGCTTCTCCAGCCAGAATCATTGAAAGGCACTTGTTGTTGTTTTAGGGCCAATATTTAACTTGTGCCTTCCATGAGGAATGCCTGTTAGACTCCAAATATTTGCCTTAAGGAAGAAGTTTGAGGGAAGAATGTCCAGAGCTGGTGGGGAAGCAGGAGGGATTCAGGAAATGAATTTAAGCCTGTGCATGTCCAGGTGTGTGTGGCACAGCCTGTGTTCCCCTGGCAGGGCCCTGGCAGGTAGGAGCAGCTCTGGCTGAGCCCTGGTGTGGAATGGCTGGGAGGAAATGTTTGTGTGCTGGAGCTCAGGGCGTGTCTGCTCCCTCAGCCCAGTCCTGCCTGCCAAGGGGATTTAAAGGCACAGGCTGGGAGCTGCTGCTGTGGGCAGCCAGGCTGAACTTGCTGATAAAAGCAGCTTATCAGAAAAGAAATGCCTTGCTGCTTTTGCTTTCGCTGTGCTCTGTGGTGGCAAGGGTTCATCAGCTGTGAAATCCTCTGCAGTGGATCCTGCTAATGGCAGGATTTCCATTCCCTGGGCTGGCTTGATGGGGTGTTCATGTCTTCTCCTCACCTTTCACTGTGGGATCCTTCACCTTTCACTGTGGGATCCTTCACCTTTCACTGTGGGATCCTTCACCTTTCACTGTGGGATCCTTCACCTTTCACTGTGGGATCCTTCACCTTTCACTGTGGGATCCCATTGTGATCCTTCACCTTTCATTGTGATCCTTCACCTTTCTGTGGGATCCTTCACCTTTCTGTGGGATCCTTCACCTTTCTGTGGGATCCTTCACCTTTCACTGTGATCCTTCACCTTTCTGTGGGATCCTTCACCTTTCACTGTGGGGATCCTTCACCTTTCACTGTGGGGATCCTTCACCTTTCACTGTGGGATCCTTCACCTTTCACTGTGGGATCCTTCACCTTTCACTGTGGGATCCTTCACCTTTCACTGTGGGGATCCTTCACCTTTCACTGTGGGATCCTTCACCTTTCACTGTGGGATCCCATTGTGATCCTTCACCTTTCACTGTGATCCTTCACCTTTCATTGTGATCCTTCACCTCCCTGTGGGATCCTTCACCTTTCTGTGGGATCCTTCACCTTTCTGTGTGATCCTTCACCTTCCTGTGTGATCCTTCACCTTTCATTGTGATCCTTTACCTCTCTGTGGGATCCTTCTCACAGAGTGCCCCCACAACCAGGTAAAGCTTGCTGCTGGTTCAGTGCTGAGCTTGTCCCACGTTTCTCCCAGGGCTGTGTGCTGCTGGATATCAGAATTCAGGTCAGGGTTTGGTGGCACCTCAGGCTGGTTGTGGTGTGTGGGACACAGGGATTGACAGGAGCCTGATTCCCTTCCCAGCCCCTCTCTGCTCACAGGGCAGGTGAGGAGTTCTGGGTCTGCCTGGGAAGTCTGAGCTTCCTTAGCTCCATGGTTACCCTCTGCCCTGACTTGTCATGCTCTGTGCTCTTCATTGGATGGTTTTGGCTGGGTTTGACTGTTTTAGGCCTGGATACAGAGAAAACATGTTTCCTCTTGAAGCAAAACCAAAGGCATGTGAGGCTGTTTTGTGGCTCAGCACAGCTCTGAAAGTTTGGGAACTTCTTTGTGCCAGTGTGGCAAAGACCTTGCAACCAACCCTTAGGCCCAGCCTGAAGCTGAGCCAAGCCCAGTCAGAGCCTGGCTCTGGCTCTTAGTCCCAGCTTTGGTGCTGGGGAAGCAAAGAGGAGTGAGAGCCCCATCCAGCTTGGAGGATAGTGGGATGCTGGGCAGCTGTGGGAAGTCTTGGTCTCTTTCCATAATGAGAGTTGATGGGTTTAGGCCCACAAATTGGCTGCTTAATGAATGAGGGAGCCAGGGGAGCTGTATCCTGTCTGCAGGGGTTGAAAGAGGTGATGTAGACTAGAAACATGAGTAATTAACTCCAAAAAACCAGGAGAATTTGGGGGTTTGGATGGAAGTGTGTACTAGAGAAGGGTGAACGTGTGTTGGCTGGGATTTCTGGGACAAACCAGAGAAGTGAGAGCCCAGAAATGAGGGAGAAAGGACAGTCTGTTCGTGCAAATAATGTTCCAGGTATTAATAGCAGCAAGATGAAATGGGTCCTCCTGGGGGTGTATCCTACATGCCCCTTCATGGCAATGATCCCTCTGATTTTATAAATCAAGCCCTTTGTGTAGGGTTGAAAGAAGCAGGTAAGGGGAAGGGAGGAACCAGCAAGGGTGTAGCTGTTTGAGAGAATCTTTGGGATGAACCCCTTGAAAGATTCCCAGTGCACAGCAGCACCTCTCCAGCTGTGTCAGTCCTGTGCTCTTCCTGTTCAGTCCTGGCCTCCTCATCCCTGCAAAATACACAGGTGGGGGACGAGGGAAGATGAGAAAAAACCCTTTGTAATGTGCCTTTCTGATGTGGAGCTTGGTGCAAACCTGACCAAATCCTTAATCCACAAAGCTGTCCCAATGCTTAATAAAGGGCTGTGAGGCTGATCCTCTGTGTGAGGGATGGAGGAGTGAAAAGATCCTGCACAGCTTGTGGTGTGACCAGCAGTGGGATGTAGGTCTCTGGCCCTTGTTTTGAAACTCATCCCTCCCTGCAAGGCAGCAGGCTGGGGTGCTTGCTGGGCTTTAGGAATTTGTCCCAGTTAGTCTCCAGTTAGTTGTGAATCTCTGTTCTCTATCCTCTTTTTTTCTCTGAGATCACAGATGCTTCCATGCCCATCTGTGAAATAAGCAGGTCACCTCCACACCTTTGAGAGGCTGCAGGGAAAGCTGGAAAGGATTGAGCTGCTGATGGTCCTGTAGTAGAGGGGGTGGGAAGATGAACTCATGGATCACTCCCTGCTTCCCTCACAGTGCTGCTGGCTCTTGCAGGGAAGCTGATGGATGCTGTCATGGCACAGAGCATCCCTCTGCCCCAGTTATTCTGCAGGAAACATTAATTGCATGGTGCTGCTCTTTTCTCCTCATGGTCTGTGCTGTGGGTCCTGCCTGTGGCCCTGGAGTGCTGTCCCTGCTGGGGAGGAGAGCTGGGAGCCAGGGCAGCAGCAAATCAGCTCCTGCTCCTCTGCAGCAGGGAATCTGACACTTCTTTGGGGAGAGGTTCCCCAGGTAGCCCCACTGGATGCTCACCCTTTCCTCCCCTCTTGTCCCCACAAATCTATACGGTTTGGCAGTCATTTGAGGGGAAATATATGGGGCTTGGAGCAGCCTTGGGAAGAAAGCAGAGGGAAAAATGTGGGACAGCTCAGCACCCAGAAATGGAAACAGCCCTTGTCACCAGTGGGAATGACATCCCTTCCACCCACCCTGCTCTGGGATCTCCAGGACAAGGGACCTGCTCTAGCTGAGCTGGTGGTGCTCCCCCTTTCTGTGTGACCTCAGGAGAGATGGGAAGCTGTGATTAACTGTAGTTTGGTGATTGGAGGGATAACTGATCCAGGCACCCCTTTTTTTTCCCTGCCTTGCTTTGCAAAAGGCCACCCCAGATCTGCCAGTGCAGCTGCTTCCTAACCTGGTTCTGTCAAGAGGATATGGGTTAAGGGAAAAAAAAAATCCTACAATTAAAAGTGTTTCTGCCAACCCAGATCCTGCTGACAGAAAAGGGGTTGGGAGTGCTACACATGACAGGAGGCCAGGCAGATCTGTGCAGAGTGACAGTCCCCAGATGGCTGAGGAGCAGGGAACCCTGCTGGCACACACAGCTCAGGCCTTTGGCAGCCAGGCTGGAATTGTTCTGAATCTGCTGAGTTGGGCTCTTTGTGGATCTGTTCCCCCCTTTAAACTGGAGCTGGGGTGTGCATTGCTCATTAAAAACAACTTCCAGAATATTCAACTTGCCCCTTGCCCCCATTCCTTGTGGGATGAGTATCCCACATCTCGGAGGTGGGAGGTGGAGCTGTGGTTTCCATTCCTCCAGTGCTGCGTGTTGTCTCTGCCTCTTCCTCCCCTGTCCCAGGCAGGGCTGGGAGGGAGCCCTGCTTGAGATGCTGGGCAAATTTGTGTCACAGCTCTTGCCCATGGGAGTGATCACAGAATCCCAGAATCATTTAGGCTGGAAAAGACCCCAAAAATGGAGTCCAACCTGTGACCAATCCCCATACTGTCACTCAGCCCAGAGCACTGAGTCTGTCCAGTCTTTGCTTATATACCTTCAAGGGTGGTAACTTCACCATCTCCCTGACAGCCCCTTGCAATGTTTAACAACCCTTTTTAAGAAGAAATTCCTGCTGATATCCAGCCTGTGTTGATGAAGGTGACAGCTTCTCTGGTTCCTTAAAGCTGTCTGGTTTCTCAAAGCCACCCAGGTGAGCTTTGGCTCTCCTGTCAGGCGCTGGTTGCTTTGCCACACAGAATTCCCAGCTCCTCACTGGGGCTGCTTGGAGCTGCTGGACTGAGGGGTGGCACCTTCTGCCTGAGCTTTTGGGTGCTCCCAGTGCCTCCCTGGCTCTGCACTTGGTTCTCTGCTTGGCACAGAACAGCTCACCCTCCCAAGCTGTTGGATTGGGTGTCCCTCCTTTCCCACACCTCTGGAGTGGCAGAGCTGGGTGGTGTCCATCTTACCCTGGCAGGAGGGCAGCCACTCTTGAGGTGTGGCACAGGTTGGGAGAAGGAGCAGGAGGGGAGTTGCTGGCTGCAGGCATCTGCTCCATCCACCTCCTGGAAATGTGAACCAGGAAACAAATCTGAAACCAATCTGGCAATCTCCAGGTCAGGGCTCTGACCCACTCCTGGGCTGTGCCCTGTGCCAGGTTCCTGCTGTGTGCCAGGTTACTGCCCTGCCTGGAGAACACACCTGTGGTCAGGGCCACCATCCCTGCAGGTGACCTCAGAGGGCACAGCAGCCTTTGGGGACTTTGGGGATTTTCTGCCTCTTCTGCCACTGCTTTCTGTGTGACATGTGGCAGTGTTGTGCCTCAGTTCCCTCTTCTGTAATGACACTTTCTTGGTGACCTCCTCTGAGGCAGCTGCTGCAAGGAGCAGAGTGAGAGCAGGGGGAGCATTGGTCTGGAAAGCCCCTGGAGCCTGTGACAGGGACGTTGGGAAGATAAGATGGCTGATGCTGCTGCTTGGATTGTTTCCCAGCCTGCTGGGAGAGAAGGAGGTGTGTGTCCAAGCCCAGGAGCCATATGGTATGGATGCCAACACAGGAGAGCAAATGGGATCTCTTCTGGGGTGTCCCACCTTGTGTGTCATGTAAAGAATTTGCAGTGACAGCATCCACCCCTGACATCATCTGCTCTCCCTGGTGGCCTGGACTCTCCAGGAACAGAGGGGGTTTTCTCATGCATGGCTGCTTGGAAAGCTGTGGTTCAGATAAGGCAAGGCAGCAGCTGGGGCATGGGCATGGGGATGTCCTGCCCTCCAGAGATGGTGCTTTCCAGAAGAGTGAACGTCACCTGTGTCCCTGGCACAGGAATTGGGAGGCTGGTGCAATTCCTTGTTGGGATTCCCCTCCTGCCTGTGCCCTGCACACAAGGATGCCGTGCAGACAGAGTGGAGGGAGTGGTTTTGCTCATTCTGTGCTCATTAGAGGCTGCAGGGAAGGGAAATGAAACCACTTCTAGCTCTGCTAAATTCTGATCTGCTGCTCCCTGGAAGTTGGGAGCGAGCTGGGATACCCTGGGCTGTTCTGTGCTGTTCAGATTTGTGCTGTGGGGAGCCTGTGGTGTGAGTCAGGGCAGCAGTCTGTTCCCTTCTCCTGCTCCTGAGCTTATTTAGGAGCTGCTCCAAAGGCTGTGGGGGGAGCAAGTCCTGAGTGTGTCACTGTGGTGTCCCACTCTGTGAGGAGAGTGCCAGGCTTGCCTGTGCTGGTTTCAGTCAAGTTCCTCTGTGGGGAGGAAATCTCCTCCAGGTGCACGAAAGGTTTTCAGACCCAGCTTGGGCTTGGAGGAGGAAGAGAAGGGAAGGGAGACATAGGCATCCAGAAGTTTGCTTTTGTTATGGGAGATGTGTTGGGAAATGTCTCTTTTCCTTTGGAGAACAAATGTTGATCCCATCACTCTGCCTTCCACTGATCCCTCACAGTGCCAGAAGGAACACACATGAGGGATCTCTGAGGACATCCTTGAATGGCTCATGTTCTTCCTCAGCTCTTGCACATCTCCCAGCAGCTGACAGCACTTGGATGTCCCTGTGTCCTCCCTGCTGCTGCTCCTGGCCCGTGGGATGCCAGAGTGGTTCCTGCTCTGGAAGCAGAGCTGTCCCACGAGGAGCTCTCCCACAATGTGTGGGGGGACATCCCACCCCTCCATGTGCTCAGAGCCTCTGACTCACACCAGAGCAGCTCTGGGGGCTCCTGGAGGCTCATCCTGCTGTGACAGGGTTGGATCATCCCGTGGGCAGTGTCCCCCTCCAGAGATGGGGTGGCCGGGGACAGCAGTGCTTCTCCAGGGAGTCCCATGGGACAGAGATCCCCTCGCCTCATGGTGTTGGGGCTGCAGGGGATCCCCTTCTCAATGTCTGAGAGCTGCTCTCAGCTTCCCCATGCGTGGGAATTGATAAAGGAGCTGATAAAGCTGTGTCAGCATGGAGCTGTTGTGGCTGCACTGATGGCTCAGGGTCCAGGGCTGCCTGCCACAGCTGGGGACTCACTCTGTAGCTTGTGACAGTGGCACTGCAGCCCCTCCTGGCATCTTGTGAGAGTGGCTGCTGTCATGTCCTGCCTCAGTTTCTGCCCTCAGAGGCCTGTGGTTACATAAAGGAGGAAGCTTTTGCTGTGGTGCCTTCTCAGTGGGTTCTGGTGGAGAGTGTGGACCCTGCTCTGCTTTCAGTGCATGGAGAGAAGCAATGGCACCATACACAGCATTGTGTGTGTGATGGGATTTGTGGTGGTGTTTGGCCTGTCCCAGGGCAGGGAGGGCAGGATGCCTTCCCATCCCTCTGCTTGGTGGGAAGAACTCATTTCATGCACTGGGATTCAGAGATCTCTGCTTGTTTGCTGTTTCAACCATCTGACTTGGCACTAATGTTTAAATACAAGTGTGTGCTCTCATGTATTACTGAAAATTCAGTGGAGGGAGGGAAGAGCTTGAAGTTTAGCAGCAAGTGGCCTGGATGCCAGGCTGGGAAACAAGCCCATCCCAGTGTGTTGGGAAGTGGATGTCCCTCCTGCCCTGGTGAGGTGTGTCACAGTGTTCTGTGCTGTTCTCCCTGTGCCCACTGTCCCCAGGAGATGCTGAAGCAGGTGGGCTCAGGATCAGCTCTTGGATGGACACATTGTGGCCTCCCAGCTGCTGCTGTTCCCCTCTGTGCTTTGCTGGGCCATTCAGAGCCAGAGGCATTTCCTCTGGTGTTTCCTGCCTGTGTTTGTACCTGCTGTTCCTCTGGGCGTGCTGTCAAATCCTCCTGCAGCAGGTTGTCCCCAAGCCTTGTCCTTCAGCTGGCCATGCTGGAGCTCTCTGGAGCCAGGGCAGCTCTCAGCTCTCAGGAAAGGTGCAGCCCACCTCTGGCTGCAGTGGAGGTGGGGAGGGAGCCTTCTCCTGTTCTCCCTGGGAGCTGATGGCTCTTCTTGCACATCCATTCCCGGGCGTGCTGCCGGAAATGCGTTAAGATCCCTTATCGAGGGAAAGGCAGCACTTCATCTTGTTTTTATGAAAAGTGTGGCTTTCAGTATGTGGGAGTATTCAGGGACAGGGCTGGGGAAGCAGTGTAGAGATGGTCTTAACCTTATTTCAGGCTACAGCAGCGCAGGAGGAGGTGTTCCAGCCTCAGATGGAAATGGAAGCTGTTGCTCCCAGCTGCTGGGTGAAAATTATCTACTTGTCTAGAAGGCTGTTTTTTCCCACTGCCTGGTGACTGTGAGGCAGGCTGCAAGCTCTGGGGAGGGGAGGAGGTGGAAGAAGAACTTGCCTGCTCAGAAACCTGAAAGCAGAGCTTTCTCACCTGGTTCTTGTGGCCCAGCACAGTGACTGTCATGGCCAGACTGGTGATGTGGTGGTGATGAATTTGTGTGTTTGTGACACATGTAGGATCATCCCTTTCACAGAAAGGCTTTGCAGGGAAGTCTTAGAGCTGCCACCTGAATCTGAAGCTAAATCTGCTCTAGAAGCTTCTGTGGAGCAGGGGATGGAGAGGGCTCAGCCATGCCTGTTCCAGCTATGCTCGTGCAGCTCCCATCCCTCATCAGCTAGCTGCCCTTGGGCTGCATCCCCATGGTCCTGCAGGGCAGGCAGGCACTTGGATATGTTCTTATTCAACCTCCCAGGGAAGGAAAAGGGAACCTTTTATGAGCTGTCAAGACTTTGGGTATTTTTCCCACAGCATCCAGGGGCAGAGGTTGAGGTACAGGGTAGGGCTGCCTGCCCTGAAGGTGCTGTGGGCTCTGGAGTCTGTGCTCAGGAGCTCTCCTTGGGCTTCTCTGCTTCCCAGGGTGAGCACACACATTGATTTGGGATACAGATTTTGGACACCTGCTTGCAGGCAAAGCCTCTTTTGCAGAGAGTTACCAGGCATGAAAGCAAAGTTCAGGTTTTGCAGGAGGTGAGCACTGGGGACCTGCCCTTTCCCAGTGTGTCAGATCTGCCTGGGTTGTTCTGCTCCAAAACTTCTCAGATTTGGTGTTGGTGGAGCAGCTGAATCTTGGGCTTTATGCTCTGGGCATGAGTGGATTAAAAGCAATGTTGGATCTTGACTAGAAAGGAAATCTTTGCTGGCTCCTTCCCAAGATGAACATGCTTGTGATAATGAGTCTGTACAAGAACTGGGCAGGATGGGACTGGTTGGAAAATGTAAAGGTAAATGTATGGATGGGGGAGCAGGAGAAGCAGAAGCCCTGGGACTGGTAAAGACCTTTCTGCTGGCCAACTGCTGTGCACTTTTGGAAGGCAGCTGGTTCCTCTCTGCAGCTGGGTTTTCCAGCAGCAGCATGGATTTAATTAGGATCCAGTGTCTCCCTGGAGCTTACAGCATTGGGGGTGCATTGTTTCATTTACATGGAAAACCCCGTGGCAGAGCTGCCAGACCTGGCTGAGGGCTGGGACCAGGGGTTGAGTCAGGGGCTGTGTGAGAAATGCCTGAAAATGCCTGAGTGGGTCCAGCTCCTTATGTGGTGAGTGGGGGGCTGAGGGCTGAGACCCCTGAACTGAGTCAGGGGCTGTGTGAGGAATGCCTGAAAATGCCCAAGTGGGTCTAACTCCTGTCATGGTGAGTGAGGGGCTGAGACCACTGGGCTGAGTCAGGGGCTGTGTGAGGAATTCCTGAGTGGGTCCAGCTCCTGCCTTGGTGAGTGAGGGGCTGAGACCACTAGAGTGAATCAGGGGCTGTGTGAGGAATACCTGAGTGGGTTCAGCTCCTGCTGTGGTGAGCAGGGGGCTGAGGGCTGAGACCACTGGGCTGACTCAGGGGCTGTGTGAGGAATGCCTGAAAATGCCCAAGTGGGTCTAACTCCTGCCATGGTGAGTGAGGGGCTGAGGGCTGAGACCCCTGGACTGACTCAGGGGCTGTGTGAGGAATACCTGAGTGGCCAGTGCATCCCAAGATGGGCATGGCCTGAGCTCCTGCCGTGGCGAGCAGGAGGCTGAGGGCTGAGACCACAGGGCTGAGTCAGGGGCTGTGTGAGAAATACCTGAAAATGCCTGAGTTTGTCCAGCTCCTTCCATGGCAAGCAGGGGGCTGAGACCCCTGGATGAGTCAGGGGCTGTGTGAAAAATGCCTGAAAATGCCTGAGTGATTCCAGCTCCTGATGTGGTGAGTGTGGGGCTGAGGGCTGAGACCACTGAGCTGAGTGAGTCAGGGGCTGTGTGAGGAATTCCTGAGTGTGTCCAGCTCCTGCCATGGCGAGCAGGGGCTCCAGAGCAGCGTCACATCCTGGCTGGGGTGGCTGCATGTGTCCCACGGAAATGCTGGAGCAGAGGGGAAGGGATGGAGCACTGGGAGCTGGACTCTGCTCTCCTTTTAAGGTCTCCCAGGCAGGGACTCAGCTTTGTCCGTAGTGAACTTCCTTTCTTCCGGTGCTACAAACTCTGGCTTAGTAAAACCGAAACCAGTCTGACATCCTAACTGGCCTTTTCTGCGCTGGACTGGTGAGAGATTCTGCAGAATTGCTGCATGGGCAGAAAGCAATTTGTTGTTCAGAAGGAGGTTTCCTGCTCTGGTTACCTGCCTGCTCCCTGGGCCCTTCCTCTTACGGTAAGAGCACAGCAAGTTGCAGTTCCCCAGACAGAAATTGTCCCCTGTGTGAGCAGGGACAGCAGAGTGCTGCTGGCACAGGCAGTGGGCTGGAGCTGGGTCATTTGCTCACCTTGACATCCTCCAGCCCCATGCCACAACTTTTCCTGGCCCAGCAGCCCTGAGGATGGCTGATACAGGTCATGGAGAAGGGATGGTGATGGTGACATCCCAGAGGGAGGCATCGTGGCAGGGTTGGGTGGGAAGGTGGAAATCAGGTACCAATTGTTCCCTGACTCCCTCCTGCAGCCAGGGGTTTGCACTCCCACCACCCACAGTGCTTTGGTTCCTCCTCTTTCTATGCAGTGGATCCCACATGGGGAGTGCATCCCAAAATGGACATGGCCAACAACTGGGAAAGGGCTGCCCCTGGCTTTGCTGGGCACAGTCACATTAGAAAAAGTGACTTTACAGCCCCCCTTTTGTGGGGTCTGTAAAGTCAACCAAAAAGCTGCTTCCTTTCAAGTCATTTCTTGTAGAGCTTCAGTGTGTTTTCTGGTTATGAATTCTGCAGCTGGAAGTTTAAATTTGTGCCTGATGAACCCAAAAAGGTGAATCAATGCTCTTGGGCACTTGGTTCATGGATAGGTTTGTCTGACTTGGGCTGGGTTTGTTATTTCCAGACCAGTTTTCAGATCTGGTCTTATTTTAGCATGTGTGTATTTACTGTTATTATTTTTCCTAGAGAAGTATTTTCAGCTTTTTGCTTGGTTCCTGTGCTGCTGCTGAAATTTCCAACGTGGCATTTCCAGCTCCTTGGTGGAGCACAGTTTAATATTTTCCATCCAGGTGTAGCTGCTTTGGATGAGGATCCAAGGAAAAGAGTGAAATTGTGCATTGGGCTGGGAGTGAACTGGCAGCTCATGACAGTGGAGATGCTTCAGGAGGGTTTTTTTGTGGCTGCTGAGAGATTTAGGAGTGTCTTTACTCTGTGGGCTGGTTTCAAAAACATGAAGATCTGGGTTGTTCTGAATTTGGCTGTTGAGGATCTGAGTTCTGCACTTGGACTGTCCATGGCACATTGATTTCTTTCTGCTCATATGTGCAGGGAGCAAATATTCTAACAGTCCCAGTGCTGTTGGCTGAAGAGGAGCCTGGTTCCTCCTCAGATATTTTTGGGTGCAAAATGACTCCTGCTGACCTGCTGCTGGAAAGCTGACACTGTGCACACACACTGCTGCCAGGCAGGGATTCTCCTCATGCCCCCTGAGCTGTGGTGGGAGTTTGGGGTGAAATTCTCCAGCTGCTGCTCCAGGGGTGTTGTGGCACAGGGCTGGTGCAGCCCATCTGTGCTCATCTCCAGAGGAGGAAATTTTTTGGGTTAAGATCTCACCAATTTAGGGAAATCACACCAGCTCTTGAGTGGTGCCTTGTGGTTTTGTTGGAAACTGAAAACTGGTGATCTGCCTTCATCTTTTACTTCCTTTTTAATTCTGTTGTATTTGGAGAACAGTTTGAGTTTTGCTTTCATTCCCTTGCACAGGGGACACTCCAGGTCTGTGGGCACTCCCAGCTCTTGGGCTGCTGGAGCTTGAGGAACAGCTGAGATTTTGCTTTTAAGACAGCCTAGTGGGTTTGCATGTCACCTGGTGTCCTTTAGAGATCTCTGTGAAACCACACACAAATCATGACTGGTGTTTTGTGACAATCTGTTTGTGGGGGAGTCTCCAAAGTGGGAAGCAGGACACCCCTTCAGCAGAAGCATTTCCCTGCTGCCTTGTTGAAACTCTGCTCTCTTCATTGTTAGCTCCCTCACAGAGGGAATGGTGTGGCACAAACATTAAAAAAAAAATTCATAGCAATCTATTAAAAAGCCATATTTGGGTTCAGAGGCTAGGAGAAAATAACTTTGAAACAATTTGGAGCTTGATTTGTTGTAGGTTTAGAGCTGACCAGAGTTCGCAATGTGATAAAGGTCTCCTGGGGAAGGGAATAGCCAGTAACAAGAGAACATTTCTAATTTAGAGAAAAGTTTAATAGACATGAGAGCTGGAGTAGGAAACCAGAAAGAAAAATCTGTCATCTTCACAGCACAGCTTAACTCTAGGGAAACAACCAAATGCTTTATTATTTTTTAAATTATTTTCTTAATTTTATTTATTACGTCGTGGTTTTGTGCATTGGATGTTTCATGGATGTGGCTGAGAGCCAGGGATGGATATCTGGGTGAAACCCTGAGGTGCTGGGAGCAGGGCAGTACCTGCATGTGGTAACTTCTGCCAGGCTCAGCACGTTCCTGCCTCGTTTGCTGCAGTCACTTGTGTTTGTTCTGTGTGGCTGGAGGTGATGGTGTGTCTGATTGTTTGCTCAGAGAGTGGATTTATGGTTTTAATTCTGGTGCTGGGAGCGTTGTTGGCTGTGTCCATCCCTGGGGCCATGCAAGGGGAGGGCCAGATCCTGCCCATGGGGCACTGGCTGGGCTGGAGGTGCCCAGGGTGCCCTGTGCCCACTCTGGGAGCTGGGTGTGATCCTCTCTCCTCACTGCAAAGAGCTGGGAAGCCAGGAAGGGAGGAGAGGTTTGGAACAAGGGTGCTGGGATCATGTTGGATTAAAAGCTTTGCTGCCACAGTTCAGGGTTTTTGTGGGTTGGTTGTTTCTGTTGGGTTGTTTTTTGGGTTTTTTTTTTTTGCCTCTGAGCACTAGAAGAAATTCTGGTAGAAACATTAGCTTCAGCTTTATTCCTGTCTTCTTTTCAAGAAAGAATTTGGATGGAAGAAAAGCATGATTTAGACATACTGCCCATGCAGATTTCTTAATTGTAAATATTGGGGCACCAGAGTGAAACCATGCTGGGGTTTTTTTTTTGCTGAGAGGGAAACCAGCCAGCACTGTCAGTGCTTCAGACACTGCTGGTGCAGTGGCAGTGGTGACAGAGCTGTGTCTGCCATGTCATCAATGACTCAGCCTGGTGGCACTGCATGGATGACCCAGGGTCTGTGTTTGGGGGTGAGGGGCACGGCAGGGGAGTGGGCTGGGGGCTGCCCTGTGGGGATCCAAACAGGGGATTTGTGACCATTGGGTGCTCCCTGGTTTGTGTGCAGGCAGCAGCAGCACAGCTGGGCTGGGTGGGGTTCACAGGATCCTTCAGGTGGGCTGGGTGGGGTTCACAGGATCCTTCAGCTGGGCTGGGTGGGTTTCACAGGATGCTGTTCCTTCAGCTGGACTGGATGGGTTTCACAGAATCCTTCAGCTGGGCTGGATGGGTTTCACAGGATCCTTCAGCTGGGCTGGGTGGGTTTCACAGGATGCTGTTCCTTCAGCTGGGCTGGGTGGGGTTCACAGGATCCTTCAGGTGGGCTGGGTGGGTTTCACAGGATGCTGTTCCTGCCTGGTGGAGCTGTTCCTTCACTCCTGGTTCTTGTCCCTGCAGATGCCTTGAAGCAGGCAGGGGGGGCTTGCTGAGCTCTCAGCACCATTCAGAAGCTGAAAAGCAGCCAGGTTTTCATCTCTCCAGGGATCTCACATGGAGGAGGAGGATGCAGGGAAGTTATCCCAGTGTAACAGGCAGGATGTGAAGGGCCAGGGGCTCAGTGCACACCCAGATCACCACAGAAGGGGTGGCAGAGCCAGGAGCTCTGGAGTCCCTGAGCTGAGCTCTGAGGCTCCCCCAGCTCTCAGAGCAGCCACACGTGCTGGCAGGGCTCCCCCATGGCCCTGCATCAGCACCTCAGTGACAAACTATTGAACAGGAGCTTCCTGTTGTGCTGACACCAACACCATCCTACAAAGGAGCAAGGGGAGTAAACAGAGCTGTGCTGGCTCCTGCCTCGCTGGAGGCTGGAAAAAGGGTTGGAGAGCAGGAGGAGGCTTCTGAACCCAGTCTGTGTTCTGGTGTTCTGATGTTCTTGTGGCTGCACTTGGCAGAAACTGCTGGGAAAGTGGCTGCTTCCAGGACTGCTTGGTTTTTAAGGGAGTTCCTGGGATGGATAAAGGCCCTTTCACCCCTTGCCCTGCTGCTCCAGCTCCTCCACAGGTGCTGTGCCCAGAGTGGTGCAGCCCGTCCTCCATCCTGACAGGGTCAGCACAGCTCAGAGATGCTCACATCCAGAGCTCCCATCTGCACCAGGTTCCTAGAGTTCCTCAGAGCAGTGAAACTCCTGTTTTCTGAGGGATCCAGAGGAGTGCAGCCCACCCTCCATCCTGACAGGGTGGGCACAGCTCTCAGAGCTCTGATATGAGATGTTCACATCCAGAACTCCCATCTCCACCAGGTTCCTGGAGTTCCTCAGAGCAGTGAAACTCCTGTTTTCTGAGGGATCCTGAGGAAATGGGGCCAGAACAAGCCAGCCTTCCCTTGCCATAAGGAAAGTTCTGCTCTCCTGGTTGATTTGCTTGAATCTCCCCTGACTGGAGCTGTTGCTGGTGGAGCTCCCAGGTGGAGTGAGCTCCAGGGGCTGCACAGCCCCTCTGCCTCTCAAACCCATGGAGGGAACTTCCCTGTGGGATCAGGATGAGTTTCCTCCAAACAGCACATCCATGGAGCTGAGTTCCAGCCTGTCCAGCTGCTGTGCCCAGCTCAGAGGAGAGTGTCCAAGGGTGGAGGAAGCTCAGGAGATGTCTCAGGAGCCTGTTGGGTGCTCACTTGGTGGATAACTGGCTGGATGGTCACTCTCTAAATGGAGAGCAGTGACCAGTAGTGTCCTCAGGGGTTGGTACTGGGACCAGTGCTGTTTTACATCCCTGCTGGTGCCATGGACAGTGGCACTGAGGTTTGCTGGTGACACAGAGCTGTGTGGAGCTGGAGGGAAGGGCTGGGGCATCCACAGGGACCTGGAGAGGTGGGATTGTGCCAAACTCATGGTGTTCAACAAGGCCAAGTGCAAGGTCCTGCCATGGGCTGGGACAATCCCAAACACAGACTGGATAAAGAATGGATGGAGATCAGTCCTGGAGGGAGGGATTTGGGAACTTTGATGGATGAGAACCTTGATGTGACCCAACCCCTGGCTCCTGTGGGACACCTGCTGAGGCTGTCCCCTGTTCTGGGGCACCTGTGTGGCACAGCTTGCCCTGCTCTGGGACAAGCAGGACTGGCTGCAGCTCTGCAGGCTGGAACTTGTGTTTAACAACAAACCCTTGCAGACATCATTTTGGGACCATTTGTAGCTCACTCTTAAAGATGTTTTAAGTTTTTGCTTTGTTTTAAGACTTTTGATCTTCCTCTAAGCTCAGCCTCTTAACGTTTAGAATTTATTGGGATTTGGTTTCAGCTGTGTAAGGCCACTGGTTGCTTTTTGGTCTGGATTTTTGCACTGGGAGCCAGCTGATGGGTCATCCTTTGGGACATTGGGGTATTTGTGCTTATTTTTAGCCTTTAATTGGCAGTGATCTGTACTTGGAGCTGCAGAGTGTCAAGGGCTTTTCTCTTTGTGCTCTCAAGAAGCTTTCCTTTCCCTTTCATCTGGATGCAGCTGTGTTTCCCTTGTGCTCACAGAGTGCAGAGAACATGGGGAAAGCAGCTCCAAGAACCATCCCAAAGGCTGCTGGGGCTCAAGGAGCAGCACCCAGGGCTCAGGGACACCTGAACCCTCTTCCAAGCAGCACCATGGACCTGTCCCTGACCTTCCCCAGCCACTTGCTGCTATTTTTTTCCCTCTTCTTCTCCTCTTTTGTGTTGCCCCGTTTAGCTGTAACCTCTTTGGGCAGGAACACGGTGTGTGTGTTCATATAAAGGGCTGAGAACAATGTGCCCCAGATGGTTTGTACAAGTGTCTTCTCAGCAGCCACAGGGTTTCATTCTACAGGGAAAATATTCTTAAAAATACAACTCTTCAGCATCTTATACTTGCAAATGTGGGCAGGAACTTCCCGAGCCTTGATATTTTGGTCCAAGTCACAGAGACAAGGGGTAGCACTAGAGCTGCAGCTTTTCTTTTTTTAAGGGAAAAAAACCAACTTCCCCCCAACCCCAATTCCCCTTTTTTCACCTTTGCATCTGCAGGGAAAAACTTGTAAATGTGACTGGAGCAGTTCTGACCTGCTTAAAACCAGATGGCAAAGAAAAAGGACCCAATGTTTCAACAAAAGCACTGTGAACTCCCTCTTTGGGAGTCAGGGTGTGTGGGCTTGCCCCATTTTTATGGCACTTCCAGTGCTTCTCAGGTTCTGTTTTGGGGTGCTGAGGCACTTGCCTGCAGTTTGTTTGCCTTGCAGGATCCCTGGCACTGCAGACATGACAGGGCACTGCTTATTTGCTTTAAGACCACAGCTTGCTTTGGAATTTCTTCTGCCAAATTTCAGGACAATTCTTTTTTTTTTTTTTTCCTTTATTTATCCCACTCCCTCCCAAAGAAAGAAACAAGTTTTCTTAGTCTCATCTTGCATCAGATTTGATTCCAGGCCAACAAATCCAGCCTAGAAGGTGCTTTCCTGAGGCTGCTTGCCTCGCTGTGACCTTTTGGGAGAGGATTCCTGTGCAAAATGGGACATTGTGAAATCAGTTTTATACAAGGAATCTGCCCCCCTGGTGCTGCTGCCTGGGGAGGATGGGTCAGGTCTGGGTCCCTGTTGCCTGTCCAAAGGCTGCTGTGTTTTAACAAACACAGGGTTTTTTTTTTGCTCTGGAGCAGTGGGAGTCCTGGGATTTTACCAAAAGTTTCTGTTTCTAATTAGGTTGTTCTCAATTTTAAAGGCCAGTGATCCTTCTATGGCACGGGGTGGAAAACCTGAGCAGTCACTGACACTGCACAGAGGTGGGTCCTGCTTTTGTCCTGAGGTCCAGGGAGCCACTGTGTCTCCTCAGCACTCCTGGGATGAGAAAATCAATTCCCCCCAGCCCTTGGCTCATCCACAGGGGACCTTGGCTCATCCATGGGGGAGGCTGATGGGCAGAGTGTGAGGGAGCATCACTGCCCTGACTCACATGGATTTGGTTTAGGCACTTCCTGCTGCTCAGCTTGGGAAAGGGGGAGTTGCAGCATGGCAGTCCCAGCACGGGGGGCTGGGCTCTGGTCTACTGAGTGTGAATCTGGCCCAGCTGCCTGAAATTGGAGTTTGGGGCTGGGCCCCTCCAGGAGAGCTCCTGAGGCTCCACAGGCAGGACCAGAGCTGCTCCTTGCGTTTGTCTGGGCTGGGAAAGGGCAGCACAGTCTCCCTTGTGCTCACAGGAAACAGGATTGAATTTTTCCCTTCTGCCTCACTTCATTGTCTGAAATTCCCTTGCAGAGCTGGCCCATAACTCTTCAAAGAAAATAATCCCAAGCGCCGGGGCTGGAGCTCCCTGAGCTCTGGCTGGCGGCCGCCTGACTCTGTGCAAACAGTCTGGGCCTGGGATCCCCTGGGACTGAGCATAAAGCTCTGATTGAGAAGGAAAACAGGTTATGGAGCTGCAGCAGGGCTGTGCATCACCAGCTGCTCCCCTTGTGGCTGGGAAAGCAGCTCCCTGAATGCCGAGGTGTGAGCTGCCTGCTCTGGGAGGAGGCTGTGAGGGAACGGTTTGGTGTCCTGAGGCGGTGGGACAGGCATGAGGCGGCGGGACAGGCATGAGGAGGCGGTGGGACAGGCATGAGGAGGCGGGACAGGCACGAGGCGGTGGGACAGGCACGAGGCGGCGGGACAGGCATGAGGCGGCGGGACAGGCATGAGGAGGCGGGACAGGCATGAAGAGGCGGGACAGGCATGAGGAGATGGGACAGGCATGAGGCGGTGGGACAGGCACGAGGCGGTGGGACAGGCACGAGGCGGTGGGACAGGCACGAGGCGGCGGGACAGGCATGAGGAGGTGGGACAGGCATGAGGAGGTGGGACAGGCATGAGGAGGTGGGACAGGCATGAAGAGGTGGGACAGGCATGAAGAGGTGGGACAGGCATGAGGCGGCGGGACAGGCATGAAGAGGTGGGACAGGCATGAAGAGGTGGGACAGGCACGAGGCGGTGGGACAGGCACGAGGAGATGGGACAGGCACGAGGAGGTGGGACAGGCATGAGGAGCTCGCCAGGGCAGCCCCAAGTGCTGAACCCGGAGCGGAAACCATCGGGGCAGTGAAGAATGAGCAGGATGTCACGTGTGGGCCCGGCGTGCTCGGGGCTGGGGCAGAACAAAGCTCAGGGAAGCCCTGCTCCTGCCGCTCCCAGCGCGCTTCCTGCTGGCACGGACACGCTCTGGGGGAAGGGAGCAGCAGGGCAGCAGCCAGCACGGGGCTGCCCAGCTCTGGGAGGCATGGAGGGCTCCCCGTGCCTCAGTTTCCCTCGTGCAGCAGGGTGGTGTCCGTTGTTGGTGTGTTGTGGCCTCAGACAGCCAGGCTGCTGTGCTCTAGGGATGCTCCAGGGGTGGTGGATGGGGGCGGGATGGGGTTCCCATGGTGTGTGAAAGCTTTATTCTCCTGTACTTGAGCAGGCAGGTCCCACAAGTGGCACCCCAGCACTCTGCGCCCTTGGAGCAGCTCTGGTCCCTCCTGGGGAGCAGTGGCAGTGTGCCAGGGTGCTGAGGAGAGGGAGGATTTGGTGTCAGCCCCCCTCAGGGGCTGTCCTGCCCCTGGACCCTTACACAGCCAGTCCTTCCTCCTGCTGAGCTTCTGCCTTTGGTGTCTTTTTTCCCTGGGTTGTTCTTAGAGCTCCCACATTTCCCTCTGTGTACCACTGAGCATGAGAAGCCTTTTTTTTTTTTTTTTTTTTTTTTTTTTTTTAATAGCTATTGAGAGCCAATAAAAAGTTTTACGGGGTTTGGCCAAGCCTCAGAGCTCGCAGTGTGTTCATTTCCTGGAGCTGGAGGGGGGTTTGCTTGGATAACCCAGGGGGTCAGCAGGAGTCTGTGCTGGCCCTGGGAGCTCTTGGGAGCTTTCAGTGCTGTCACAGGGCCTGGAGAGGAGCAGAGAGAGGTGGGGAGGGGGCCAGGTGAAGGATGGCAAGGGTCAAGCTGGGAGCAAAACCAGAGCAAGGGAGAAAAGGAGGTGTGGGTCTCTCATGTGCCCAGATCCTGTTTGATCCCCTCTGTCCATGTTTAGTTTCCTGACTGTCTTTTCTGCCTCCTTGTGAGAAGGAACCCAGCCTGACCTCCCCAGTGCAGGGAGGGAGAGCACAGTTCCCTCCTGGGCACCTGGTTCCTCTAGGAGCACAGAGCAGGTCCATGGTTCTTTTCATCCCAGTCTTGTGTCCAGAAGGACTCAAGGCTTTGACTGGGCTGCTGGGTGATGTTGGGCTTGCACAGGGATGTGTGTGGAGCCAGTGCCATGGAATCATGGAATAGTTTGGGTTGGGGGAACCTTTAAAGGTCACCTCATCCAGCCATGAGCAGGGCTGTGCACACAAGGAGGAGCTCCCTGGTTTGGGGGGCTGAGCTGATTGCTGCTTGTGGAGGGGAACCCAGATAACCCCACCAGCAGCATGGGGGCTTTCCAGCAGCCTCACTGGGAGCACACTGGGAGGCAGGCAAGGTGCTGCAGCCTGAGCAAACAAGCTGCCATGAGCATCATTTGCTCTGGCCAGTGTCACAGCCAAGGAGCCTCGCTCCCAGCTTTGCAATGAAAATCAAGGTTGGTTGATAAGAGCAGAGGAGGAGGCACTGGGATGTTATCAGGGTCCTGTTTGCCAAGTGGGTGTTTCCCCAGCCCAGGTGGGCTGTGGTGGGTGCCCTGAGTGTGGCTGTTCCCCAGGAACGGTGTCCTGGGCAGGGCTGCTGGCACAGGATCCTGGCCCCTGCCCCTGGATCCACAGGGACCCTCCCAGCCAGGTGAAATCATCTTCACTCCATGGGCAGCCCCACAATGCTGGGTTCATTGTGTCCCCTGCTCCTGGGGGCTCCCACAGTCCCTGGCTGGTGCCTCTGAATGCTTCCAGGAGCTGCCAGCAGCCCTTCCCCGTGGTGACAGTTCTGTCCCCACGTCACTCCTGGCTGGCTCCGACATGGAGCCACTCATCAACCATTTCACCTCCAGCTGACCAAGCTTTTTAAATTCATTTGTTTATTTAAACCAACATCTCAGGCATGGGGCTCTCTGGGACCTGATGTTTATCCCAGCTTCTGCCACCCCTCAACTGCAGCACTGTCACTGCTGTAGCAATTACCTGTCTTGCAGGGAAGGTGCTGGAGGGACTCTGAGGAACCCAGAGCCCTCTGTTACCCTCAGCCTTCTCACCCTGATTTTGTGCCTCTCTCTTTGCACAGCTGGGACGCCGAGGAGCTGCGCTGGGAGGACCCTGTGTGCAGGATGTTCTCTCCACCAAAGACCTCCCTGTGAGCGGCGATGATGCCAGTCCTGGCAGGACCTTGGGAAGCACTGACATTGCAGTAGCCCAGCAGCCCTGGACGGCCTCTTGCCCCTGGTTCTCCAGCCCCCACCCTCCCAGCGCTCCCCGGGATGCTGTATTAACCAAGAGGAACCCTGCTTGTGTCCTCCTCACCCTTCCATTTTCGGCAGCTCTGGGATTTGTATGGCAGCAGCGTAACCGTGGAGAGGCCGGGGTATCACAAACTTATGGATTTTGATAAGAGAGGAGGGAAAGGGGAGCTGGAGGAAGGTAAAAGAATGTCCAAGACAGGTGGAGGAAGGAGTGGTCATGGAGGCCGGGGTGCTGGAACCAACTCGGGAGTCTTAATGGTGGGTCCCAACTTCCGCGTCGGCAAGAAGATTGGATGCGGCAATTTCGGGGAGCTCCGTCTAGGTGAGAAGGGTGTCCTCATGTCTGTCCTCACTGTACCTCACTGTACCCACTCCTGCCAGCACTGCCCTGGCATCCTCCTCCTGCACCAGCCTGTGGCCATGGGCACAGTGGTGCTGACTGGGCACACGGAGTGGAAGCGTTGCCCCTGTTGTGTTCCTCTTCCTCCATTTGTGTTTGATCTGCCAAGGCCCATGCCAGCCCAAAGGACTCATTGCAGAGGTGTTTCCCATCTCCTCCTGTGCCTGTTGCTCTCTGGGTCTGCTAGGGAGAGCACTGCAGGCTGGATCTGTCTGTTGTAAGCAGTGGTGGCCATGGAGATCTGGGTGTCCCTAAATCCAGGAACACCGAGTGGGGAAGGATTCAGGAGATGCCACTGTGGGCTCACAAATCTCACCCCACTTGGCTCTGGGTGCTGCCCTCTCACTGTGCCTCAGGACAGGGGATGGAGCATGGGAGTCTGAGGGATGTTCACTCTGCTGGAACAAACATCTAGATTTTCCATTTGTGTTTTATCCTGGGTAAATTCTTCAGTTGCTGAAACTGGTTGTTTGAGAGACTCCTGAAATTCTGTGCAGGCCAGAGAAAAGGAGGAATAAAACCCAAGCATCTTCCATAGTCATTTTCCATTTTGAACCAAGTTTATCAGGAAACTCCTCAAGTAAGCTCCTGTTTGGAGAGTGGGGAGGTTGCTCCTCTCCCAGGGCTGGGAATGTCCCTGGAGACTTTCAGCAAGCTGTTAACCCTTTGCTTGGCATCAGGCAGAGCCAGGCACCTCTGTGCCAGCAGCACAGTCTGGATGTCTCCAGGAATGTGTGGGTGGAGTCCCTGCCAGCTTGGTGTGAGTGCTTTGGGAAGGGGTTTGTTCTCTGGGGAGAGGGAGGAGAGGCAGTCCCCAGAGCCTGGCACAGCCACAGCCTTGTTGCTCTGTGATATTTTAAGCAGCGCCTTCTCAAACCGAGCTCTGAACTAAACCTGCTCTGAGCTAAACCTGCCCCGAACATGGGCCTGGGGAGGAGCTGTGGCAGCCCTGGCTGGGGTGAGGTCAGTCCCCCCTCCCTGTGTGGGGAGCTAATGTCAGCTCTGCCCTGTGTGACAGACTGCCTGGTGCCAGGCTCGCCCGTCCCCTCCCCGCACTTCCCTGCTGTGTAATTGCAGAGCTGGGGAAACGCTCTGCTGGAAATGCAGCCCAGCAGTTCCCCTGCTCAGCTGTCTGTCCTGCTGTCATGAGGAGCTCTGAGCCTTCCTCCAGACCCAGGGTTTGTGGAAGGAGAGCTACTGGGGGGTTTTGCTGCACCAGCTGCTCCTTTCAGTTCCCTGGGTGGACCTGGCCACTCCTGCTGCCAGTGCCTCCCAGAGAGCCCTGAGCTGTGCAGGCTCCACCTGTGTCCTTGCACCTCCTTTTCCTTGCTTGCCACTGAGCATTCTGCAGTGGGTCTGTGTTTCTGGGTGAGCTGGATCCTGGCAGGAGGCTGGGGCTGTGTTGCTTTGCTGTTCTCAGTGCTGAGGGGTCACTGTGACCCCCCTGCCTTTTCCTCCCCCTCATTTTCAGTGAGGGGACACGAGTGTGACATGGATCTGAGCAATGTCTGTCAGTCTGGCAGGGAGGTTGCTGCAGGGACCTGGGAGCAGTTGGGCTCAGTTTGCTCCTGGCTGCAGGGACAAGCAGCCAGCTCTCGCTCCAGGGCTCCACAGTGGTCGATTGTCACAGTGAGAGTTTGTCCTTGCCACCAGCAAGAGAAGCTTCCAGTCCCTCCACGTGGCTTTTCAGCTCTGTCACACCCTGCAGTGCCTGGCCATAACATGCCAGAGGCCTGAGCACGGGATCTCATCACCACAGCTATGTGGCTTCTCTCCTAAAATCACATCTCTCTTCCTTAGGTGTGCCTCCAGACTGCATCAGGGCTCAGGAATGCTTTCAGGATTTAGGGATTCCTCCAGCTGCACATGAATGGCAAGGGACCAGAGGGCTCCTGTTGTGAAGTGGTGGCATGAGCAGGGATGTTCCCCAGCTCTTGCTGGGCACTCAGATTTCCCTGGGAATAGAGAATTCACTCCTCAAGGCTTTAGAGGCCAAACTGCAGCTCGGTATTTAAAAGCTCCCAGACCTTCTTTGGCCTTTTTGCTCTCATAACAAAGGCCATGAGATCTTGAAAAAATGTACCTGGAGGTGATCTTCCATCTCCCAGTGGTGGGGAGGGAGGAAGGGGACATTGTCTTCCCCAAAAAGGGACCACTTTGCCTTATTTCTGCACCCCACCAAGGGGCACGTGGTGATCTGTCCTTAGGGTGCCTCAGCCCAGCTGCCCCAGGTAGAGACAGATGTCCACCCATGTAGGAGGTGTCCAAAATCAAGTGATCTGTTTAAAGATAAAATCTAAAAAAAAACAATTGGCATCAGGCATTTGTGGCAAGCCAGAAGGGGAATGACGTGGGCAGGAGTTGTGGCTGCCAGGGCTGTGCATTTGGATCCTGCTTCTCCCTGTCCCTGCTGGCCTTGGCATCCTGGGCAGTGCAGGGACCTGGTGCCAGTCCCAGTCTGGCCCAGGCACAGCCAAATTCCCACGCTGGTGCCCAGACACAGCCAAATTCCCACCCTGGTGCCCAAACACAGCCAAATTCCCACCCTGGTGCCCAAACACAGCCAAATTCCCATCCTGGTGCCCAGACACAGCCAAATTCCCACCCTGGTGCCCAAACACAGCCAAATTCCCATCCTGGTGCCCAGACACAGCCAAATTCCCATCTCAGTGCCCAGGCACAGCCAAATTCTCATCTCAGTGCCCAGGCACAGCCCAATTCCCATTCCAGTGCCCTGGCACAGCCACATTCCCATCTCAGTGCCCTGGCACAGCCAAATCCCCATCCTGGTGCCCAGGCACAGCCACATTCCCATCTCAGTGCCCAGGCACAGCCAAATTCCCGTCTCAGTGCCCAGGCACAGCCAAATTCCCGTCTCAGTGCCCAGGCACAGCCAAATTCCCACCCTGGTGCCCAAACACAGCCAAATTCCCACCCTGGTGCCCAGGCACAGCTACATTCCCATCTCAGTGCCCTGGCACAGCCACATTCCCATCTCAGTGCCCAGGCACAGCCAAATTCCCGTCTCAGTGCCCAGGCACAGCCAAATCCCCATCCTGGTGCCCAGACACAGCCAAATTGCCATCTCAGTGCCCTGGCACAGCCAAATTGCCATCTCAGTGCCCAGGCACAGCCAAATCCCCATCCTGGTGCCCAGGCACAGCCACAAAGGTGCCCACCATGAGTGCAGTGCTGTGCCAAGAGCAAGGGGCAGCCTCAGTGCTCACTTTTCCCCTCACAGCAAGGGGCTGGAGCGTGTCCAGAGACAGGAATGGGGCTGGGGAAAGGTCTGGAGCACCAGGAGAGGCTGAGGGAGATGGGAAGGGGCTCAGCCTGGAGAAAAGGAGGCTCAGGGGGGACCTTGTGGCTCTGCACAGCTCCTGACAGGAGGGGACAGCCCAGGGCTGTGCTCCAGGGAACAGGGACAAGAGGAGAGGGAACGGCCTCAGGCTGGGCCAGGGGAGGTTTAGATTGGAAATGGGGAAAATTTCTTCACTGAGAGGGTTGGGAAGCATTGGAACAGGCTGCCCAGGGTAGGAGTGGAGTCACCACCCACAAAGTGCTCAAAAAGGTGTGAAAGTGGCACTTGGGGACATGGGCTAATGTGAACGTGGTGGTGCTGCTGGCTGATGGTCAGTGGTGATCTGAAAGGTCTTTTCCCACCTTAAAGCTTCTGTGATCCCGGGCTCTGAGCTGCTGGGATGGGACCCAGCTGGGAGCCAGAGCTGAGCCCACTCCTCCTGATGTGCAGGAGCAGGTGCTGGGCTCTGCTGCCAAATCCTGGGCAGGGGCAGCACAGAGAGCCAGCTCCTGCTCTAAACACAGCCTGGCTGCTCCTGCCCTCAGCCTGTTCTGATCCCTGTCTGATCCTGCAGGTGCTGCCAGATGGGTTTGGAGGCACCTCTGGCTGGGCAAAGGCCCCTGCAGTGCAAATATTTGCTTCCTGCCACCCATCTCACCACTTTTCTCTTTTATTTCCTTTCACAAGCACCTTTTGTGCTGCAAGTCCTGCCTGCTCCAGTCCTCCCCGGCACTCCCTGGGCTCTGGCACATTTTGGGTGTCACAGTTGTCCCCTTGTGAGCACTGGGGCAGAGAGGGTGGCTCCAGGAGCTGGAGTGGGGAATTCCCTGGCATGGAAGGATCCTCCCTCCTTGCTCTTTGCTTTTCTTTTCTCTTGTTTTATTAATCTCATGACAGTTCCCAGTCCCCAGTTCTGCTATTTGCACCTTTTTTCATTCAGAAAGGGGAAGCAGAGAGGGGTGATTTGACCAGTCCATACCCTCTCTGCTCACATCTTGTCCATCAGCTGTGTCCAAGCTCCCCTAGGAAGGGCTGAACCAGGGGAATACCAAATTATTTGGACTCATTTTTGGGCTGGGAGAATGCTGCCAGCTCCAGAGCCTTGTTGCTGGTAGCTTTTAGTGCCACCACTGTGTGATGGGGACAGGACAGATGCCACTGCTGGGGATTCTCCTGCCTCCATCCCTGCTGAGTCCCCTTTGCAGTGTGCCTCTGGCAGTTTTCCTGCCATGTTACATTTTTCCCCCTTCAAATCCTGCCTGACCTCAGGGAAAATCCAGCTGTGAGTTCTCTGATCCCACGTTGCTGCCCTGAAGGCAGCAGTAATTGTTTCAGATTGCACTGTAGAGCCCTGTGGAGCCATGCGCAGGTCTGGGGGTGTCCCACCTGCTCCCCAGGAAGTGTCAGTGTGTGATGGGACAAACCCCTGCATCTGCACACGCTGTGTTCACCAGACTTTCCTCTCTCCCTCCCTCCCAAATCCCTTCCTCCCTAATCTCTGTGAAGGGATTTGCTTTATGCAGAAGCAGCAGCAGACAGAGTGGCTTGGCAGAGGTCCCCAGGGGTGGGAGAGGGTCAGGGGGGCAGCAGGATTGAGCCCCTCCTTGGCTGCAGAGCCCATCCCTGGGAGGAGCTGCTCCATTAATATCTCCCATTCATCCCTCTCCCGTAATCCTGGCGCTCAGCAGCTGCCTCTGATGTCACCCAGCCAGGATTTATGGCTGCTTCAGGTGCAGAGCAGCCCTGGGAGCAGATGAAATCTTAGGCCAGGAGGAGCTTGTTCCCTGAGCAAATTGCTTGGAGAAAATCCGAGGAGACAGATGCAGCTCTATCAGATCCCCACATGGCAGCCTTGGGGATCCCTGCTGCCCTTAACCCCCTCCTGCCCGGGCTCCTGCAGGCACAGGGAGCACTCAGAGCTGTTCCTGCACACCTTTAATCTTGGCCTTTGTGGGCTGGGACAGAGACTGTGCTGCTGCTTCCCAGCTGTGTCCCCTTTTCCTGGTCTGGGGGGATGTGGAGGCACCCTGAGCTCAACCTTCCTGTGGTTATGGTGTGCAAAGTGCTGTGCAGGTGTGGAGCCCTCTGAGGGTGCTGTACAGGGTGCTGGGTGCCACAGCTGCTCCTTCACTCCCCTGGGTTCTCCCTGCAGCCTTCACCTCATTTTACAGTCTGGGCTATGCCATGGGTCTGCTCCTTCACTCCCCTGTGCCCTCCCTGCAGCCTTCAGCTCCTCATACACTCTGGGCCATGCCATGGGTCTGCTCCTGGCCTCTCCTGTGCCCTCCCTGCAGCCTTCAGCTCCTTGTACAGACTGGGCTATGCCATGGGTCTGCTCCTTCACTCCCCTGTGCCCTTGGGTGGGCAGGACCATCCCCAGGGATGAGGTTCATTCACACATAGAAGTGTCTGCCATTCCCAGCGTGACCCCAGCCCTGGGGGACAGATTCCCACCTGTCTGTGGTGCCCTCAGAGCACTGCCAGCTGTGCCAGTGCTCCTGGGTGTCTCTCCTCCCTGCCACCCTTTGCAGGGTCCCCCTGGCCATAACTCAGTGTCCCCCAACTCTGGCCATCCCTCCATAGCCCCCTCCCCCTTTGGGAGCACCAAGTCTCAGCCTTGTCCCCTCCCTGCTGCTGCCCCCTCCCACCAGCCTTGGCTCCAGCCCAGGAGCCTCCCCATCCCAGAGGAATCCACACTCCCCACCTGGGGATAATTAGCAGGCATGTTGCAACTCCCCACAGTGGATTCTGCTCCTGCTCGTGCCTTGAGGCTCCTTCAGGTGTTGTGGGAGCTGCAGAACCTGTTCAGAGTGTTTGTGAGCCCAGCTGCCCTCAGGGACAGCGGTGGATGTGTGGTAGGGGTGATGCAGGATCTGCTTTTCATCTCCTTTTTGTGTCTCTCCCCGCAGGGAAGAATCTCTACACAAATGAATACGTAGCTATCAAATTGGTGAGTGGCTGTCAAAGCAGGGAGTTCCTCCGTGGTGGGGTGGGGTGGGGGATGTTCCAGCCATTGGGAAGGAGCTTCTGCCCTTTCTCCCATGGTGTTGGGCTGGGATGTGATGGATGTGGTGGCTGTGCTGGGAATTGATGGGAACCCACATCACTGCAGGTGGGGTGATCTGGGTCTGGGCAGGGAAGAGCTGAGTCTTGCTTCTCCCATCCCTCACCATGACCTGTGCTGTGCTCAGCCAGTGCCAGCAGCACAGAGGGTGGCCCCACTGGTACCTGATCCCATTAATGTTTTCCCTCTCTGGATGAGATGATCTGGCTCCCATATGGGCTGATTTTCTCTCATCATCCCTCGAGGCTTCATCTCCATTTTATACCACTTATTCCCAACCCCAAATGCTCTCAGTCCAGCTCCTGCCAGCATGTGAAAGATGTGTCTGAAACCCAGACCCCCTGAACATCCTGCTTCCTACTTAACTGTTCTCCTTTCTCTCCTCCAAGGAACCCATAAAATCCCGGGCCCCCCAGCTGCACCTGGAGTATCGGTTCTACAAACAGCTCGGCAATGCAGGTACGGGCAGGGCTGGGCTGGGGAGAGAGGCTTCCCCTAAATGTGACTCTGCAACTTCACCCCAGCTGGAGCTCCTGCCCATCTGCTCCACAGGGTTTCACACAGATGCCTTGTCTCATCTTTGATCTCTTTTGATTTAGTTATTTCCCCCCACCACCCCTCAGCGGAGTTAGGGATGCAGATGGAGCTGCTCTGAGCAGAGCCAGGCTGGCTGTGCAGGGACATCCCCCCCTGCAGTGGCATGGCTGTGACAGCCTGGCCCTGCTGCAGCCCTGCACAGCCCCTGCTCTGTCTCTTGCAGAAGGAATTCCTCAGGTTTACTACTTTGGCCCCTGTGGGAAGTACAACGCCATGGTGTTGGAGCTGCTCGGACCCAGCCTGGAAGATCTCTTTGATCTGTGTGATCGAACCTTCACACTCAAAACTGTCCTGATGATTGCCATCCAGCTGGTGAGTGCAGCCCTGCACAGCTCCCCTGCAGCCCTGCACAGCTTCCCTGCAGCCCTGCACTGCTCCTCTGCAGCCCTGCACCTCCCCTGGCTGCCCTGGGGTGTGTGGGCACCATGGGCAGGCAGCACGGGCATCCCATGGGGAATAAGGGGAAGATTCTGGCACAACCCAACCTGGCTCACCTGGTCCCTTCTGAAGGAGAGCTCTCCACCCTTCTCAGCCCCTCTCTGAGCCTTGACAAGCCTCTAAGTGTGCCCAGAGCATCTCAGTGTGCCCAGAGCATCTCGCTGTGTGCCTGTGAGCATGTTCACAGGGGTCTGAGAATGAGGGAAGAGATGAGGATCTGACTCCATGTTTCAGAAGGCTTGATTTATTATTTTATGATATATATTATATTAAAGCTATACTAAAAGAATAGAAGAAAGGATTTTATCAGAAGGCTAGCTAAGAATAACAAAAGAAGGAATGAATAACAAGGGCTTGTGTCTCGGAAAGTCTGAGCCAGCTGACTGTGATTGGCCATTAATTAGAAACAACTCTGTGAGACCAATCACAGATCTACTTGTTGCATTCTACAGCAGATAATCATTGTTTACATTTTGGTTTTGAGGCTTTTCAGCTTTTCAGGAGGAAAAATCCTAAGGAAAGGAGTTTTCACAAAAGATGTCTGTGACATGTGCCCAGGGTGCAGCTGGCCTGGGGCTGTCCCATGGTGGGAAGGAGCTGATGTGCCTATCCTTGGCTGAGGGGAGCAGGGGAGAGGTGCCCAGGGCAGGGGTGTGCAGGACACAGGGTGGGGGCTCTGCCCTGGCACTGACACCTCCTTGTGCCCCAGATCACACGGATGGAGTATGTGCACACCAAAAGCCTGATCTACAGAGATGTGAAGCCAGAGAACTTCCTGGTGGGGCGGCCGGGCAGCAAGCGGCAGCACACCATCCACATCATCGATTTTGGCCTGGCCAAAGAGTACATCGACCCCGAGACCAAAAAACACATCCCCTACCGAGAGCACAAGAGCCTGACAGGGACAGCACGTTACATGAGCATCAACACCCACCTGGGGAAAGGTGTGTGGCACAGGCAGCCAGCCCTGCCTCCTGCTGAGGGAGGGACTGCAGGGCAGGGGTGGCAGAGGTGGGGATGGGCACAAGCTGCCTGTCCTGCTCTTCAGGGTGCTGCAGGGTCTGGGGGCTGAGCAGGGACAGTGGCTGTGGTGGGAACTGACCCTTGTCACTTTGTCCATGCAGAACAAAGCCGCAGGGACGACCTGGAAGCATTAGGGCACATGTTTATGTACTTCCTCCGTGGGAGCCTTCCTTGGCAAGGCCTCAAGGTAACTGCCAGCTCCTGCTGCCCCTGGGCATGGCTTCCTGTGGGTGTGGCTGTGCCCTGGCATGGGGAGGGGGAAGGTTTGGCCCCTGGGGTGTTGGAGGGTTGGCACCCTGCCAGCTCTGAGCTCCACACCAGGCCCTTGCAGTGCTGTGCAGATCTCCCTGTGTCCCCCCAGCTGCTCTCACAGTGGCTGGCCTGGATGCCCTGGGGTTTGTCCTGCATACCTGCCCAGGGAGGGAAGGAGTTACCTGGGAAAGGGGGCCCAAAAAATCACAGATGGTGTGACAGCCCAGGGCAGTGCTGGCCCCTATGCTGACCCCCCTTGTCACCACCAGGCCGACACACTAAAGGAGAGGTACCAGAAGATCGGTGACACCAAAAGAGCCACCCCAGTGGAGGTGCTCTGTGAGAACTTCCCAGGTGAGAGCTGTGCCCTGCCCAGCCCCTGCCCTGAGCCCCCTGTGCTGTCCCCTGAGCCCCCTGTCCCCACAGAGGAGATGGCCACGTACCTGCGCTACGTGCGGCGCCTGGATTTCTTTGAGAAGCCCGACTACGACTACCTGAGGAAGCTCTTCACAGACTTGTTCGAGAGGAACGGTTACGTGTTCGACTACGAATACGACTGGGCAGGGAAACCTCTGGTGAGTGAGAGCCCAGGGCCTGGGGCACAGGGGAGGCACCCCAGGGAGCAGGGACAGCAGCCAGGGAGGAGGTGGCACTCAGCCATCCCTGCCACACACAGCTCCATCCTCCTCACCAGTCACAGCTCCAGGGCTGTGACGCAGGAATAGAGACTCTGAGCTCTTTCACTGCCATAGGTGCATTCCTTGGGCTCACTGCACCCGGATACCAAGCATGGCACTGCTGGGGCAGGGGTAGGGGCAGAGATCAGGCCCTGGTTCTGGGGGTTTTGCACGTTGGATCTGGCTGTGGGGTGCTGGGAGGGCTCTGTGCTGCACTGACATTGTCCTTTGTGTCCCCAGCCCACCCCCATTGGCACGATGCACAGCGAGGTGCAGGTGCAGCCCCCGAACAGAGACAAAGCACAGCCACACACCAAACACCAGGTGAGCAATGGCACAGCCTGCCTGGGGCAGGGGGCCATGGGCTGGGCAGCTCCAGGGAGGTGGAGCCCAGCAGGGATGGTTGGTGGCAGGGACTGGGACATGGCTTTCCCTCAGTGCTCTGTTGGAGGAGTTCCCTCCCACAGCTCTGGGTCTGTGGCTCAGCGGGCCCAGGGCAGTGTCCCTGTGGCCTGGCAGGACAGGGAGGAGGCACTGTGGGGGCTGGAGTGTGACTGGGGGGTGCCAGGCCTGGACATCAGCTGGGGAGGGGCAGGGTCCAGCCTGGGGCGTGGGGCAGGGCTTGGTGTAGGTTGAGCCACCTCTAAGGACACTCACTGTCCCCATGGGGTGACTCGCTGCTCTGCTTGTGATGCCCTTCCATCAATGGGACAGTGACATGGGACAAGGGAGGGCAGGACTGGGGGGCAGCTTGGCAGCATTTTGCCCCACGCTGGGGCTGCCTTTGTTCTGGGAACGGGCAGGGCACAGGGAGCCCAGCCCAGGGCAGGGATCAGTGTGGGAAAGTGGCCAGGGGCTCAGAACTGCTCCAGTGCTGTGGCCTGTCCTGCCCTGGTGCAGGACACGTGTCTCTGGCACTGCTGCCACTGAGAGAGAACCTCCTGTGTTTCCAGCAGTCCTGTCTGTACAAACCCTTGTCCTCCCAAACCTCCTTGGGGGCAGAGCACCTGCAGAGGGGCTGGAGCAGGGGGTACAGCACTCTGCTACCCACACTGCTCCTGCCCAGCACAGGGAGCCTGGCAGAGCTTCCTTAGGGAGAGGAAAATGTCAAATCAATCACCTCTGGCTCATTTCTGGGAGCTCACTCCCAGCAAGGTCTGCTCTGTCAGGGAAATGCCATGCTGGACATCCCTGTCCAGAGCAGGGGGAAGAGCAAAGCACAGAGCTCCTGGAGCATGGGAGCAGTGTCCAGCCTGGGGACACAGGGTGTCCAAGCCCTGCCTGGGGACACAGGGTGTCCCCACAGCTCTGGGGCCGTGCTGTGCTCGCTCAGGGAGGGTTTGGCCCAGCTGGTGCCGCTCAGGCCCTGCCGAGCCCGAGCCCTGCGTCGTCCTGGGGATGCGGCGTCGCCTGGGCCTGGCTGCAGCTTGGGCTCTGCTGCCCCAGCCCGCTCCCAAACACGGCCCCAGCCCTGCTGGAGCTGGCCCTGCTCCAGGGGCTGCGTGGGGCTGGCCCTGGGGTGTGTGTGGGTGGCAGGGGGACACAGACCCCCGTTGTCACCGCAGGGACGGTGCTGCACGGTGCCCTCCGCAATCACCAACTCGAGCTGCTCCGGTCATGTTTTTGCTTTTGCATGTCTTATTTTCTCGATTCCCTTTGCCACTTTTCCCACCCCTTCCCTCCACTTCTCCCTTCTCTTCCCCATTCTCCCTCTTTTTCTTTTGTTTCTTTTCATTCTGTTCCTCCTGCCTGTCGCGAGCAGCCGCCCGAGGGGACGGAGGTGTGGGATCCTCAGGCCGGTGGGCAGCCTGCCGAGGAGCCTTTGGGAGCTCACCTGGCAGCCGGCAGGCTCGGGGGGTCCGTGCAGGTACATGAAACCTCCTGGGGCAGGGCGGGCACGGGAGGGAGCGGAGCCACCCTGGGCATCAGCCCCGCTCCCCCACCCCAGGGCTGCACGTGCCAGGGTGCAGCAGGTTCTGCCTGTCCCTGTGGTGTGATGGGATGATCACGGCTCGTAGATGAGGCTGGTGCTGCTTCCTGAGGGCTGCTGGGCTCCCCTGGTGCTGCCAGGGGGAGTTAGAGGTGGTTGGAGATGGATGGATGGATGGATGGATGGATCATGGATGGATGGATGGATGGATGGATGGATGGATGGACGGACAATGGATGGATCATGGATGGATGGACGATGGATGGATCATGAATGGATGGGTGGGATGATGGATGGATGGATGGATGGATGGATGGATGGATGGATGGATGGATGGATGGATGGATGGATGGCAGGCACACTGCAGCACAGCAGCTGGGTGGGCGTTGCTCTGCCCCCAGTGCTGCTCGTCTGAGCAGGGAACTCCCTGCTCCTCCTTGACAGGAGCCCTGGCTCCCAGCCCTGCTTCTCCTCCCTCCCCGGGCACTCCTTGGCCGTGTCCCCTGCCCTGGCCCTGCCTGGGTGCTGTGCTGGCGCCGTCAGCCCCGTCCGTGCTCGCCGCCTCCTGCCCGCTGCTGCTCAGCCCTGCCTGGGCCTGGGGGTGCCTCCCTCATGGATGGTGGCACATCCATGGCACATCCATGGCACATCCATGGTGGATACCCTGGCTGGGCCTGCGCCGCTTCCTCTGTCTCTGCTTCCGTCCCCGCCGCTCTCGCTCGTTCCTGCTGCTCCACGGGGACTCTGCTGGTGCTCAGCCCCAGACCTGGGCACAGCTCCTGCTGTTGCCATCACAGGGCCGGGCACTCCATGGTGCCAGGCAGGCCCGGGCACTCTGTGGGCCCAGCTCATGCTCTGCCTCGCTCCTCCTGTCCGTCATCCCCTTCCTCCTCCACAGTCCTGCTCTGCAAACCCTCCTGCCGTGCTCTGCCTGCGCCCGGCACTGCTGGGTGATGTGCAGGGGTCTCTGTGCTGGTGTCAGGGGCTGGAGCGTGACGTGGCCCTGCTGGCTGGGCACTGCCTGTCGGGTGGGCACTGCCTGTGGGGTGTCCCTGCTGGCTGGGCACTGCCTGTGGGGTGTCTGTCCCTGCTGGCTGGGCACTGCCTCTTGGGTGGGCACTGCTGTCGGGTGTCCCTGCTGGCTGGGCACTGCCTGTCGGCTGTCCCTGCTGGCTGGGCACTGCCTGTCGGCTGTCCCTGCTGGCTGGGCACTGCCTGTGGGGTGGCAGCTCCTCCAGGGGCTGGGCAAGGCCCAGGGTCCTCGCCGGGGCCGAGCAGCTTGGGGAGTGTTTGGCCTGTGCATCCCCAGGGAGCGCCTGGCTTTGCCTGTGGGCAGCAGGCACAGGATGGCAGTTCAGGCATCCCACAGCTGCCTTGGTGGCCTGGATGTCCTCCTGGCCCTGGCACTGTGGCTGACCCTGCTGCCCTGGTGAGTGGGCAGGAGCTCAGGGATGCCTGAGCCCGCAGGGCAGGCACTGGGCTGAGTCTTGGTGCTGGGAAGCAGAAGTTGTGTCCAGATGCTCAGCTGTGGGAAGGGCTCCTTGGAGCTCTCAGCTTCGCCAGGCCGTGTCTCTCACCCACTCTGGAGCTGGCTGCCATCATGCCCCTCTCCTGGTGCAGGGGCTCCCAGCAGCTGGGATCCTTCCAGGGCTGTTCTGAGGGGCTCAGAGCTCTCTGTTGTGATGGGGCTCTTGGGCAGAGCTCAGCACCGAGGCCGAGCGCTGCGGTCTGGGTGAGGGCACCATGCTGCCACCAAGGGCAGAGCTGGATGGTCTCCTGGGTGGCTCCTGTGCCCCTCAGGGAGGGGAGGGGCTGCAGACCCCCAGGCTGCCCCTGCTGACCCTCATCTCTCCCCAGGTGATGAGCTCCACCAACGGAGAGCTGAACACAGATGACCCGACGGCAGGACATTCGAACGCCCCCATCACAGCCCCCACCGAGGTGGAGGTGACAGACGATACAAAGTAAGGCCCCAGCCCAGCTGTCCCCTGGCACCCCGTGAGAGGTGTCCCTGCAGGGCCACCACCACCCCAGCCCTTCCCATCTCGCCCTGCCCAAGGCTCCTGCACAGAGGGGCATGGATGGATCTGGGACTGCTCCTTCTCTGGAGTCCCTGCCTGGCCCTGGCTCATGGCCTCGTGTGCTGTGGTCAGTGTCACCCCCTGGTCAGTGCCATTTGCTGTGGCAAATGTCACTTCTGGTGTCATTTGTGGTGCTCCCAGTCCACCCCTGCCATGTACCAGGGGCACTTGGTGGAGCAGCTCTGCCCACGTGGGGCTCACCAAGGCACCGAGGCGTTTCTGTCCTCCCTGTCCCCGCGGCTGCTGCTGCGCCCTCGGTGCTGACGGGTCCCCTCTGTCCCCAGGTGCTGCTGTTTCTTCAAGAGAAGGAAGAGGAAAACCACCAAGCGTCGCAAGTGAGCAGCCGGGCCCGGGCGGAGCGGCGAGCGCCGGCTCCTCTCCCTCTGGCCGTGGCTGGATCTCGCCCCGCGGAGCCCGCGGGCCCCGGGGCTGGACGGGGACGGGGGGGCCGGGCCGGACGGGCTCCCCCAGCGCCCCGCGCGCAGCTGGGGAGCGGGGCCTCCCCAAACTGCTTTGTCCTTTCCTCCGCCACTCGTGGCCGTTTACTCGAACCAAGCCCAACTTCGCTGAAGTTCCTGCGTCCGTCAAACAGAAAAAAAAGAAAAAGAGAAAAAAAACCCACGGCGTCACTTGCTTTGAGTTTATAACCGGTCGGAAATGGGGATCAACTACAGACTCTGACCCGTCGCTGTCAGAAGAAGACGATTTCAAGAGCAGTGGGCTAAGGAGGAATATTTTTTTTTTCTGTTGCTTCTTTGTCTCTTAAGTTAATTTAAAGTGAGTCTCGGTGCAGAGTGCTGAGTCGTCAGTCTTTGACCGTCATCTTCAGTGTTACCGAATTCTGCTCTTCCTCCCGGCCCCGCCCCGCGTCCCCGCCGGGTCCCCTCGGTCAGTGGCGAGCGCCGGGCTCGGAGCGGGGAGAGCCGGGGCCGCGGGGGCGGGGAGAGGAAACGCGTTTACAGTTCATTTACGATGCACTTTTGCGAGCAATACAGGCGCCGTCCGGTCCCGCCGAGAGCAGGTCCGAGACTCCCAGGGGCTGGGGGACACAGGGACAGGGACGGCCGAGACCAAAGGGACCCATGAATGGCGGTGGCAAAGCAGGGAGGGGAAGCGAAGCAGCCTCGTCTCTGGTGCTGCCATGTCTTGGGGCTGGATGTTGGTGTGGGCAGGGCTTGATCGGCCTCTTGGATTTACAGCCTGAGCCCCCCGAGGGGCCGGGGCTGGGGTGGAGCGGTGGAATCCCCACCAGGGCATCCCCGCGGGATCCTCCCGGCCTGTCCTGGGGCTGGGGAAATGCAGGTTTGGAACTGACCCACGGACACCCCCGCACCCCCGCGTTCCACGGCACCCCCAGGGCACTGCGGCTCCCCACGTGAATGACCCCGTGCGCTGTCGTGTGTATTGATCGTGACACTTTGGGGGGGGACACACACTTTATCTTTACCAAAACCCTGTTGTTCTGCCCCAAGAGAAGGGGCTGAGGCTGTGCTGGGGGGGGCGGGGGAGGGATGGGACCATCTGTGGCTGCTTTGAAACATTTGTCCAAACTGACCATCTCGGGTTGTGGAGGGGCTGGGGGGGGGCGTGGGGTCTCCCACGGGGCCGTGCCCTCCCCACGGCCCCTCTCCATCCCAAATTCGGGATTGACCCCGGCTTTGGCTTGTCCGGGCTGCGGCCCCAGCTGCTGCTGCGTCCCCGGCCACGGCGGGAAGGGGACGTGCAACGTTTGCCCTCGTGTCCCCAGCGAGGCGAACAAACGAATTTTTAAAATCGCCTTAAAATTTTCACTGGAAGTGGTCCCTTGGCAGCGCGTCGGCTCAGAGCAGCCCCGGCAGAGGCCGAAGAGGAGCCGCGGAGGGGAAGGGAAGGGAAGGGGAGGGGAGGCGGCCCCGGGGTGTGCCCGGCCCTGTGCCCGGCCCTGTGCGCGCTCCCTCGGCCGCGGGGCCGGGCCCGAGCCCGGGGCTCTCTGTCCTTCCAGCGAGGAGTCCAAATACTGCGATTGTACGTGAGAGCGTTTGTTCCATTGCGAGTTTAGTTACTGCTTTAAAACCAAGTGTACAGATATGGCATTTCAATTTCTCTGATGCTTCCTGGAAGCCATAGAATTTAGGGGCTTTTTTTTTTATAAAAACAAAAAAAATAAAATAAAAAAAATCTTTAAAACCCAACACGTTCTTCTGTCCTTCATTGTGTGGCTCCCAAGGGGGAGGACATTGCCCAACACCCCCTTTTTGTTGGAGGCTCCCTCAGCAGTGGGTGGGAGCAGCCCCAGCCCCACACAGGGGGGAACAAGAGGAAAATCTCGGGGGGAGAAGGTCAGGGAATGGCTCTGGGCAGTCCTGCAAAGCCCCTGAGTGAGGAAGGTGATGGTGCAGGAGGAGGGTGATTCCCAGCCGAGCCCGGTGCTCCAGCAGGGAGCTGGGCTGGGCTGGGCCGGGCTGGGCTGGGCTGGGCTGGGCCGGGCTGGGCTGGGCTGGGCTGGGCCGGGCTGGGCTGGGCTGGGCCGGGCTGGGCTGGGCTGGGCTGGGCTGGGCTGGGCTGGGCCGGGCTGGGCTGGGCTGGGCTGGGCTGGGCTGGGCCGGGCTGGGCTGGGCCGGGCTGGGCTGGGCTGGGCCGGGCTGGGCTGGGCTGGGCTCCCCCTGCTCCGGGCACTGCAGGGTCCCCAGGCCCAGCTCCAGCACGGTTTGGAGCCCTGGGAAGCTGCCCCTGGCCCCGGGGCTCACATTCACCCCGGCTCTCTCGGGCAAAGGGCAGGGAGGGCCCTGATGCCCCCATGGAGCTGAGTGACCCTGGGAGCTGTGCTGGCACAGGAGCAGAGCCCAGCCCTCATCCCTGCTCCAGCAGCCCCTAAAGCCTCTCCATGCTGGGAATCACTGGCCAGAGGATCTGCATTCCCCCCAAGCTGAGGCAGCTTTTAGTTCATTTAATTATCAAACACCTCCAATCCAGGTTTAAGAAATTCAGTCATAAAATGACATCACCCAGACCAGAATATGCCCACTCTGTGCCATCCTGCTGCCCTCCTACCACCACCTCATAC
The DNA here is from genome assembly GCF_035770615.1 of Melospiza melodia melodia. NCBI lineage: Eukaryota > Metazoa > Chordata > Aves > Passeriformes > Passerellidae > Melospiza > Melospiza melodia. The sequence continues at coordinate 27,169,712 of NC_086200.1, forward strand.
CCTGAGGGTCAGGACTCCCCAGCAGTGAGTGCCAGGCTTCAGGAGTTCTGGGGATGTGGCTCATCCCACAGCCCATGGATGGGAAGCTGAGGACCCCACACCCTCCTCAGCTGGGAGAGATGGACCAGGAGCCAGCACGGCCCAGATCTCCCCTCCACCATTCCAGCAGCCATCGCTCTCCTCCCATCACAAAGAAACTTCATAAAGACAACCTGGATGTCTTTATTGTTTTCCTATTTACAAATCACAAAGCTGGCCAAAAAGCAGAGTGTGAACACGGGACGAGAGCATCGGATACATTCATCAAAGAGCACAGGAGCGGGCGGGGCCCGCTCTGCTGGAAGGTGACGTGGTACAACAGAATGGCTCATACTTCTGGGAACAGGCATGTCCAACAAGGAATTACATTCATCTATCTACAAAAGCCAGAATTGCATCAAACTGCAGAAAAGCCAGAAGAACAGAAGTTGCTCAGGTGTAGTTCAGAGTTTGACTCCTCTCTCTCCCTCCCTCCGTGACAGGACAAGCTGCCAGACCTGCCCCGCGCAGGGAGGGCAGGAGGGTGGGATTTGGGATGAGAATCTGTGTAACAAAATAATCATGAGAACAACAGAACTTCCAGGGAACAGCCAGGGAGGCTCCCCCTGCAGCTGGGCAGGGCCTGCCCCAGCCCTGCTCCTCCCAGAGCCGAGTGCACAGCTCTGCTTCTCCCAAATTCCAATTATTCCACTATTTCCACCTGTACCTGATGCCCCGAGGTGCAGAACCCACATCAGAGCCCCTGGAAGGTGCAGCTCCAGCACGGGCCCTGGCTGGCAGCAGTGACATTCCTGCCACCCTTGGGAGAGGGGTGATGACAGGAGCAGGCACAGTCACAGCCTGATGGACACAGAGTCTGTGCATCCATCCCACAGCACTGTCTGCATTGCACAGAGTTGGGTTCAGTCACCAGGACATGGACCCAGGTTGGGATTTTTTTTCTATTTTTTTTCTATTTTTTTTAGTACTGGCCATATTAGAACCATCCCACCTGGAAGCAGGCTGACAATACACAGCTCACACCATCTCCCTGGAGCACAGAACACACTCTGGGCATCCCTAACAGCTGCTGCTGAGGAGGTGCAGGGCATTCCCAGGCTGAGGAGGAGACTCCAGCCCCAGGATCCCGGCTGGGGCAGCAGGAGGAGGAGGAGAAGCCCTGCTCCAGCCAAGGACAGCCAGGTTTGGACTCCAGCAGGGAAATCCAGTGGCAGCAGCTGCCCAGAGAGTGGCAGTGGCTCCGTGTGCTGGAGCAGGAGGTTGGAGAAGGGGCCCTGCGGCAGCACCACCCCAGCCAGTCCCACGCAGACTCCAATGGCTCTGGCCTTCCTGCCAGGCTGAGCTTGATTCCAGAGGAGGGAGGAAGAGTCTGGTGATCTTCACTCGTGGGCAGTGAGGGTGGGGCTGGACCAGCCTCCCTCTCTGTGACAGCCACGGGGAAAAGCAGCTGGCCCTGAACAAGGGGCATCCTCAAGGTCACCGAGCCCCACAGCTCAGCAGGTGATGTCTGTGATCCCCCTCCTGTGCCTGCCAACAGGCAGTGTGCAAGCACACACCAGCACAGAGAACATTCCACCTTCTCCTGAACCATTTGGTAAATCCTTGTCCATCTGCTGCACTGTAGTAACAGGCAGGTGCACATGCAGCCTCTCCTCCTGCTCCCATCAGGGGTGAGGCAGCAATGCACAGGAACAGAGGGAAACACATGGAAACGTGCATGGAAATGCAGGAATGCCCTGGAGCAGGTGAGGCAGGTGCCCTTCTGCTTCAACTGACAAACCATGGCACTCTGCAAAGGACAACGACCAGTGACAACAGAGCTGGGGCTGCCCAGGGTGAGCTGAGCACCACCAGCCCTTGGGACGTGCCAGGGGTGTGGAAGCAGCACCACAGGGACTCAGAATGCAGGAGGAGCTGCCCCTCACCACTCTGCAGGGAGGTCACCTCGCTGCCACCAACTGCCCGAGGTGAAGATTGTCACACATGGGTGGGAAGAGCAGGAAAATGCCTCAGTCCCTCCAGAGGAGCTCAGCTTTGAGGTCTCCAAGCCTGTGTAGTGCTGGAACAGCAAAGCCTCAGGGAAAAGGCCACTTGCCATGACTTCTGAAGGCGGCTCTGTGTGCTGAGGCTGCTGGGAGGGAGGGAAGGTGCTGGACACGGGCTGGCCAAGCCCTGCAGTGTGGCCTGGACTGCTGAGCTGGGGCAGAGCAGAGGCCACCCAGCCCTGCCCGAGTCTGTCTGCAGGACCATCTCCTCATGGCAAGTGAAACCACAACCAGAGCCACTCGTTGCCTTGTTTCTGACCGGTGGAAAAGCATCTACATTCATTACAGTCCAAAAAACGCACGTTGTTAGAGAGGGTTAATCAGGAGGTGAAAAACAACAAGCCACAGACAACCTACAAATGGTACTGGGCCACCAGCTGGGCTGCACTGGGCCACCAGCCTGGCCTGGCACCTGAGAGCAGCAGCAGCACTAGCACAAGGCAGAAGATGAGCTTTGAAATGGTTTCACTGTGACCTTTGGCTAGTGTGGCTCCAATTGGTGTGGTCAAACTCAGCCAGAGATTCAGTTTGGGAGGTGGCAGGGAAGAGTCGAGTCCAGGGGGGCTGGCAGTGGCACTATGTGTAGAAGATGATCTCTGGGATTTGTCCATCCTCCACCGAGGTGCCGTTGTTGTTCCCAGCCGCGTAACAGAACGTGAAGCAGGTTTTGGCTCCCGTTGTTGGTGATTCATGGATCACTTTGCGCAGTCCTTTGGTTCCATAGTGGGAATCTGGACCCTGCAGGGGCCAGGGAAGACAAGGACAGGTCAGGCCCCTCTGCTGCCCAGGCTCTCTGGTGGGTTTGGGGATCTCAGTTCCTCCCTTTTCCTCCTGGATTTGCACCTCAGGTATTCTGACCTCAATCCAATCTATCAGAACTTAACACTAATTTAACAATTTAACATATGAACTTTTTGAGGCCACTGCAGCAGGCTCCGGATTACACACCTGCAGGAGTGACAGCTCAGCTGTCCACACCAAAAAAATCACCCATCCCCTCCCCAGTGAAACATCTGTGCAGTGCTGTGAGACAAGTCAAAAACTGTCACAGACATCTGTTCTGAAAAATCCTTTCCTTAGGATTTTTCCTCCTGAGAAGCTGAGAGGCCTCAGGAACAAAATGTAAACAATGGTTATCTGCTGCTGTGGAATGCAACAGGTGCATCTGTGATTGGTCTCATGTGGTTGTTTCTAATTAATGGCCAATCACAGTCCAGAGAGTCCAATCCACAAACCTTTGTTATCATTCTTTCTTTTTCTATTCTTAGCTACCCTTCTGATGAAATCCTTTCTTCTATTCTTTTAGTATAGTTTTATTATAATACATATCATAAAATAATACATCAAGCCTTCTGAAACACGGAGTCAGATCCTCATCTCTTCCCTCATCCTCAGACCCCTGTGAACACTGTCACAAAAAGCCAGCTCTGAACGCTGGGGGTGAATGAGCTCATGGCAGCAGCAGAGCACACAGAGACCTTGGGGATTGCACCACTGGCCTTGAAGGACACAGAGCAAGGCCCAGGTTGCACTGATGACCTAGAGCAGGTGCCCCCACCCCTCTGGTACCTTTAGAGTAGCACAGGCTGTGTAGTTGACGTTGGGTAAAATCTCCACGGGCTCCTTGAACATGACGCGGAAAGTGTTGGAGGAGCCGTCGCAGCTGAAGCCGGTGTCATTCTGCCCCAGCACCGTGTTGCTGTCTGTGTGGATGATCTGCAGCACACACAGGGTCAGCTTCCATCTGGAGTGAGTGTCCCTGAGCTGGGCTGAGCCCCAGGCACTCCCAGATTGACCAGCCCTGAGATGAGTGCACTGCCCATCACTCGTGTCACCCATCAATGCTGTGATCACAGAAGCACAGAATCCCATGTTTGGGGTGGGATGGACCTTAATGATCACAGAATTTCATTTGGGATGGACCTTGATGATCACAGAATTTGGGTTGAGATGGACCTTAATGATCACAGAATTTGGGTTGAGATGGACCTTAATGATCACAGAATTTCATTTGGGATGGACCTTAATGATCACAGAATTTGGGTTGAGATGGACCTTAATGATCACAGAATTTCATTTGGGATGGACCTTAATGATCACAGAATCTCATTTGGAATGGACCTTAATGATCAAAGAATTTCATTTGGGATGGACCTTAATGATCACAGAATTTGGGTTGAGATGGACCTTAATGATCACAGAATTTCATTTGGGATGGACCTTAATGATCACAGAATTTCATTTAGGATGGACTTTCATGACCACAGAATTTGTGTTGGGATGGACCTTAATGATCACAGAATTTCATTTAGGATGGACTTTCATGACCACAGAATTTGTGTTGGGATGGACCTTAAGGATCACAGAATTTTCTTGGGATGGACCTCAAAGATCATCCATCTCCAATCCCCCTGCAGGGGAAGGGATGCCACCCACCATCCCAGATTGCTTCAAGCCACATCCTGGGCTTGAACTTTCAGGGCTGAGGCAGCCACAGCTGCTCTGGGCCCCTCTGAGCTCAGCACAGAGCTGTGGGCTCATGTCCCCTGCTCACCCCCAGGCTGGCACAGCACTGCAAGCCCCACCCTGTGCTCAGACCCTCCTCCCCCAGAGCTCAGGGCAGCAGGATGAGCCCTGACAATTAAAGATGAAATGCTGACAGCCTGTGCTCATCACAGCTGCCCTGAGTGCTGGAGTGACTCCTGGGGACCCACACTGGGGTGCCACAGGGGCACCCAGAGCAGACACACAGCACCCACGGGCTCCACCTGCTCTTGGGACAGGATCATGATGGGCTTGAGACAACTGAGCCTCTCCCAGCCTGCCCAGGGTGGGAAATCAGGCACAGCTGCTTCCCAAAGTGCCTCCAACTGCCCCAAAGCTGGGAGCAGAGCTGGGGAGATGCTGCAATGACGTGTGCAATGAAATCAAGAGCAATAATCCTTCTGATCCCCAGTGCCCCATCTGGCCCCTGCCACATCTGCCAGCCCCCCTGCCCACGGACACACACAGAGTCCCTCTGAACCTCAGGTTTTGTTACAGATTCACTAAAACAGCCCCTAAAACAGGCAGGATTTTTAAGGTAGCAGAGAGAATTACCTGTATGTTTACTTGGTAATCCGTTGGCCCGTGTATGGATCCGTATAATCCAAACCCAACTACAAATATCCTTTTGTTTACTGAGAACCTGCAGGGACAGAGCAGGAAAGTCAGTCCAAACCTGCCCCTCCTGTATTGTTCCAGTACAAAGCTGATACACAAATATCTCCACTTGTGCTGATTTCACATCTCTGATTTAATCAAACCTACACAGACTTAAGTGCAGCCCTTCCTAAGAGGTGAAACCCTGCACAGGAACCATCAGCTGCACATTCACACCTCTGACTGCTCCAGTGAAACACAAAGCTGCACAATCCCATCCCAAATTTCAGGGTCCAGGCTCAGGAAGTGTTTCCAAGTTGTGGCAAAACATCAGCACCCCCAAAATGCCCTCCAGGCTAAGGTAGGGGTCTGGAGCAGTGCCCACCTCATAGAGCTCTGCCCAGCAAACACCACTGGGGATTTCAGTGCTGAGCACTGGGAATTGTTCACCTGCTGCTGGGTATTTATTTATTTTTAATATATTTCTTTATTACTGTTCACCTGCTGCTGGGTATTTATTTATTTTTAATATATTTCTTTATTATTGGTCACCTGCTGCTTGGGTATTTATTTATTTTTAATAAATTTCTTTATTATTGTTCACCTGCTGCATTCCAAATTTACCAAGAGCACACGTAAGGATTCAGTCACTCCTGAGTGCATGAATCCCTGCTGCCCAAGGAAAAAGGGGAAGGGTCTTTACCCCACTACAGCTCCACCTTCTCAGGCAGCAGAAGCCTCAGGGTTTGCCAAGCTGCCAACAGCATTTCTTCATCTATCCACCAACTCTTTTAGCCCTGCAGTGTTTCCAGAACAAACACCTGGGGCAGGCTGGAAGCCTCAGCTCTGCAGCCAGCTGGAATATTGGAATATTCAGTGTAGGAACTGACCCTGATGCTGCAGAGGCTGAACCTCAAGTCAAACCCAAACTCCAAAATGTCTGTGAGTGTTGGAGGTGGGAGCAGGAAGTGTTTGGAGCTGGCAGCAGGGGAGTGGACCAGAGGATCTCAGCAACAGCTCCAGTGCAACAGAACCATGTTAAAGTTGTGAAGAGCTTCATTGCTGTGAGTCCCTTCCACCCACGATGAACACAAAGCAGGGAAGAACCCCAAAGCTTCCTGATTCCCTCCTGTCTTGCTCTCATTTCTGCCCTGGGAACACAAGCCTTGCAAAGCACCATTTCCCAGCCACACCTGCCAGTCTCTGTCACTGTAACTGGGCTCTGCTGGCTGCCCACAAGCTCAGGTCTGAACAAAATGGGTGGCAGCAGAACTTTACCCCAAAACCCCTCTCTCCAACATGAGAGGTTAAAGGGCTTCAACAAGACACTCCAATGCTCCACACTGACACTGGAGCAGGGAACCAACCTGATGGAGCACTGCTTACCTGTCCCCACAAAACACGGCAGGGGGACAACAGGTGACAACTCATTTATGTGCCCCTAAGCTGCAGGAAACCTTTGGGGGGTTATTGCCTCCCTTTCCAGGGGCCTGTGCTGGGAGCCATGCTTCCTGAAAACCTTTGCCAACAGAGATGCAAAGCGGAGGTCAGTGCACCAGGGGCTGGCTCTGCCCAGCAGAACACCTTCCCTTTGGGGTCACACGGTGGAAATTCGGGGTCTAGCACAGAACCTTGAGTGTTTAGAGCAGTGGGAAGCTCAGGAACACGAGCCCAGGGGTGGGAATGGGCGCAGAGCTGACCTGATCCTGTCACTCGTCCCACTGTACCCCCAGCGGCTCTCCACCTGCTGGAAGCGGCTGATGCTGCACTCCTTGCCCCGCAGGCAGCACCGGGGCCGGTCGATGAACTCCACCCGCGGCTTCGGGTTCACGGTGAAGTGCAGGAACAGGCTCACCACCTCCCGGTCCGTCAGGATCCCCGACTGGGCAGGCCCTGCAGAGGGGAGGGAGGGGCGGTGCTGTCAGCCTTAGGGAGCCTCAGGGATGATCAGCCCAGCCCTGTCCCTGCACAGCCACCCCAACACCCCCACCCTGAGCACCCTGGGAGTGCTGGTTTGGGCTGGGAGAGACCTTAGGGACCACCCTGTTCCACCTTCCAGCAGCCCAGGCTGCTCAGAGCCCTGTCCAGCTCTGTCACCCTGGGCAGCAGCAGCCACTGAGAGTTCAGGTGACACCAGGAGTGACAGACACGACCCCACTGCCTGCACTGCCAGCACAGGCAGCTCCACACAGGCTCAGAGACTGGACAGACCACGGAATCCTGGAATGTGCTCAGTGGGAAGGGACCCTCAGGGATCATTGATCCCAGCTCTGTCCCTGCCCAGCCACCCCAACACCCCCACCTTGAGCAGCCCTGGGAGCTCCTGCAGCTCTGGCAGCCTTGGCACCATTCCCTGGGCAGCCTGGGCAGTGCCCAGCAGCCTCGGGGGGCAGAACCTTGCCCTGAGCTCCATGCCAAGGCCTGGCACAGCTGCAGCCCTTGCTGGGCTCCTGTCCCTGTGCCAGAGCAGAGCTCAGCCCCTGCCCCTGTGCCTGCCCTGGGGAGGAGCTGCAGCCCCCGAGGAGCCTCCCCTCAGTCTCCTGGGCTGCAGCTGAACGAGCCAAGTGCCCTCAGCTGCTCCTCAGCCCTTCCCCAGCTCCGTGTCCCTCCTCTGGGCACTCTCCAACAGCTTTGGACCCTTCTGGTGTTGTAGGTATAAGCTGTTAGATCTTCAATGTTGAAGGAACTCCTTAATCATGGACATGTGCACTCACTATGTTTGAATTAGTTCTTTCTCTCCTCCCTGTTTTGCCCTTGTTAAAAGTTTTTTTTTTTTGCAGAGTCCCATCTTCCTGGAAATTAAAAGTTGTCATCTTTTTGCTCAAAAATTTTCAGTGCCCACAGTAGCACAATTTTCAGTGTTCTTGTAGCAATATGTTTTTTAGCTTCTGCAGGTGTTTTTGTCTCTTGCTTGTGCAGATATAGCTGTTACCCAGCTTTTATTCTGGTAGATTGGACAGGTGTGGAACTGCAGCTGAATGAGCCAAGTGCCCTCAGCTGCCTCTCAGCCCTTCCCCAGCTCCGTGTCCCTCCTCTGGGCACTCTCCAACAGCTTTGGGTCCTTCTGATCTTGGGGGCTCCAGAACTGCATAAGCAGAAGGAATCCTCTGGGGTTTTCATGGGGAAACAAGCCTGACCTGCAGCTGGCACCAGGCTAAACCCCCATCAGAGCTGGGATCCCAGTGGTGCATCAGGATATTAAATCCCAGACAAAGGTGCTGCCCCTTATCCACAAGTGCTGCAGAGCCTTCATGGAACATGGAACTGGCATTAACTGTGGAGCCCAAATGCACTGGGCTACCAAAAACACCCAAAAGCAGCTGATCCTTGCCCCACTCCTGGAAATGCCAACATTGGTGAGAGATGGGGATTTCCAAACATCCACACTGGTGGTTCAGACACAATGGAGGACCATGAGGAGGAGGAAGAGGGACTGTCATGCAGTTACCATCTACTCAAAAAGTTGGAGAGTATTTTTACTCAAGACAAAGGTGGTTCAGCTCATTCCTTCAGGCATTTAATCCATATATTACATTTGAATACCTTTATTGTAGAATCTTGGGAAAAATGCAAATTATTTCAGCAAGAGGTTCTCATCTTTTCTCCAGTAACAAGACATTTTTTCCAGAGTGATCACAGAATCCCAGACTGGTTTGAGTTGGAAGGGACTCTAAATCCCATCCAGTGCCACCCCTGCCATGGCAGGGACACCTTCCCCTGTCCCAGGCTGCTCCAAGCCCTGTCCAGCCTGGCCTTGGGCACTGCCAGGGATCCAGGGGCAGCCCCAGCTGCTCTGGGCAACCAACTCAGTGATCCTAAAAATCTTTGCAAACTACATAAAATACTTTCAAAAGTGAAACTGGATAAAATTAGCCTGTTAGCCTAACACTCAAAAGCTTCTCTGCAGCTGTTTGCACAAGCTTTGAACAGAAACAAAACCATGGAGTACTGGGGAAACAACAGCAGTTAAATGCTCTTTAATGTGGGGAGCAAATGCCCAGCTCCTTGTAGGTCCAAAACTACTTGTAGCTGGTTAAATCCAACATGATTTTACCCAGACAAAACCTGGTCCGATGATGCAATGGGGAGAGACTCAAGAATTCAAGGAAGTCGACTCCTCCAAAGGTAAATGAGCTGCTGGATACTTTGTTCAGCAAAAATCAGCCTGGTTGATGTGTCTGAACTCATCCCGTGTTGTTGCAACTCACTCCTGCAATGTTTCAAATTCCCTGCTCTAAGGGGAGGGAGGGACACATTTGCCAGTTAAAACATCTTCATGCAAAACCCCACGTTTGATAGCAGATTATACAATAAACTGGTGAAACCACTGCTGTGAAATTCCCTCTTTTCTTGGCTTTTGGGGGAAAGGGGTGTGGAGGGGAAAGGTTTCCATCTTCTCTCTCTGCTGTGATCACCACAGAAATCAGTCAGTCAGAAAAAGGACAGAGCTGAAGGAATTCCAAGTTAATCCCTTTTTTAAGGAACAGCTGATCACTGCAGCCCCCCAGGTTTGGGGGGTTTGTTCATCTTTTAGGTTCAAGTGGATGGGGAAAACTTAAGAATTTCTCTTAAAGCACAAAGGTCCAAGTAGGACAGGCAGTTTGTAACAAACATGGGGAGGGGCACTGGCACTCCCAGCTCAAAGCCTTCAACCCAAACATGCCAAAATTAACACTTTCCTTCCAGTGAGAGAATGATACAAGGCCACAAGGAAGGACTGAAAGAAATGGGATCTGCAGAAAGATGAAAGGTCTCTGCTTCACTGAATAAATCCACATTCCCTGAGGCCACATCACAGCTGTGACAGGCCAAGCAGAGAGTGGGGACCAAGTCTGAAGCCCAGATTTTCTCCTTACTAAGAGCCCTCCTCACAAGGGAACGGGGATACATGAAGGACTGAGCAGCTGAGGGCAGCACTGCCCTGAGAAGTGACCTGCAAAGGAAGGGGTCAGTGCCCCTGTTTGCTCCTGTGTACACAGCACTGCAGCCTGGAACAAGTGACAGTCTGGAAAATGGCTCCACTGCGTCTTTTTAGCGTGAAAACTCTTTAAGCCAATTGCCAGCTTCCAATCCCTGGGGAATCCCCAGAGGATGAAGTGAAAGACAACAAGCAATGAAAAGAAAACAAGGCAATCTATAGTCCAAGCTGTGAAATGAGTTAGACAGCTCTGTGGATCAAGATCTTAATGTAAACTTGAAAAATACTTTGAGACACAGACTAAACAACACCAAGTTTGCAGCTCGAAGAACAGCTTCAACGTTTTTGAGATATGGGGCTCTGCTCAGAACAGCATTGGCAAGACAGGGCCAACACCACCACAGGCAGAGGATGGGGAGAAACATCCTCATTTCTCTTTGGGAACAGGCTATGATCAACACCAATTATTCACAACTCCATCAGCTTTTTGCAGTTTAAACATTCAGAATGGCTGGGAAGGGGAGCAGGTGAACCCCAGTTTGGATCTTTGCTCTAAACTGAATCCCAGTTTGGATCTTTGCTCTAAACTGAATCCCAGTTTGGATCTTTGCTCTAAACTGAACCCCAGTTTGGATCTCAGCTCTCAACTGAACCCCAGTTTGGATCTCAGCTCTCAACTGAACCCCAGTTTGGATCTCAGCTCTCAACTGAACCCCAGTTTGGATCTCAGCTCTCAACTGAACCCCAGTTTGGATCTCAGCTCTCAACTGAACCCCAGTTTGGATCTCAGCTCTCAGCTCAATGGGACAGTAACCATCCAACCACGCTGTGAGAGCAAACCCAGCTGTGAGCCCCCTGCTCCTGCCAGGGGAGCACCACAGGCTTTAAAATGAGAGAATGGGCATGGATGAAAAACAGCATTCAGACAGTGGATTTTGTAATCATAGAATCACAGGAGAGTGTTGGAAGGGACCTTAAAGCTCACCCATAGGCAGGGACATCTTCCACTATCCCAGAGCACTCCAAGCCCTGCCCAGCCTGGCTGTGGGCATTTCCATGGATGGGGCAGCCCCAGCTGCTCTGGGCACCCTGTGCCAGGGCCTCACACCCTATGGCACTGGAATACTACAGAATTATATATTATTATACTACAGAATTTCCTTCTGACATCCAGTCTGACCCTGCACTCCTTCAGGAGGCCATTTCTCCTTGTGCTATCACTCCAGGCCCTTATGAAATATCCCTTTCCAGCCTTTTAGGGGGAGAATGAGGGAAAATGGGGAGGAATGTGGGGGGAACCTCATATTTAAATCACTACAACATACACAGAGAAAACTCCCTTTTGTGTGACTTTCTCTGTAGCTGAGGGGAAATAAAGACCAGGATTGCCAGAACACCTTTGTTTAGTTACATGCTGCAAATTCCCCAATAGTGGGAAGCTTTTCCAGCCTTTTAGGGGGAGAATGAGGGAAAATGGGGAGGAATGTGGGGGGAATCCCATATTTAAATCACGACAACATCCACAGAGAAAACTCCCTTTGGTGTGACTCTGTAGCTGAGGGAAAGCAAAGACCAGGATTGCCAGAACACCTTTCTTGAGTTACCTGCTGCAAACTCCTCAAGAGTCATCAGTGGGAAGCCTTTCCAGAATTTTACAGGGAGAATGAGGAGGAATGTGGGGGGAATCCCATTTGTAAATCACTACAACATACACAGACAAAACTCCCTTTCGTGTGACTCCGTAGTTGAGGGAAAGAAAAGACCAGGATTGCCAGAACACCTTTGTTGAGTTACCTGCTGCAAATTCCTCAATAGTGGGAAGCTTTTCCAGCCTTTTAGGGGGAGAATGAGGGAAAATGGGGAGGAATGTGGGGGGAATCCCATATTTAAATCACTACAGCATACACACAGAAAACTCCCTTTCGTGAGACTCCGTAGTTGAGGGAAAGCAAAGACCAGCCTTTTAGGGGAAAAATGAGGAGGAATGTGGGGGGAATCCCATATTTAAATCACTACAGCATCCACAGAGAAAACTCCCTTTGGTGTGACTCTGTAGCTGAGGGAAAGCAAAGACCAGGATTGCCAGAACACCTTTGCTGAGTTACCTGCTGCAAACTCCTCAATAGTGGGAAGCCTTTCCAGCCTTTTAGGGGGAGAATGAGGGAAAATGAGGAGGAATGTGGGGGGAATCCCATTTGTAAATCACTACAACATACACAGAGAAAACTCACTTTCGTGTGACTCTGTAGTTGAGGGAAAGCAAAGACCATGATTGCCAGAACACCTTTGCTGAGTTACCTGCTGCAAATTCCCCAATAGTGGAAAGCTTTTCCAGCCTTTTAGGGGGAGAATGAGGAGGAATGTGGGAGGTATCCCATTTGTAAATCACTACAGCATACACAGAGAAAACTCCCTTTCGTATGACTCTGTAGCTGAGGGAAAGCAAAGACCAGGATTGCCAGAACACCTTTGCTGAGTTACCTGCTGCAAACTCCTCAATAGTGGGAAGCCTTTCCAGCCTTTTAGGGGGAGAATGAGGGAAAATGAGGAGGAATGTGGGGAGAATCCCATATTTAAATCACTACAGCATACACAGAGAAAACCCTATTTCGTGTGATTTTCTCTGTAGCTGAGGGAAAGCAAAGACCAGGATTGCCAGAACACCTTTGCTGAGTTACCTGCTGCAAACTCCTCAATAGTGGGAAGCTTTTCCAGCCTTTTAGGGGAAGAATGAGGGAAAATGGGGAGGAATGTGGGGGGAATCCCATTTGTAAATCACTACAACATATACAGAGAAAACTCCCTTTTGTGAGACTCTGTAGCTGAGGGAAAGCAAAGATCAGGATTGCCAGAACACCTTTGTTGAGTTACATGCTGCAAACTCCTCAATAGTGGGAAGCCTTTCCAGCCTTTTAGGGGGAGAATGAGGAGGAATGTGGGGGGAATCCCATATTTAAATCACTACAGCATACACAGAGAAAACCCTATTTCGTGTGATTTTCTCTGTAGCTGAGGGAAAGCAAAGACCAGGATTGCCAGAACACCTTTGTTGAGTTACCTGCTGCAAACTCCTCAATAGTGGGAAGCTTTTCCAGCCTTTTAGGGGGAGAATGAGGGAAAATGGGGAGGAATGTGGGGGGAATCCCATTTGTAAATCACTACAACATACACAGAGAAAACTCCCTTTTGTGAGACTCTGTAGCTGAGGGAAAGCAAAGACCAGGATTGCCAGAACACCTTTGTTGAGTTACCTGCTGCAAACTCCTCAATAGTCATCAGTGGGAAGCATTTCCAGAATTTTACAGGGAGAATGAGGAGGAATGTGGGGGGAATCCCATTTGTAAATCACTACAGCATACACAGAGAAAACTCCCTTTTGTGAGACTCTGTAGCTGAGGGAAAGCAAAGACCAGGATTGCCAGAACACCTTTGTTGAGTTACCTGCTGCAAACTCCTCAATAGTCATCAGTGGGAAGCGGATAAGGGAGAGAGCTTTGCCCAGAACCTTCCGCTTGTTCTCTGGAATCACCTGGAGCTGCTGCCGCTGACACTCGGCCTCGGACCAGCGCACCACGGCGTTGAACAGGCGAACCTCCCGGATCCCCAGCGTGTCCCTCTCCAGCACTGCCACCAGCGTGTCTGCAGGGCACCACAACAGGCACAGCTTCAGCCTCTGAACCCCAAACCAGCCCCCTGCACCTCGCCAGGAGCGCCCCGTGCACGGCCAAGGGGATGCTGAACTGACGGCATCGCCCAAAAGTGCTGCCTGCAGCCTCTGAGGAAGATTTATCTGAACATTCCATCAGCAAGGAGCTCACTGGAGCAGCAAACAGAGCCCATTTAATTGGAGTGTTAATGCAAGTTAATGCAAGGAGGATGAATTGCAACTTGCTTGACGTCAAATTTGGATGAAACGAGCAGCATGGAAGCCAGAAGGTGACCCGTGCCTTACCTCCACAGCCCATCTCATTAGGAGAAGGTTAAAGCCTGAATTTTAATGTTCATTAACTGTGCCCAGCAAGTTTGGAAACTGCAGACGGTAATTAAAATAGCCAGTCCTTGCTTCCAAAAACACAACACCTTTTTAACTCCAAAACCTGACAAAGACTTGCGGAAGAAAGCCAACTCTACAAAAAAAGGCAAGTTTACACCCACCCAAAACCTGCCAACATCAACACAGGAAGCAGGCTTTGTGTCATGCCCAGAAAACTCAAGTTGCACCAAAGTAAGCAGATTCCAGGGGATTTCTGCAGGCAAGGCAGCAAACTCTTTGGCAAATTCCCTGTTTCCAGCCACTCTGTGCCAGAGACTGTTCAACTGATTGCTCCAGAACAGCCAAGCCACAAGTGCCAAGCACTATTAACCTGTAACAACTTTGGAGACAAGCTGGTTATGAAAGCAGGGAGAGAGAGGGAGGGGTGGAAAAGAGCTTACCCAGGTCAATGTCTGTAAACCCCTCTGCATTGAGGGCATCTGAGGTGTTCTTGTCTATGTTCTCCAGGCACAGGCTGGCCAGCTGGGGCTCATCAAACAGCCGGGCCTAGGCAGGAAAGAGCAGCATTAACAGAAAAGGTATTTTAAAGTTTACTCTAAGAACCTCCCCTTCCCCTCCCACAGCCCATCTTCATTAGCAATACCATGCCTGACTGCACCAGGAATCCACTGGGCCTTTCACAAGCAGTTAAGCATGACAAGGCAAACACTAGAAAATTCTGTGTTTGGCAGCAGCCCTGGTTCAGCTGTGCATGTCTTCAGGCACGTCTTTGTTCTAACCCAGCCTGGGTGCAGGCACCAATCGTGCTCTGCAGCACCACACTGACCCTGTCAGCTGAGCACAGGCAATTTTGACTTCATTTTTCTATTTACAAGAAAGCTTTGCCCAGTAACTCCAGGCCTGCTTGCTCTAGGAATAATGCAGAGCAGCTTATTCTGTAAGAACAGCCACACTGATCTTGTGCATTAGCAAGAAAAAGCTGTAGCAGCAATGCCTGGGTGTCCTGGGGAGCCCTACAGGGTACACAGCCTGCTTAGTGCATTTCCATGTTTTGCACAGAAACAGCTACTCTAATCCAGTTCCCCTAAAGAATTTGTCCCAAAATAGGTTACTATTCCAAGAAAAGGCTTACACAGCCTGGAGAGCTGCTCAGAATTTCTCTGCCCAACTTCAGTGAAGTCTTGTAACAATTTTGCTGCCACTTCAGATCACCCTGGACTGCCATGTGTTAGCAGCCCTGTGCCCAGCATAAGCAGAATTGGGTGGAAAACACAAAAACCACTAAAATGATCTCTTACTTCAGTGCTTTGGTTTTGTTGTTCAGGAAGGAACTGCCTTGATTCACACCTAACAAGAACACACCAGACTTGAACTCGCTGCCACCAGTAAGGTTTAGAACTCTTGTTTTGGGCTGGGAATTCCATCACTCAGGAGGTGCCTTCCAGCATCTTCTGCCTCACCCCCACTTGTGGCACGCACAGCTCAGCAAGGCCAATCTTTGTGCTGAGACCTCAAGTGCAGGAAGCTGAAACAACAATTTCCCAGGGCCCAGGGAAACTTCAGCAGTTGTCACCTGCTCCAGGGGCTGGAGGGCTGCCAGTGCCTTTACACTCTTGGCACCAAGAGCTGTGACTGACTCAGACTTTACTACTGGAGTGGCTCTTTGGACACGTGAGGACTCCAGTTACACTCCCAGAGCTCTCCCCCACAGCAGCTCCAGGCAAGCTTTATTTCCTTGCTGATCAAAGTGACACTTGGATGTGTGTCTGGCATGAAAGAGGATCAGGGCTCACTGAGAGGCACAATCAATTAGGAAAGCTGTTTGCCTCTGATATTTCTGCCACTGATCAGCAGTTGCTTGAGACAGACAGTGACACAGCTGCTGGACCAGCAGACTGGGCAGGCACACACAAAAAGGAGGTTTAGGGCTCTACTGGGATCTCAGCTCCATGATCTTAAGACTATTGGGCAGTGTCTTGTACAAGATACATCTCAGGTCTGTAATTTGCTGAAGAGGAAATCACTGGTTTGATGCAGTGAAAGCAGAAAACAGGTAGGTGTTCACACTGCAGGACCAGGAACAAGAGGGCTGTGAGAAGAGATCCTTTCAGTGAAGTGCAGCCAGTCATCAAGATCAGGCACTTTTCTCAAGCAAGACCTGCCTCAAACATCTCAGACTTGATACAGAGAAATAGTGAACATAAAACTAGATGGGAATCATCACTGATGATCATACAGAATGAACAAGCCACAAACAAAAGGCATCAGGAAAGCTTTTCCCCATCTGGCATTTCACCTGCCTCAGTGCCACTGATAGAGTGCCAGGCAGGAATTTGGCACCTGAAACCTTCCTCCTTTGTCAAACAAGGACCTTTGTGATCTGTAAGGAAGTCACCATGAACCTAAATATTACCTTGCCAAAGCTACAAACTCAAGTGCAGAGACACAGGAAGCCACAAGAAATCTCTGCATAAGGAATACCACCAAAAGCCAACACCTCTAACCCATCATGAGGCAATGGCTAGCCTCAGATTCCTCCCCAAAACTTCAGTCTGTGGGAAAGATCTGTTCTCAGCTCCTGGCTAACAACTCCTGATCTTTCAGATTGCAATGCTGAACCCAAAGATGAGGAAAGCTGCAGCCAAGGAGCTGCAGTTGCCCCACCATGCATCAGATGGAGCACAGATTTGGCTGCCATTGCCCAACGAAGAGCCTTCAAGCCTTCCTGGATCTGCCTCTGGAAGTGCAGTGTGGATCCCCCCCATCTCAGGGGCTGTCTCATCTGTTCATGGCACATGGAAAAGGGCCAGGTTAAAGAGGATGGGTGAAGAAGGCCATGGAGTGTTGCAGCACTAGCTGAACCCAAGCAGTGACAAGTGACTACAAACAGCACTGTGACATGGGACTACTTTGAGAACTGATCCAAATATTTAAACTAAAAAAAAAAAAAAAATTAAAAATCCCAGCCTAATCCTGAGCAAAGAGCCCAGCAGTGAGTGCTTCAGGCCAGCACTGCTTCAATATCTGCACAACCACTGGTGCAGCCACTGCCACCCACATGGTGCCTACAGCCAGAGCCTCAGACACCTGCACTGCTCATGAGGGGGAAAGGTCCAGGAATGCTGGGTGAGACAGGAAATCCCTCAGAGCACCTTGGTGTGCTGGTTCCACCTCAGTGCAGCTGGCAAACTCCTCTGCAAGCTCTGTTTAACATCAGACATCACAGCAGCTTTCCTGAGCTGGCTGATCAGAAATATCCTCCAGAGCCACTCCAGCCTGCCCATCCCCTGAAGGAAAGACAGTCACACACAAAGCCTGTGTGTTTCTTATTCCTACAGCACCCAGAACTGGGTGTCCCTGGCAGTGCCATCCACCACACAGATGACAGCACTGTGGATGTCACCAACATGGCATCAGCTGTCTGAGAGAGAGAAGACAGGGCTGGGGAAAGGATGAGTGATGCTCATTTAATCAACCTGGATGCAAAGTCTGATTTTTTCCAAACTAAGCAGAAGTTGTAAACACTGTCTCCTACTTTGCTGCTTCAAGAGTCAAGTGGAAGGTGGAGGAGCCCAACCCTCAGAGAGTGGATCAGACCCAGGGCAAGGAGCAGCTGCTCTGACACTCTGGGTCTGTGAGCCTTAGTGCAGGAGGTGGAGCTGAGGAAGAGAGCACCTTGCTCCTCTCCCAGGAAAATAAACCAAAGCACTCATGAAAAGGTTTTCCTTCACCCCCACTTCAGGAAAAGTATTGCACAAAAGTCCTTCAAGGAATGGCTGAGCAGCCAGACACAGCACTGAGAGAAAGCTCAGCATTACCAGTCCTGATTCTGTAACACACGGATATCCTCTCATTCCACTTTTCTTCTTGGCAGATGAAATCTTTCCACCCTGTTAACTCCATCCCCAGCTCACACTCTGGAAGGAACCACCTGCCACAGTGAAACAGAAAGATCTGAAACAGCAGCAACGTTTGCTGTGTACAGTTCTTTGTAAGAACCTGCTCAGCAGTGCTGGGCTCCTGTGAGGAAGAATTCAAAGCAACCCAGAGCTGCTCCACTTTGGATGATCAACTCTGGAACACCCAGAAAATTCCCATTTTTCTGCCTGTGCTGGACCTTGCTGAAGGCAGATAATCACAAACTCACCTGAGTTAATAGCATGAATGCATTGTCTGCTCTGAGGTTTTTTTTAAGAAACTCCACACAATGAGCTTCAAGGGCAGGAACTGCATATTTCTTAGCTGTGTAAAGTGTTGTCATAACAGTCTCTGGTCCGATCTGAACTTCGTCTGAGTAAAGAAATCTGAAAACATGCAAACAAACATTGCTGTGGTGAATTAAGGTAACAGGGTAAAACTCCCTCAATTCATAGAAAACATGTTTGTGCCTCTGCCTGTCATCCTGGTCCATTTCCTCTGCTGGAGAGGTAGGAGGGTTTTCACATCCTTTCCACTAATTTTTTTTTAAGACATTTTACAGTATAACATTTAATAGCTGGGATTTCCACTGCAGAAGCAGCTCAAACTGCCTTGCATCTCACCATCAGTGAGCTCTTAGGCTAAAATGGTCTCTAAGGGCACCCCTTAAAATTCACATTTTTGGCTGTTCAATTAGAATAAATAAGGACAAAGATTCAATCTTGCCTGCCTCTCTCAGAAGAAAAACTCCATTTTACACTACTAATTCAGAAGTGCTGAGAAGCACTCAGACATTTCCATCCACTGCACACAAGGTGCTTTACCCACACTCCCCTTTCTCCTCTCTTTACTTCACAGACTGAATTGTTTAATTTCATGACACAGATGTTTAAGTACAGCTCACAGTGCAATTTCAGCATAAAGCAAGAGTTAACTGCAGTGAAAAACAAGGACTGCCATGCTGCAGCAAAGCACCAGCCTTCACTGCTAGGCCAAAACAAGGAAGGACATTCATGATGTGAAAAACAAAGGAAACCTGACTGAGCCCCCTAATACCTGAACTCACTGAGCAGAGACAGGAACTGAGGCTGAGCTCAGTAAAATCAGTGATGCAGTGGTTTAGTCCTTATCACAGAATTCCAGAATGGTTTGGCTGGGAAGGGACCTTAAAGACTGTCTTGTTCCAGCCCTGCCATGGGCACAAACACCTTCCACACCTCCCAGAGGCTGCCCAGCCTGGCCTTGGGCACTGCCAGGGATCCAGGGGCAGCCACCCTGTGCCAGGGCTTGCCCACCCTGCCAGGGAACAATTCCTGATTCCCAATCTGCCATCCAGCCCTGCCCTGTGGCAGTGGGAGCCATTCCCTGTGTCCTGTCCCTGCAGGCCTTGTCCCCAGTCCCTCTGCAGCTCTCCTGGAGCCCCTCCAGGCCCCAAAAGGGGCTCTGAGCTCTTCCCAGAGCCTTTTCTTCTCCAGGCTGAACAGTTCATGCAGAGTTTTGGGGGTTTTTTTCCTGTATCTCCTTTAACCAGTGGAGCATTTGCCAGTCAGGATCTCAAGGACACAAAGCACAGAGATGCAATATTGTGCTAACTGTGCTTGGCATTCCTGTTCCAGGGGTTATTTTGGAAACTCCAGCAATGTTTTGCTCTGCATTTCTCTGAAGGGGACACAGCAGGTTGTGTGGCTGCTGCTCCTGGAAGGGCTCCTCCAGGGGGATGCAGGCAGTATTCCCATCTGCAGCAGAGCAGCTCCTGCTCCTCCAGCCAGAGAAGGCCAGGATGCCATTCAGGGGAGCATCATCAGTGTGATCCACAGGCAGGGAAGCACTGGCACTGCTGAAAGCAGGCTTTGTGCTGCTCCAGGGCATTTGGCAACAGCAGCATCATGCCACAGGTTAATCAATGTGTTTTGCACACACCCTTTCCCAGCCCCATTTGCACCGAGCAATCCTTTCTGTTCCAAGATTAAAAGAACACAGTGGCTCTAAAACCAATTATTTGTTTGCTTCAGTGACTGTGTCAGTATTTCTGTTTACCACAGTGTGTGCTAAGAGAGACAACAAGAGTAAAAAAACTGTGAAAAAACCCAGTATGAATTTAAAAGAACATTTAGACTGTAATCCCAGACAATCAGACATGTTCTTATCTTTGGGTTAACATAATAATAATAATAATAATAATAATAATAATAATAATAATAATAATAATAATAATAATAATAATAGTCTTACACAATTACAGCAGACCTATGAAAGGTCACTAGCCCACAAACTCCATCACAATCCAGCATCCAGATGGGACCTTCTGCAGAACATTCAGGAATGGGCACTTGGTCCCTGGATAAGCTCCTGATCCTACAGCATTAGATCATGGCTTGGACCAAGTCCTGAGACACATGTAAGGATCAGCTGCCATTCCAGATCAGTGTTTGGAGGGACTGGTTTTACTCCAGGAACTCACACCACATACTTGGTCAGCTCTCTCCTGGAAAGCAGCACCCAAACTTCCTCTGGTACAAGCTCTGAGCATTTTAAAAGCAATTTAAAAATTCATTTCTAGATTGAAGCACCCAAGATGTCACTGGACCATGGGCACAGCTCAGAAGCACTGAGGTAATCCAGCAATGACTTCTTCCATTAAAAAAGCCAGTATTTCTGTTGAAATTCACCTAAACTTTTGTCTTTTGAGATGATGGCTTCTCTTCTGAAATCGCTCTGTTAATCAAGTGGTGAAATCTCAGCAGGGAAACATCAGGATTTTTGCCTCTAAATCACTAGATAGTTGGGCCTCACAAATATCTAGTGAATTTGATTTAAAGATAGTTACAAGCTCTGCACTCCAGAGAGATCCACATGGCTGACAGGCACACTCCAATTAGAGGGATTCCCCACGTGCTGGTGTCTGCTTTAAACTGAGCCAAAGGGGAAGGGGCTCAGGGCTCCCAATAATTTCTGGCCTTTCATTCTAGCCCAGATCAATTTTAAAATATTCCAAGACAGCACAGGCACGACCAAAGCACTTTCTGAAGGCAAAGCAAAAAGTGTGCCAGAGCTATATATAGTGGCTGCTCCCAGTAGGAAGCGAGTGGGGAACATGTCAAGAGCACAGGAATGGAAACCCCTGGAAGTAGGTTACAGAAATCCTACAGAAACAGGACAATGACTTCCCAGCATCCATTCAGGATTGCTGCTGGATGTGGTACAGCACCAGCCAAGCTTAAAGGAATTGGTGAATAGGATGTTACATCCCCTTCTTCCTCCTCCTCCAGCACACAGACTTGCAACACAGACTGGAAATGGAAATTCAAACCCAGCTCTCCAAATGAGGGATAAAACCCACACAAAGGCTGATACCACATGGAATGGCTGAGATTTATTACACACCCCTGCTTACCTGTTACAACTTGCTCACAACCTAAACAAGCTCCAAGTGTTTGTAACTTACAGAGCTTTCAAAAGATCACTTTTCCCCTCTTCTCTCAAAGAGCATTAGGATGAAACCAAAGCAATGAGTGAATAAAAAGTTATAACAATCAATGGCCAATATTATATATATTTATATATTTTTTAAATGTAGCTACAGTAGACTTTTACCCAAGAAAACAGGGATTTAACATCAGCATTTAAATACCATTGAACAGGCATTTCATTTTGGAAATTAACAATAATCTCCATTCTACGAATACTTCCCTGCTTTCATTAAAACCAATTTTTTGCCACACTAAATCTGTGCATCCCAGTCATCCTGTGCTTACTTGAGCAGAGCCAGGAAGGCAGCAGGCTCCACGTCAGGCAGCTCAATCTCTGTGGAGGTTGTGGCCATCCCACCATTGAACATGGCATCGAAGACAGCGCTGCCCACGGCCAGCACGAACCTGACGTGGAGAAAAAACCAAACATGCAAATAAAACCTTATGTGAAATCATATTTCTATTCCAAAAAAAATCCCAGGCTGGTTGCTTAGCCCGAAATCCACCCTCAGGGAAGGCAAATCGTTTGTGGAGTTAAAGGAAAAGTGTTTTGCAAGAGCAGGGAGGGTCAGGCTTGCTGCTCCTTTACTGCAAAGCACCAAAGCTGCAAGAACTTCCTTCTGAGCCCTGTCCTACAGCACAGGAATGGTTCCCCACAGGCCACATTTTGGGAATTGTGGAAGAGAAAACACATGCTTTGTAAAGCCCCTGTAGGAGCCTAGGTATAATCTGTGAAAAATGCATTTTTTATGATTGGCTTTTCACAAATATTAAAATGAATATTATATGTGTTGTGTTAGAAAGTAATGCTGTATTGATTCTCTTAAATAGTGTGTTAAATATAGTTTTGGGTTTAAAAAATGTTAAAACAGAAACTATGGTATGTAAGATACTTTTTTTTAAAGAAAGGACTTGCAGAGAAATAGCAGCCACAAGACACCTAAATCTTTCAGAGAAAGAGAATTTATTGCTCTTTTATCAGAAGAAATTAACTTCTTCCCACCTCGAAGGTGTTGTTAAGACTCAGAAGAAGGTAATGATGACCAGACAGAATCCTGTGTTTGAATGGAATTTATGCATCATGTATGAAGTGTATGAATATGCAACAGGTTATTGTTTTTAAGGGTTAATCCTCTGTTAACTGTGTCCTTTTTTTGGGCTCGTGCTGCCCAGAAAAAGGGACCTGGACATCCATAACTCTTTGTTGCTATTGTCTCATATTGTCCTAATTCAAATTGTCCAAACTATTACTCTAATTGCATTACTACTTTTATAACAGTTTTATTACTATTAAACTTTTAAAATCTTAAAAACGAGTGATTGGCATTTTTCACATAATCCCAATGTTGAGAAGCAAAGAAACAGCAAAGTTAAGGAGTTCAAGCTCTTCCAGCAAACAGAGCCCAAGTCTTGCTGCAACTTCCCACAGTCACCCATTGGAAACACTTCTGGAAAACTTGTAACTGCACAATACCCACAGGCACACACCTCTGGTGATGGGAGAGCAAGCTCCCAAAACACAAAACTGCACCAGGAGCTGCCCTCCCCATGTTGCTGAGCACTTCCATGGACAACCTGCTCTGGGCTCAGCACAGAGGGAAGAACAAACCAGCACAGAGAGGTGCACACAGCCCTCAGCACTGCTGGGAGCTTACATGGCAATACTGGCACAGAAAAGGATGTTATAAGCTCTAAATAGACTGAAAGCAGGAACTTAAAATAGGTTTGATAGCAAAAATTATGTCCCAGCACTCCCATACAAACAAGATGATCCCCTCCAACACACATCTCCTGTTTTAGGAGGAAGATCAGGCCTGGGCTGCTGAGGGGTCTGTGTATATTTAAGCTGCTGTACCTGCCTCAGGAGTTAAAAAGCCATTTTGAAAACTTTCTTGCTCAAAAATGCAGAGGTGAACCCTTGCCACGAAGGATTCCTGTGTCTGCCACCATGCAGCTCCCTGAAGTTAAACTGAAGGTCACAACTCTGCACAGAAGGGAAGCAGAGCAGCCCAGGCTGCAGGAGATGACTACAACCACTTCTCTACCAACTAGGAAAAGGAAAAAGCTGGAATATTCCAGGTTCTTGCTGCAGGGGTTTGATGCACACTTCCAGAGAAGCAGCAAGAACTGCAGGCAGAAATTCAGAGAAGACAGCAGGCATGGAGCAGAAACCTCCAGCACTATGGGGGAATTTCAGTCAGATTTCACAGGAAATGACCTTTTAAAAGCAGGAAATTTCCATTTAAACAATGTTTTCATTTTCTCCCTTTTCCCTCCCCTCCCATCCAGAGGAGGCTTCCCAGGGATACAATGCAGTGAAGCTCCAAGGATGTGCCAGGCTCATTTGCTGTGACTGAGTTTGGCTGACGAGCTGGCTCATTGTTCCTGATGGGCTCAGGGAGCTCGGGACAAACCACAGTGGTTACAAAAAAGTACACACATGAATATTTCTGTCAAACCATTCTCAAGAAAAATGTCAGGAAAAATAAAAACCTTCCTCACAATACCAGAATTGCCAGATGAAACAAAAATCCTTGTTCCTCCAAAAGCAGCGATGGTAGCAAAACAATCGCCGGCTTTGTTTGATACTAAAAATTAACATATATTAATTGCACTCTCAAATTTTCATTCTCACAGCCAGCACAGTACAGGTCCTCAATGAGCAAGAGCTTTCAGAAGCTATTTGAAAAGGGCATTCATTTAAAAAACCCTCAAATGTTTGCTTCCATTTCAGTCGGGAACAAATCAGTCAGATTTTGTAAACTGCTGAGCCCTAATAGGATCCCAGGAGGTGCCAGAGAAACCCAGGACTCCACATTTGAAGTTCTCTTAAAACACTAAGAGAACATAATTAACATAAGAAAATCCCTCTCTCTCTCTCCAGTGTTTTCTTAAGCTGCTCTAAAAGGAAAAGCAGGGATGCTCACCACTCCTTCTACACCATCCACCAGCTTCCCCCAGCCATGCAGGTCTGCAGGAGGAAGAGATGGGATTTGTTCTAGATGGGAAAATCCAACAGTTAAGTTATTTTAAACACTTCTGTGGCCAAAACGGAGTGGACTACTGAAAGGAGGCAGAGAAATAAGCAGAAATAGAACTAAAGAATTAAGAAAGCAACACCTGATTTCTCCTCATTCCCTCTGCACCAGGAAGAGCCAAAGTAAACTGACTGTCAGTGGTGAGAGTCACAGGAACTTCCTTGAGGTTAATTTGTCTTCAAAAGGATCCAAAGCTGACTACAGGCTGTGGGGGGCCTGCAAGAAAATGTCTTTCCCTTCTGCTATTTTGTTTCCTGACACAACTGTCACTGCTTCATGCTCACCTTGGCACCACGTGTCACCTGGTTTCATCTGCACACCCACCAGTGCTGCTCCCTTGCCAGGCACTCCAGTAACACCAATAACAAAAGAAACCACCCAAAACCCACAAACACCCCATGCTGCTGAACAGCTCCCTCCTCCATCTGCACAGAGAAACCTTAAAATGTCTATTCCAGAAGAGCTGGCACAGGAACACAGCAACACATGACATGCTGGAGCTCAGTGACACCAGAGGTGATGGAAAGATGCTGCTGATGATGATGGTGGGCTGGCAGAGGATGCAGAGCCTGGGTGAAAGGAGCAGGAGCCATGGGACACAGGAATTGTGAGTGAATACATGCCCAAGAAAAGACAGGATAGGCTCAGAAGAGACTCCTGGAAACAACAGCCAAATCTTACTCAGGCTGTCACCAAGCTGCAGATCTCCCAGGCTGGAGCACACACAGAGCTGCATCCCCACAGCTTGCCCTGCTCACTCTCAGGCCCTATTTTCTGGCCAATTAACAAGTTTAATTATGACACCCATGCAGTTCCTGGCTGATGAGGTTTAGCCATTTCTAATCCCGTTGATATTGTGCTCAACAAAGCAGATCTGGAAAAAGACACAAAACCCTTTCCCTCTTATTGCTGGGTCTAATCAATGTGTTGACCTTGGCCATGCTGGTGCCCTGAAGCTTCGAGGCAGCTGCTCAGCCTGGCCTTGACATCAAAAAAAAAAAAAAAAAAATTTAAGGCCATCCCATCTTCTTCATGGCTGATTCAGCAGCAAGAGGGAATGAGCTGAAGGCTCAGAGACAGGGCCTGCTTCAAGGTAGGCAAGCAACTTCCACAGGGTCTGGAGCCTCCTCCAGGTGGGAAACACCTGATCTTCTCATGGCTGCAGATACTTGGACAGGTGACTCTTCAGTTCACACCTTTTATCTTCAAACTGGGCTCTCACACACAAAATGAATGTTTGCTCTTGGCTGCTCTGTGAGGTTTCTTTTGTCTGTTTCTGTGGCTTGATACGAACTGCTGAGCCACAGAATCCCAGACTGGTTTGGGTGGGAAGGGACCTCAAAGCCCATCCAGTGCCACCCCTGCCATGGCAGGGACACCTCCCACTGTCCCAGGCTGCTCCCAGCCCTGCCCAGCCTGGCCTTGGGCACTGCCAGGGATCCAGGGGCACCCACAGCTGCTCTGGGCACCAGTACCAAGCCCTGCCCACCCTCCCAGGAAAGAATCCCTTCCCAATACCTAATCTAAATCTCCCCTCTTTTCAGATTAGGGCCATTAACTGAATTTTCCAGGTGTACTCAAAAACACATCTGAACCTACAGCTCTGTCAGAAACCTCTTCTAGCAGCAGCACCTGTGGACAACATCACCTGTGCTCACTGGGCACAGCCACTTCATCACCTCAACCTACAAACCCTGCACATTCCCCCAGCTCCATGCAGGAGAAGACAGACCAGGAATCACCTGCACCATCACTCCCAGCTCCCACAGGACTGCAAATAATAATCTTGGATTATTTGTGCTTCCCAGTCTGCTGCCAAAGCCATCCCAGCACACCATGAAGGCATATCAAGGATGCTGCAGACCACTCCTCAAGGCACCACAAGGAGCTGTCCAAGAACCCTGTTTAGGAGTTGCTCCTCCTGCAGCCATGCTTGGTACCTGGCCTGGTCTAAAAATTTACACAATTAAACTACAGAAATACTTACCTGGGAGCTGTGCACTATTGTGCCAAGGGTGGTTTAGATTGGATATTAGGGAAAATGTCTTTACAGAAAAAGTTGTAAAGCACTGGAATGGGCTGCTCAGAGTGGTGGTGGAGTTACCATCCCTGAAGTGCTCAAAAAACACGGATGTGACACTTGGGGACATGGTTTAGTGGTGAATGTGGTGGTTCTGGGCTGATGATTGGATCTGATGATCTTAAAGGTGTTTTCCAGCATTAATAACTCCATGAGTTTATGATTTCAGACATCTGACAAAGCACCAGCACCTGCCCTGGTCACTGACACAAACCAGCACCTCTCCAACTGAACCCATGGCTGCTTTGCAACTCAATTCCAACCCAAAGTATCTTCTGCCATTGAGGTGAGAAAACTGAGCACAGAAGGAGTCTGGGTGGTTTTATTTTAGGCTCTCTTATTTCTGAAATTACCACAGTACTTCATAAATCACCAGGATATCCCAGCTGCAACATCACACGGACAAGTTTTACTAAAATCTCTAGAACCCTTAGGTGGGATGTCACACCATGACACACTCCATTCTATCTTTACCACCCAGAGCACCAGATGAATTTCATAGCAATTAAGCAGCATCTCACTTTGGGGACAATTTTTTTTTTTCCAAATCTTCATTTATTTTCCATTTATTTCTGGGCTGAACATCACCTGTCCCCACCCAGCAAGCCTAGTTCTCAGGACAGGAGCAAGCTTACCCAAATACTAATTAAGATTCAAATTATAAGAGAGCAAACCTGACACCCTAAACACTCAAAGCAGCCTAGAACAAGTGTGGTTTGCTCTTAAAGTGAGAGAAAAGGGGGAAATCTGAAGGGGGAACTTCCAGTAACATGAGCACTTAGGAGAAAAGCAATAGTTTGAAACTGTTTGGAGTGAGGCTCCCTTTGCCAAGCACCACTTCCAGGTACAACAAGGAACCAATTAAAGTTGGCTCCATCTTGCTGGTTTGTTTCAGTGACCAGGGCAGGTGCTGGTGCTTTGTCAGATGTCTGAAATCATAAACTCATGGAGTTATTAATGCTGGAAAACACCTTTAAGATCATCAAATCCAATCCTCAGCCCAGCACCACTACAGTCACCACTAAACCATGTCCCCAAGTGCCACATCCATGTTTTTTGAACACTTCAGGGATGGTAACTCCACCACCACTCTGAGCAGCCCATTCCAGTGCTTTACAATTTTTTTCTGAAAAGACATTTTCCCTAATATCCAAGAAGAGGGTGGCACACATGGATTCACTGGAGCTCCCCCAAGGAACCAGCTGAATGTCAATCAGCCACATCAGATCTGCATCATCCAGGTGGAGGCGATTCCCAGCTCCACAATTCCCAGCTCCTCTGAGCTGCAAATTCTTAAATGGCAGCTCAGCCCTAAGCATTAACCACTACAGGTTATTCAGGCCCAGGCATCATTCCCAACACAGCTCTTCATGGTAGTGGATTAACCCCCAAAACACAGGGCTTCAGAAAAGATTCAGTAAAGGTCACTTTAAAATTAAAATGTTCCACCTGAAATTTGGGGCCTCAAATCATTGTTCCTTCATTTCCATCCCCAATGCTCTCACAGATTTTGGTGATCTCTGTCTGCAGGGATCAGGCAGATGAGGGAGACTATTCCTCCTCTCCTCTGCTTCCCACCAAATCAAGGGTTACTTCCAAGTGACACCAAGGGATGTGGGATTGTCCCACTCACTCCATCCCTCTGGATAAAACACTCTCATCCAAACCCTGGATGCATCCTGAGCTGGTGACCCTGAGGAGAGGCACAACACTGTCCCAAGGCTGGAAGAGATCAGGGGCAGCACTGGCTGACCACAGTGGGGGTCCTGTGCTCAGGACGTGTCCCTGAGCAGGGGGTAAAATGTGGGGTGCAGTTCTGTGAGCCCCTTTTCTCTCCTCACAGGGAGGCGCAGCAGCCCAAACCCAGCACCCTGTACCCCACTTGATGGCACATCACCCCCCGAGGCTGCAGGAGAACCCACAGCACTCCCAGGGCCATCGCTGAGGGGAAGTTTGGGGATGAGGGGCCAGGCCCGATGGAGAGCTAAGGGATCATCCCTGAAGAGGATGAAGGGCCATCCCTGAGGAACTGTTCTGAGAATAAGGAGACATTCCCTGAAGAGCAGTTTTGGGGGATAAGGGGACAGTTCCCTGAGGAGAAACATGAGAGAGCAAAGGGAGCAATCACCGAGAAGCAGTTTTGGGAGATAAAGGAGCGATTACCCGAGGAACAACATAGAGGGGTGAGGGATGGGAAGTGAGGGGGAAAAAGATGCGATTCCCGGAGAGAATATGTGAGCAATTCCCTCGGGGAATAACGGGGGGCGGGGGAAAGAGGGAGACGAGCCATCCTCGAAGGGCAATTTGGGGGTTGACAGGGTGATCCCTGACAGGAGGAGGAGGAGCGATGCCTGAGGGGCACTTCTGTCAAATAAACGAGCGATTCCCTTTATCAGTGTGGGGAGAGTGAGGGGATGCCCCCAGGCCCATCGGACCGGCCCCCACGACCCTGCCGAAGCCCGGGACCCGCGTCCACCCCGCAGGGCCATGGGGCTGGGTACCCCCACACCCCTCATCCCTCATCCCTCCCGCATTCCCGGATCCCCACGCGTGGGACCCCCGCGCCCCCCGCCCCACCTGTGCGCCGGGATGCGCTGGGAGCCGCGGCCCTTCCCCACCAGGAAGTGCACGTCGCTGAGCACCTCGTTGTTGAAGAGGAACGCGAACCGCTCCTGCACCGTCGGCTTCGTCGCCTGCCAGTTGTACACCGGCTCCCGCTGCAGCGCCCCGCCAGGACCGCCCGCCCCGCCGGCTGCCCCCGCCGCCCCCGCCGCCGCCGGGCCCCCCGCGCCGCCGCTGGCCGCCGGCGGGTTGGCGGCGCCGCTCTGGTTGTAGGTGAGGCCGGGCGGCGAGGCGGGCGCGCCGTTGGTGCAGGCGGCGGCCGCGGCCCCGTTGCCCGGCGGGGGCGGCGGCGGCTGCGGGCAGGAGGAGGAGAGGCCGCCGGGGCCGCCGCTCCCTCCGGCCGCCATCTTGTGCGGCGGGGCCGCGGGGGCGGGCGGCGCGGGGCGGCGCTGCAGCAGCACCAGCACCAGCAGCGGCGGGCGGGACACGGCGGCAGGCGGGACGGGGACGGGGGCGAGGGCCGCGGAGATGTCGGCGGTGGCGTCGATGGCGGTGGCGTCGATGGCGGTGCGGATGCAGAGCGCCGGGCAGCAGCGGCGCATGGGGCGGGCGCCGCCGCCGGCCGGGCACGGGGGAGCGGCGGAGGCGGCGGCGGGGCGGGGAGAGGGCGTGGGGCGGCGGGCGGGGCCGGCACGGAGGGGGAGGATGGAGGGCGATGCGAGGGGGAATGAGGAGGTGATACCTGAGGGGATAATCCCTGAGGGGGCGATCCTTGAGCAGGATGAGGGTCCATCCCTGAGGAACACTTTTAGAGATGAGGGGGCGATCCCTGAGGGGGCTGAGGGGCGATCCCTGGAGGATCTTTTGAGGGTAATGGGGCATTTCCCTGACGAGCAGCAGAGGGGAGCAATCCCTGAAGGGCACTTTTGGGGCGAGAGGGGTTGGGACCCTGAGGAACCAGTGTGGATGAATGAGAAAGGCAGTTTTGATGGGCGATCCCTGGAGACAGTTTGGGGGATGAGGGGACGATCCCTTAGGGAGAGTAAGGGGATGATCCCTGAAGGGCTGATCCCTGAAAAGGATGGGGACTATCCCTGAGGGGCAGTCTGGGGGACAAAGGGGGCAACCCTTGAGGAGATGAGGATCAGTCCCTGAGGGAAAGTTTTTGGAATGAGGGGCTGATCCCTGAGGGGAATAAAAGGATGATCCATGAGGGAATAATCCCTGAAGATGATGAGGGGCCAAACCTGAGGGACAGTTTTGAGGCCTGGAGCATTTCCCTGAGGAGCTACATGGAGGGAGCGGCAAGAGGAGCAATCCTTGAGGGATTTTTGATCCCCAAAATCCTTGAGTTTTGGGGATGAGGGAGTGATCCCTGAGGGGATAAAGGGATGATCCATGAGAGAATAATCCCTGAAGATGATGAGGGGCCAAACATGAGGGGCAGTTCTGAGGCTTGGAGCATTTCTCTGAGGAGCTACATGGAGGGGGTGGCAAGAGGAGCAATTCTTGAGGGGCAGTTTTGGGGATGAAGGAGCGATCCCTGAGGGGGAGTAAAGGAATGATCCATGAAGGAGTAATCCCTGAAGATGATGAGGGGCCAAACCTGAGGGATAGTTTTAAGGAAAAGGGAGCATTTCCCTTGGGAGCAATGTGGAAGGGACAGCAAAAGGAGCAATCCTTGAGGGGCAGTTTTGGGGATGAGGGAATGATCCCTGAGGAGGATGAGGGCACATCCCTGGCGTGGAAGGAGGAGGAGCAGGGAAATGGGAATGATTTCCCGAGGAGCAATGAGGGGGGCAGGGGGTGAGGGAAGCAATCCCTGAGGGGCAGTTTTGAGGGATAAGGTTCCCTGAGGAACAGTGTGGAGGTGACAGAAGCAATCCCTGAGAACCAGTTTGGAGATAATGGTGATTCCCCAAGGAGCAATGTGAGGGGGTCAAAGGGGAGCAATGTCTGAGGGGCAATTTTGAGGGATAAGGGGAGCATCCTGTGAAAGGGGTTATTCTGAGGAGGATGAGGGAGCCCAGAGAGCAGTTTGTGAAGGGATGAGAAATGGGGATGCAATTCACAGAGAAGATGTTGAGAGTTAAGGGGCTGAAGGGGGTCAGTGCTGGGGGTGAGGAGCCAGGGAGGTTTGGGCCTTGTGGAGGTGAAGGTGAATTGGGGGTTTTCCCTTCATGAGCTCACACACCAGCCGTTCCTCTGCAGCAGACCCAGGCCTCCAGCAGCCCCAGGCCCCTGCTTCATGCCCAGCAATTCCTCACAATAATCAGGGTTACTGACTGCTGCTGACACGGGCCTGGAGCACCCCATTACCAGGCCCACCACAGGCATTACCCTGCACAAACCCGGGAGCCACAGCACCCTGATCCCTCACCTGGTCGTGCCCTGCTGCTCCTGCTGGACCTGCTCAGCCACAAACCACTGGCCAGTGTTGTCCCCACCGATGGCATCTCCTTGCCAGGCAGTGTGAGGTGGAGATGGTGCAGGGGCAGGAGGCGGCTGCAAAGCAGAAGATTAATTAAGAGGCTGTGCCACTGCCTCGCTGTGATCTCAGTAACTGAACCGTTAAAGTGATTTATTCTTTGCAGGGTAATTACATTCCCCCTCTCTCTGTTATCTCCCCTGATCTGTGCTGCACACACACCCAGGCAGGAGCAGGGCGTGTGGTCAGTGAGCCCATGTGTCAGAGGGGAGATGGCCTGGCTGCCCCTCCTGCCTCCTGTGCCTTGGTGTTACAGCTTCTGTAGCACACAGAGACATGCTGTCTGTGTGGATTGTGTGCTGTCTGTGTGGATTGTGTGGATTTAACACTTCCAGACCCTCACACAGCTCTGCCATCTCCCCATGAGCCACTATGGCCAGACACAGCAGTGCTGCTACTCCACTGATTTTGACTAAAAGTCCAGCCTGGCTTTGTATTGTGTTATCAATACCCATTTCTGCTGCATTCCGTGCTGTCATGTTCCCTGCTGCGTTTTTAAAGGTGCATTTCACATGCACTAGTTTGGGAATCTCCTATGCAGAGCTCTTGTCCTAACAGTCTCAGGGTAGGCAGGAATGAGTAAGAGCCTTTAAAATCACAGAACCATAGAGTCATTAATATAAGAAAACATTCTTAAGATCAAGTCCAGCATCACCCCCATGCTCACCAATAAGCCATGTCACCACATTTTTTTGAACACTTCCAGGGCTGGAAACACAGCATTTTCGAGTATCTATTTAGAGTATTAGAAATAGTATTTTTCAGAGGAACAATCCTTTTTCCTGTGAAATCTTTCATTTATTAATAATAACCAGGCATTCAGTACAGCCGTATTCTCTCTTAAAACGCTGCATCCTTTCCTCTTTAGCACCATTTCCTCGGCGCATCGCTCCCCCCTTTCTGGCCCAGCTGCTTGCACAGATTTCAGCGTCACGCTTTTCCCTCGGGGCCCTGCAGCCTGGCTCGCTGCTCAGGCCTGTCCTGCTTGCGGGTGCTCCTTTCGGGCCGCAAACATTAGAGGGAGCTGGAGACCCGCGGCGCCCGGTGGATGGCTGGACGCGGCTGAAGGCTGGCAGGAATGGCCTGCAGGCACGTCCCGAGCGCCAGGGGGTCACCGGCTGTGCCATCCCACACGTATCCAGCTCCAGGAGTGCCACTGAGGGACGTGCAGGATCATCCAGCCCAGCCCATGGGCTGAAGTTTCTTCAACACAGCATTCTCTGCTCCAAAATCTCAGCAAATTCATCCTCACAAACTGTGGTGTGCCTGGCAGGGAGGATGGTGCTTCTCCATCATCTGAAGAAGGGATTCCACATCCATTCCTGCCCTGCCTGGGAGGTGCAGGATCATCCAGCCCAGCCCGTGCTGCTGGTGGAGGCTGAGTTTCTTCAACACTGCTCCAAAATCCCAGCAAATTCACCCTTGACAAACTGTGCTGTGCCTGCCAGGGAGGACAGTGCTTCTCCATCACCTGAGGAGGGGATTCCACATCCATTCCTGCCCTGCCTGAGAGGTGCAGGATCATCCAGCCCAGCCCATGCTGGTGGAGGCTGAGTTTCTTCAACACTGCTCTAAAATCCCAGCAAATTCATCCTCACAAACTGGTGTGCCTGCCAGGGAGGACGGTGCTTCTCCATCATCTGAGGAAGGGATTCCACATCCATTCCTGCCCTGCCTGGGAGATGCAGGGTCACCCAGCCCGTGCTGCTGGTGGAGGCTGAGTTTCTTCAACCGTGCTCCAAAATCCCAGCAAATTCATCCTCACAAACTGGTGTGCCTGGCAGGGAGGACGGTGCTTCTCCATCATCTGAGGAGGGGATTCCACATCCATTAAATCTTCCAGCACCACCAGCTCTGTGCTGTGCTCCCTGTGCCAGCCCTGCCACCCTGCATCTGACACATCCTGGTTATTCAGCCCTTGGTAAAGTAAATCAGGGTGATTTGTGTTGTGGCAGGAGCCAGAGGCTTAACTCAGCACCAGTGTAAGGAAACACAGCCATGGATCTCAGGGATAATGGATCTGTGTGGGACACTCACCCTGGTGCTGTGAGATAGGGTGATGGCTTTGCTGCACAACCCAGCACGGTTGATCAGGGGTGTGTTAGACCAGAGGAATAAAAAGAGGAGTGTCATACACAGGAGACTTGACCATCCCAAAAATAAACCTGGGAACCAACACTCCTATAAAAGGCCTGGCGTCATTATTTCTGGGTCTGGTAGCCAACAGATTCCTTCAGAGATCAGGCACTGGGCAAAGGCAGCGCTGTTTTAGCTGGGCCATTCACAGGGTGAGCAAAAGCCTCACCCCAGAAGTGATGCTGGGCAGGGAAATCACAGCTGGGGTTCAGCTGGTGGGATGAAGGCTGACCCCATCCAGGGTCTCACAAGGCTACAAGCAGCTGGAATGAAACCAGTGGCACCAGAGTGCTCAGAGTTGGAGAGCAGAGAATATCTGGCCTTTCTTCACCTCATGGAGACAGAAAACACATTTAGAATGTGTGCTCCAAGCAAAAGCTGGAAATGTGTGCTCCAAGCAAAAGGCAGGCAGATGCAGCTCTCCCCTGGCCGAGCAGCTCACCTCAAAGGAGGCATTTTAGGATGTAGGAAGCTCCGAGGGAGACTGCATGGCAAAGACAGAGATATCCAGGTGTGAGCCAGAGGAAGGCAAAGTGGGACCTGCCAAACCCTGTACCTTAGCACAAAACCCTGATCTAAACCTCCAGCCAGGTGAGAAGGTGACTCAGGAGGCCCAGGGGCCACTCCAGGCACGGGCACAGCTCTCCTGGGTTTGGGGAAAACCTGACCCTGCTCTGCTCCTGCTGGCCAACCACAGCTCCCATTGTGCAATGCCACCCAGAGCTGGAATCCTGTGGCAAAGCCAGACCTGCACCCATGGCTCTCCAAAATTCACACTTCACCATCCAAAACCACAAACAAGGCTCACCAAGGCCTTCAGACAGTGGAGGAATCAGACATGCCATGCTATGCCAGTGCCACCCAGGCTCCTGGTGCAGAGGGAGCAGCCACAGGAAACACAGGCAGAGCCAGACCTGTGTGCTGGGCTCTGCACATCACTCACTCCCTGAGATGGCTTCAGAGGGAGAACCTGCACACACCAGTCAAAACCACACCAAAATGGCACATCCTACCAAAAACCACCCCAGATGGCTGGTTTGGGTTGCCTGGATAGGAGACACAACTCTGCAAAATGCACTGGAGTTCTTTCTGTCTCTGCCCCATCCCAGAAAACATTTTAAAAGCACAAAAAGGAATTATTTTTTTTTTATCCAAAGCAGCTGTTTTGCATCAAAACACACTTCACACCTTCCACTCCACATTGCCCAGCGTGGGTTTAGGGTTCACTGGTGGTTCAGGAGAGCAGTCTGGTCTGAGGGAATGTGTGTTACTCACTCCAGGATGGTTTTTTGGGCAGATGTTGAATCAAAATGTTGGCTAATCACCCAGGTCATCATTTGTCCCCAGCAGAGCTGGGCTCAGACCCAAAATACTGAGGACACTTCATCTTTGCTGCTGCCCAGGTGCCTCAGTGCCCTGGGCTGAAGGCAGATGTGACCCCACCAGTGCTGCAGCCACTCAGATCCAGCCATGACCTGACGGCTCTGTTAAATCCTGAGGCCAGGCAGATGGCACAAAGCCACCACATCACCCAAAGCCTGGCTGTCCCCTCCATCAGCCAGGCCACCCTGGGGCTCTGCAGTGGCCCCTTCCCTGTGGGCCAGCGTGGGTGCTGCTCCTGCTGTGGGGCTTTTCTCCAAGGCAAATCCACACCAGGGTATTTATAGCGCCCTGATCCCGCCGGAGCCTATTTTGGGCTGGTGCTCAGGCACCAGAGCAGCACAGGTTATTTTAACCCAGCGCTGGGTTATTTTCAGAGCTGCCCTTCTCTGCACGTGCTCAGGAATGGTTTCCAACTACCAGGCGCTTTCTGGGCTTGGGGAAACTGGGGAAGGGGGAGAAGAGGGACCATGTGAAGGAATTTCAGGGATTTAAAGTTAAACCAACATCTGCAGCAAAGCTGCACACCTGTCTGGGATCCAGCTGGATCCTTTGACACACCTGTCTGGGATCCAGCTGGAATCTTGGAAGGAGGATTGTCTGCAGGACACCTCTTGGGCAAAAGGCAGGAGAGGAAAGATTTCTGAAGCACGCAGCTGAGGGCCCAATGATGGTAAAACAACACGCAAGAGAGGAAGAAGAGCCAAGAGCTGGATACTCCTAAAATGTCCAGGGTCACCAGCTGGCCCCAGAACCCAGGAGGGAGCAATGGCTTTGTTCAACAGAGGCAGGAACAGCACCATGGGATGAGACATGCTCCTCATCCTCAGCACGGAGGGAACTCCAGCTCTGTTCTCACCACATGCCATCCTGGAACAGCCAGGGAAGGGAGACTCCTGGGGCCAGCCTGTCCTGATCCAGATGCTGCAAGGAGCAGCTGCAGCATTTACCAAGCAGTGAGCCTGGATTCTCAGAGCTGGGAGCAGCAGCTGGCCCATGGCAGAGCCCACAGCCCATTCCCCAAAGCTGGGGTGCCATGGATGGGGTTCTGCCAGGGCAGCAGCACCATGGCAATAACATCCAGGGGGATCCAGCTCCATCCCCCAGCATAGCAGCAGGGCTGGAGAAGTCAGGATTTACAATTTTTATTTTAAATTCCACAAGGTCTTGCCTTGTCCATGTAAGAAAGTTCAGCAGGGCCTCTACAGCCTTTTCCCCACATCCTGATCCCCAGCCTCCAGTCCCCACTGCCTTCCCTATGCCACCACACTTTCCTCTTGCCTCAGTGTCCCCCTCTGCCCTCTGGAGGGTGAGGGGGATGTGCCAGGAGTATCTCTGGGGGTGGCAGGGCAGTCCTGAGGCCACTGGGTGCAGCTGGCAGGGAGCAGAGCCCTGCCCCTGACCTCCAGCTCCCATTGGGATTGTAGGATCACACCATCCACTGGGACAAGTGAGTCAGGGCTGAGCCTCTGCCAGCCCCTATTCCTGGCCTCCCACCCCCTGGGCCAGCAGCAGGCTGGGAAGGAACAAGTGAGAGCTGGGAAGGAACAAGTGAGAGCTGGGAAGGAACAAGTGAGAGCTGGGAAGGATTATGGGGAGAGGAGCCCCTGGACAGAGCAACACCCAATTCCCCGACCCCCCCATCCATCCAACATGCCCCAGCTGCCACAGCCACCTGCCCACCATATAGGTCTCAATGCATTTT
This sequence comes from Melospiza melodia melodia, assembly GCF_035770615.1. Classification (NCBI taxonomy): domain Eukaryota; kingdom Metazoa; phylum Chordata; class Aves; order Passeriformes; family Passerellidae; genus Melospiza; species Melospiza melodia. The sequence continues at coordinate 27,206,626 of NC_086200.1, forward strand.
TATTAAATTCTTACAAAACAGAATACAAAATTCTGGCATCAACAATTGTTATAAAGGAAAACTTCAATTCAGCTGTATCAGATCACCTGGTACATACAGTAAAGTGCTTCTTTTTGTGTGTTTGTTTTTTTCTTTTTTTGTTTTTGTTTTTTTGTCTTTTTTTTTTTGTTTTTTTTTTTTTTTAATATTTTCATTTTAATTTCCCAGCCAGCCCCTGAGCAGAGGCCGCTGTTGCACAAACCAACAGTGCGTTAACGTGACTCTTGTTGAACCAGCTTTGGCAGTCTTCATCAATTGTAAAGTGGAGAAAGTTTCTCCTGGTTTGATAAAAAAGAGTTAGCTTCACAGTAAACATTTCTAACCAGTTCTAAGTCGAGTTAGTTGGCTGGAGGAAGGGTGGGGGGGGAAGAGGAGGAAGCAAAAACACTTAACATTTCCAGCTTAAAAAAAAAAAATAATTTTGAAGTTGGTTTCCAAGATAGATGCTCTATGGGGGGGAAAGTTTGGAAAGAGGAAGAGGAGGAAGAAGGGTGCTGGGGTCGCTGGTGCTGGACCACGGGAGCATCTGTCTGGAAACCGCCCCAGGAGCAGTGCTGGCAGCGGGGAGGGGACGTCTGGCCCTGGCACAAGGGTGTCCCCAGCCATGCCTGCCCTGCCAGGGTGGGTGCCCAGCGCTGCCACCAGCCAGGCTGGAGGTTTTCCAGTCCATCCCAGCTCTAGGTGCATTTAAAGATTCTCTACCAATGCACAGACCTGAGGTCACCCCCAGTACCATGCCAGGGGTGCCAGGGCCACACCAAACCCCACCCAAAATACAAATCCGAGCCCAGGCCGAGCTCGGATGCTCCCAGCACATCCTCCAAGTCCCACAAACTCCCACAGCATCTCCTGGCTGCACATCCCCGGCCAAGGACACCCACGGGACACAGGCAGGGTCACCCAGGCCTTCCCCAGAGTGTGTGGGGTATTTATATATAGAGATATAAAAGAGATCGCTCTTATGCGTCGGGGAAAAGGGGAAACTCAGTTTGCCAACAAAAACAGCACGGGGGACAGATAAATTTTGGAGACATCCCCCTGCCATCCCCTTCCCATGATTTTTTTTTTTTTAAAAAAAGGCTGCAGCGTGCAGCATCAACGATAGCTTCACAATACCAGCTCAAGGCATCGCGTACTGTACATCATTCAAGTATTTCTTAATATAAGACAACAAGGAATTATCTACAACTGATAAAACAAAATAAGCTATAAAAAGTAACAACGTACAATCAAGATGGATTTTTTTTTTTTCTCTGTTAAAGGAGGCCTCTCCAGGGTGTCCTGGTGCCTGTGGGGAGGGTCTCCCCTCACCACTGCCTTGCTCCTCCCCACCCAGCACAGTGGGACTGGGGACACACAGGGGAGAGGGAGATCACAAGTGCGAGGCAGTTTTGGGGGTGGGATGGGGATGGAGTCACCCTCCCCAGCCCCCCTGGGGCAGCAGAAAGGCTGGGAAGGGTGAGAGAAGATGGCCCCTGCCCTAAACTCCATCAACACCCGAGATCATCATCCCCCAAGATAACACACACACCTCCCTGAAACAAAAAACAACATATATTGCATAGTATTGCTGTCAGCAGTCTTAAAATAAAAAGGAGAACTTTCTTTTCTTTTTTTTTTCAGAGACAGCGACTGTCTTCAGCTGAAGACCCAGGGAAGTCTGTTCCCCAGCTCAGAGCTCCAAACCCTCACCTGTGCACACAATGGGCCGAGGCTGCTTTTGCAAAATATAAAGCTCAAAGCACTGAGTCAGAAGGGACAGGAGGAAGGTGTGAAGGGGGCACTGCCTTCCCAGTGGGATGGGGGCTGGCAGCAGGCACAGCTTGGTGGCACAACCCCAAGCAGTGCCTGTGGCAGGGAGCAGGGGGTGTCAGGGGGATCTGGAGGCCGGTCTGGCCCTGAGCTCCCCTGGACAGACTCAGAAATCAGCCAAGGGCCTCGCCCCGACTCAGCATCCCGAGTCCTTCCCGCCCCAAACAAACTCCAAGGAAAGGGCAACGCCGTGCATGGCTGGACACACGTGAGCAGGGATGCACGTGCATGACCACCCACACCAGCGCTCTCCCTGCTCAACACCCTTCTGCTCTGACCCCAAACCTTCCAGCCCTGCATCCTGAGCTGTCCCCAGGCTGCTCCCCTGTGCCCTGGCCTTTGGCTGCTGCCACCAGCCTGACTGCTCACCCATTGGCACCCCCGGGGCATTGGGCACCCTCTGTGCCCCCCAACCCTCCTGCCACGGCAGCCTCGGGGCCAGCCTGAAGCCACGGCAGGTCTCACTGTCCTGCAGCAGGTCCTGATGCTCTTTAAGGGGGTCCTTGCTTTCCACAGAGCACACAACTCCCAGAGAGTGTTTCTGACTGCTCTGGCCACCCTGAACACCTCATGCCCCATGCACTTCCCCAGGGGCACAGCCACCAGCCCTTCCAAAACCCAGGGTGCAACACCTGACCTGGCACAAGAGCACAGCCCTGGATGCCCACGGGGAGCCGCCAGCCGGAGCGTGGGAGGAAAGGAAGACATCTCTCTGTGCCCTGTAGAGAAGCACAGCTGGCAGTTTAAAACCAACAGTAATTAAAAAGGAAAGGAAAAAAAAAAAAAAAAAGGGGCAAAAAGAAAAGGGGTGATTAGCTTATTCTGGAAGCAGGATGCAGAGGAGAGAAGGTGGGTTGGGCGCTGCTCCCTTGCTGGCACCATCTCTCCCCAGCCTGAGCTGTTCCCTGCACTGTGTCCCCCTGGAGCTGAGCTGGGGACACCCCCAAGCACAGGACAGAGGGGCTCCCCACACCTCCCAGACCCCCAGGAAGGGGTTTTTGTGGGATCTGCCCCAACAAGGAGAGAAACCTGCAGCTCCGAGGGGAGGGACGAGGTTAAAACGCAACTCCCGCTGTTGAAAACGCGACCGAGGGTCTTTTGTTCACAGTATGAAATGAGCTGAAATCGTCAAAGCAGCCGCGGATACAAAGAGTCCTTTGGTGTCAGGGAGGGGGAAAAATGTCAGAGGAGAAACCGAGAGCTGGGAAACAAAAGTCCGTGTGTCTGTCAGATGTCCTTGAGCGTGCCCTGGGTGAAGCAACCTCACACTTGATTTAATACCTTTAAAAAAAAAAAGATCTTAAACAAACTCTCCCACCCCCAGACCTACAAGATCAGCAAAACCTTGGAAACCAGCCACAGGGACGAGTCCTGATCTTGTCACTAGCCAGAAACTGTGGGGTCAGGGAGGGAAAGGGGAAGAAAGAAAGGAGGAGAAGGGGGGACATGGGGTACAGCAGGTGTGAGGGGCACCACTCAGGCTTGGTCGGCCACCAGGACCAGCGGGGCCACCAGGTGCTGCCCAGAGGCCACTGCCTTGGCCAGGCTGCTCTTCTGCCGCCGCTTGGCCAGCTTGGACTCAGAGGGAGGGGAGAGCTGCATGGCCCGTGAGGTAGCTTTGATGATGATGGGTCGTGCTTCCTCCTCCGCCTCCTCCTCCTCGTCCTCGTCATGCCGTGTCAGCTGGCGGTTGACAGCGATGGCCTCAGCAGCAAAGGAGGTGAGCTCTTTGGCACTGCTGTTCCTGCAGGGGAGGCACGGATCAGGGGGCTGTGGGGGGCTGGAGGGAGATCAAACATCCAGGTGTCCCTCCTCACATGCTGGCCATGCCAGACTGGTCAGACACCAAAAATCAAACCCAAAGTGGCAGGGCTGCCCAGACACAGAGTTGTGGCAAGCCCCCAAAAAGCAGAAGGAACAGACAGTAGTGCTGAGGAGTGGAGTCAGGATTCAGGGAGAACCCACACTCACCTCTGCAGGATGATGGGGGTTGGCAGGGTATTGTCCGGGGCACACTGCAACAAAATGCAGCCAGTCAGAGCCAGGGTTGTGCAGACAGGTGTTCCCCACCCCGGATTTTGGGAGCAGAGAGTGGGGAGGGGACATCAACACTCACCCCCTGCACCCAGGGGTGCTCCAGGACCTGGGCTGCGCTGAGCCGCTTCTTGGCATCTCTCACCAGCAGCTTGGAAATGAGGTCTTTGGCTCCAAAGGAGATGTGTGCCCAGTCCTTGTCAGGAAATTCATACTTCCCCTCCTGGATGCTCTCAAAGAGCATGTTCTGAGCAGGGGGAGAAACAACAGGGCCTCAGCCAGGAGTGCTGCAGCCAAACTGGGGGTGGGTTTGGGTGCTGCTGGCTTCCCCACTCACCTGGCAGGTGTGGCACGCCTCACCCCGGTCCCAGCCGCAGTCAGAGCCACAGTGGCCCACAAAGGGGGGGTACCCACTCAGCATGATGTACAGGATGACACCCAGGCTCCACAGGTCACAGCGCTTGTCATAGATTGAGGCCTCCTCGTTGAAGGCTTCCACCACCTCTGGGGCCATGTACTCGGCTGAGCCACACTGTGGGGACAGGCAGGGTGAGCCCCAAGGGAGGGGACAGACAGGGCAGGGGGTGAGCCCAAGGGAGGGGACAGGGCAGGGGGTGAGCCCAAGGGTGGGACTGACAGGGAAGGGGGTGAGCCCCGAGGGTGGGACTGACAGGGCAGGGGGTGAGCCCAAGGGTGGGACTGACAGGGAAGGGGGTGAGCCCCGAGGGTGGGACTGACAGGGCAGGGGGGACTGCGAGGGTCCTGCCAGATCTCTAGGGCTGCACCTCTGAAGGGAAGGTGCTCCCCAGCTTTGCTCCTGCCACATCAGCCTGCTGGGTTTCCCACTACAGAGGATGCCACAGACCCGCCTCTCTGTGGTCACCCAACAGCAGCTGCCACCTCGAAGGAAAAAAATAATAAAGCCTAAAGGGTGCAACCCCCACGGCGCAGCACAGCCGGACCCACAGGACCCACAGCATTGTCACCGCCCAACCGGCTCGGCCGGACAGCCCCAGCGCCTGGGAGCGGCCACGGGACTCGGTGGGACGAGCCTGCAGTGCCTGTTCCTGCTCCCCGGGCCGCCACGGGCGGAGCCGCCGCGCAGGATCCGGGGCGGGAGGAGTTAACCCGTGCAGGGAGAGGCAGAGCCAGCGGCCCCATTCCCCTATCGCTCCAGGGACTCTGGGGCTTTCCAGCACATGACCCGCAGCCCACACAGGCCCCGTGACCAGGGCAGAAAAGAGCTGCAGCCAGCAGATAATCGCCCCGTAACGAGAGAGGCCTCCCGACGAGGGGCCGGCCCCAGCAGCTGATGGCACCGCAGGAAAACAACCCCGCAGCCCGATCCCGGCTGAGAACGGGGAAACTCGGGACACCCCCGAACTCGGACCCGCCCCGGAGGCGGCGTTCGCGGGGAAGGAGGGGCTGGGGTGTCCTGGCTGTTGTGCTCCCCGCATGGGCTCGGCTCTGCCCTCCCCGGCACGATCGCACCCAAACCCGGGCTGCGGGGCGATACCGTGCGGGGGCACCTGCGGCTGGCGATAAGGGCGGCGCGGCTTTCTGCGGGGGATGGCATCCGTGCGACACGGGGACACCCGGAGCTCTCGGGCTGCCCACCCCGCACCGCGGAGGCTCAGCCCCTCTCCCTCGCCCACGAACGGGGAGCCGCGGCCCCCAGCCCGGTGCCGCTGACCCAGTTCTCCCGGCAGGCTCGGCGAGCTCGGGCTGTTGTTGCTAAGGCTCACGGCAGCCCGGGCGCTGCGCCAGCCCCGGCCCCCCCGCGTTATGTAACCGCATCTCGCCTGCCGCGGCGGGGGGGACGGGGGACACGCTGCATCAGCGACGGCAGCGGCGAGCGGGGGGTGTCCGTGCAGAGCCCTGCTCCATTCCCTGCTCCGGGAACCCCACAGTGTCGGGGGCTGCCACGCTTACCGGGGTGAGCAGCTCCGGAGTGGAGATGGGGGAGCAGTCGCCGTTCAGTTTGATGCCACTTCCCAGGTCAAAGTCGCAGATCTTCACTGGGGAGACCTGGGGACAGAGGGGAAGAAGTGGTCGGTGACCCCCCCAGCATCCTGCAGGTACCACAGCCGGCAGCCCCCGGGGACCACAGCCGTGTTTTCAGGCCACAACTGCTCAATGCCAGGTTGTGTCATGCTTCACACCACGCTGTGCTGTGGCATATGGGGGGGTATGTGTCCCTGGCAGGACCTGGCGTGTGTATGTGTGTCCCTGGCAGGACCCTCCTGCACCCCCCCACCTGAGGAATCACCCCCCACCCCAGGCAGCACACCCTGCACCCACCCTGGCTGCTCCCCGCTCACCTGGTCTGGGCTCTCACACAGGATATTTTCTGGTTTCAGATCCCTGTGTGCAATCCCTGGGGGCAAAAGAGCCAATGAGGGTAAAAATCCCCCTCCTACAAGAACTGCTATAGTGTAAAGTCTGGGGGTGGCACAGGGACCCCTCCCTCCCCACCCCATATCACTGCCTGCACCCTGGCAAAAGGCAAAATTTGCTGCTGGCCCCGAATCCCAACCAAACTGGAGGAACAGGATCTGCACCACAAAAAGCCTTGTGATGCAGCTGGGCCTGACCCTGCGTGCTGGGACGGGCACTGTCCCCTGGGCAGAAGCACGGGGGGAGGCAGTGACACCCCTGGGAGGGCCCAGCACACCCCAGGGTGTCCTTGGTGGCACCTGGGGCATCCCAGCTCACCTTTGTTGTGCAGGAAGTGCAGGGCGCTGGCGATATCCTGCACCACCACGCTGGCCTCCAGCTCGTTGAAGTGGCGTCTCCGGTGGATGTGGGTCAGGATGGAGCCTGTGGCCAGGTGAGAGCAGAGCTGGGGCTCGTGGGGGTCCTGCTGCCCCAGATCCCCCCCACCCTGGGGCTGCACTCACCTCCCCTCATCTTCTCAAACACCAGGTAAAACCTCTCCTCCTCCTCGAAGAACTCAATCAGCTCCAGCACATTTCTGCAGAGACCATGGCGTCAGTCCAGCATCCCCCTAACACCTCCTGGGGTCCCCCCCACAGCCCCATCCAGCACAGGACCCCGGCAGGGATGTGGGATGGGAAAACTGGGCTTGCAGTGATTGAAACCACACGGCCAGGGCCCCCTGGCCGAATTCCAGGAGGGAGAGGGGCTCGCTCCTCCCTAATTGCTCACAGCCCCTCCTGGCCCGCCCCACACACAGCAGGGGCTCGGCTCGGCTCCAGCTTGGCCACCGAGGCCCTGCCGTCATGGCAAACCAGGAATGTCCCCTGGGGATGCTCCACCGAATGTCCCCTGGGGATGCTCCACCGCGGGGTCAGGGGGAGGGAGCGTGGGGCAGAGGGCGGGCTGGCTGTGGCCCATGGGTGTCACAAGCATCAGCATCAGGTCCCGGCCCACTCCCGGTGCCCAGCGTGGGGGATGCCCCCCGTACCTGTGTCCCTGGCACTGATAGAGCATCTCCACCTCCCGGAAAACCCTGCTCCGGATGTGTCCCAGGCGCTTCTCGATGATCTGGAAGGCCGAGAGGGGGAGGCTGAGCGCTGCCAGGGAGGGGCCGGGCACCGCTCACCGCTGCCCCTCCGGCGCGGGGATCGCGGGGCCGGGCGGGGCTCCGGCAGCAGAACAGGCTGTTCCCGGCGCCGGTGCCAAGCGGCAGAGCCGTGCCAAGCCGCTCCCTCCGGGGCCGGGGCCAGCAGAGCTCCATGTGACGCTGGAGCAGCACAGGGCCCTATGCCCCACTGGGCGCTGGCACGGCGGGGCCCGCTGCCCGTGCCAAGGGTGGGCAGGGGGAGACACCCCACACGGTGGGGAGGGCAGATGGATGGGTGCTGTCATTGCCCTTTGGGGCACGCAGAGCACTCCACCAGCACAGCCCTCCCTGCTGCCTCAGCTTCTCCTCTGGAGCACCCAAAGGCCCCCATGGAGCGATGGGGGAGGCAAAGCTCCCCCAGCATTTGGCTGCTTTTTGACACAGGGCCCATCCCAGAGCCCCCCGTGCCATGGCTCGGAGTGTGTGGGGTGCGGGGACAAGGGACCACCATCCCTGACCCCAAAAGCTCACCCTAATCCCCTCCAGCACCCACATGAGAGAGATCTCCCTGGAGTGAGTAGGAGCTGACCACCCTGCCCAAGTCCCCAGACACATCCTGAGTGTTAATTTAGTCTCTGGCCTGCCCTCATTGACAGAGAGGAGCGTGGCTAAGGGGGGTCACCGAGGAGCCCGAGCTGGGTGATGGCAGAGGTCAGTGTGCCACCACCACAGCCCAGCACTGCTGCATCCCTGCCCCTCTCCCTTCTCTCCAGCCCATAAAGCTGCAGTCCTGAGCCAGCACTGATGGTCCTGGGAGCTGGGAGAGCCCCAGGAGGGGAGGGCAGAATGGAAACTGAGGCAGGGATGGGAGGACAGCAGCCCTGCAGCCCCAGCAGGGGAGCTTTACCTTCACCGCGTACTCCTTGTTGGTGATGAGGTTCACGCAGGACTGCACTCTGGCGTGGGCCCCTTCTCCCAGCACCTCCTCCTGCAGCTGGTAAACATCTGCCAGGGGAGAGGTCACCTGAGCTGCAGCCCCACTGTGCACAGCCTGGGGACACCAGGAGGGCCCAGCCCTGCCCCGGTGTCCCTGAGCAGCCCCGCTCACCTTCGAACCTGCCCGAGAAGCTGTCGGTGGCTCTGCAGCGCTTCTTCTTCTTGTTCCTTTTCTTGGCATCAGGGATGTCGATGGGTTGACTTGAAGGCATGTCTGTGCCAGGGCAAAGCCAGCAGTGTCAGTGTCAGCCATCCCTGTCCATCCACAGCTCGCCCAGCACTGCCCCCGGAGCCCTCAGACCCAGATCCCAGGGGCAGGATGGGAGGGAGGATCCTGCTGGGAGGGAGCCCCTGAGGAGCAGCCAGGACTCACCGGGACGGGGCGGGCACTCGAAGTTGAAGACGGGCTCCAGGTGGTTGGACTGGTCGAACTCCAGGTCGAAAGGGTTTTGCCCCTGTGGGAGCCAAGAGCAGGAGTGAGGTGGCAGCTGCTGGATCAGCCACCACCAGCTGCCACCCTGAGCCCAGCGTGCTCCAGCTCCTGGGACACATTCTGCTCACTGCCCCATGGTGCAGGACACCAGCCCATGGTGGGACACAGCAGAGCTCCAGGGAGAGCCAGAGGATGAGGAGGAAGGCTTTGACCACATCTCCTGATGGGGATGGTGCTGCAGGGTCACTCCTCCAGCCAGCCCCAGGCCAGCACACGGGGGATGACGAGAGGGACCGCAGCCGCCCACACCAACCCAACCCCAAATCTCCACCCAAACCTGAACCACGGTGAGGTAGGAGGGGAGGAAGAGAAGTCACAGGGCAAGACAGGCTCCAGAGCCACCCCTGCATGTCCTCCCAGCTCCCTGCAAGGTCACAGTGGCTGGAGCCAGCTCTGTGGACATGGTGTACACCAGGCTGCAGGACACCCCCGACCTGGCCTGGCAGGATCAGGCCTCACTCCAAACCCTCCTGCAACCCCGGGATCCATGAAGGGCCTGGACCGGCTCCTTCCCCCATGCTGAACCCCAGTGGCACCCGAAGGGACATGGGAACCCTCTGCCTCCTGCTCCCCTGAGCCACCCGTGGGACGGGGCAGCGCTAGGGGCGAAAGGGCCCCCTCCTCCCCAGGATTATGAAATCTGTTTGGGTGGAGGTGGCAGCTCCAGCGGCGTTCCCAAACCCGCCCGGTGCCCGGGCCGGCTGCCAGCCCCAGCACGGCCAACCCCGGCCACCGGCAGAAACACCCAGAAGGCTCCTGTTTACTGCAGCCCTGGTGGGGCCGGGGGTCCCCAGCGGAACGGGGCGGGGGGGGCAGGATCACAGCAGGAGCACCCCGCACCAAGCACCACTCTGGATCTCCGGAACCAAAACTCTGCTGTGCTGCATTTTCCCAGCTTTCCTCCCCCTCAAACCCTGGATTTGGGGAGCTCAGCATCGCCCCGCAGCTGCTGCCCCCCGGGACGAGCCCCGGCAGGATGGGGGGCTCGGGGCCTCCGGGAGAGGCACGGGGGTGCACGGAGGGCAGGGGAAGCACAGGGGGGCACCGGGGGGGGGCAATAGGGGGCCGGGGGGCCCTGCCAGCTGCCGCAGCACCGCCACACAAAGGTCTGGGGGATGGGAGGCTGCGCACGGGCTCCGTCAGCTCGGCCGAGGTGTCCCCCCCGCCTCCATCCCCGGCCACCGCGGGGGGACACAAACCCCGGCCAGAGGCCACCCGAGCGGGAGCGGGGGCACCGCCACGAGGGGCGGGTCACGGGGACCCCCCCGCACCCCGAAGCTGGAGCGAAACCGAACAAAGAACCCCTCAAGCCACAGCCAGGGGGCGGCTCGGGAAGGGGGGAAGCGAATGGAGCGGGAGCACAGGGACCCCCCGCACCCCCGAGGTGACAGCGGCAGGTGGGACCGGGGGGGTGACGGGCCCGGGTTCGGGGTGCCCAGGGCATCCCGGGGCGGGGGGATCGAGCCTCGCACGGTCCCACCGGGCCGGGCCTGCGGAGCCCTGAGACCACCCCCACATCACAGCCGGACCAGGACGAGGGGGTACAGCTGAGAGGGGGGAAAGTGCAGCCAAGGCAGCCACGGGGGATCCCCAGGGGAGCTGCAGCATCCCAGCGCCCACCCGAGGCATGGGGGGAGACACTGAGCCATCCCCGGGAGCACCGCGACCTCCCGCACGGGGGGACAGGGGGGTTCCTCTGCACGGCTTGGGGGCGGCACCCCCGGAGCTCCTCAGTTCGGGGGTGTCGGGGGCGGGGCAGGAAGCGGCCGGGCCCCTCCATTCCCGGGCAGGGGATGCAGCGATGCGGGCACAGCCCGGCCCTGCCGGCACCCCGGAGCCCCCCAGAGCATCCCGGGGAGGCGGGGAGCACCCCCTTACCTTGAAGGAGCGGTGGAATCCCGGGATCTCTGATTTCTTCTGCACCATCTTGCTGCGGGGGGGAGCGGGGGGCGGCGTTGCTGGGAGAAATGAGGGGGGGCGGCAAAATTAAAAAAAAAGGGGATGGGGGGGAGGGAGGCGGAGGGACGGGCAGAGCCGGAGGGGAGTCCGGGGGTGGCCGAGACCTGCGGGGAGATGAGGCAGAGCGGGGGGGGGGTCAGGCGGTTGCGGCCCCCCCGGATCGTGCCCGGTTCCCCCCCGAGCCCCCCGGGCCGGCGCTCACCGGCGCGGCCCCGCAGAGCCGCCGCTGCTGGTGGTACCGCAGCCCGCACCGCCGCCCGCTCCGCTCCGCGCCGCTCCGCCGCCGCCGGGGGGGACGCGCCGCCCCCGCCCCCGCCGCCTTTATAGGCACGGCCGCGGCCCCGCCCCGCCCCGCCCCGCCCCCGGGCCGCCGACACCCCCCCGGCCAGCCCCGGGACGGGGACACCCCGCCGGGGACACGAGCGGGCACCCCGGGCACACAAACAGCCCCGGACAGGGGCACAGAACCCCCCCGGACACCTCCGGCACACAAACACCCCCGGACAGGGCCACAGAACCCCCCGGACACCTCCGGGGACACCAACACTCCTCCCGGGCACACAAACACCCCCGGACAGGGCCACAGAACCCCCCTGGACACAAACACCCCTACCGGGGACACACCGGGGACACAAACACCCCCGGCCAGGGTCACAGAACCCCCCCGGACACCCCCGGGCACACAAACACCCGTCCCCGGGACACAAACACCCCTACCGGCCACTCACCGGGACACAAACGTCAGCCCCGAGTACAGACACAGTCCCCCCCCTCCCTAGGCACACAAACAACCCCCCCCCGGGACACCCCAGAGCCCCGGGCACAGGGACAGCAACACCACCCCCCGGACAAAAACTCCCCCGTGCAGCACCGGGGGACACAAACGCCCCCTTGGACACGCAAACAGCCCCCCCACCCCCCCCCGGACACCCCAATTCCTCGTGGAAACACAAGACCCCCCCCCCCGGGCACTCACACTGGGGAAACAGCCTCCCTAATGGGACACCGCAAAGGACCCCCGGGACCGCCCACAGCCCCTCTCGGGCACCCACCCGGGACCTCACCCCCCCCCCCCGGATTTCCTCTGGGGACACCGCACCCCCCCTCGGGCACCCCCCTCGCTGCACCGGGGCACGCTCTGTGCTGCTCCGGGCACCGGGACCGCCCCCCCCGGTACCCTGCTGTGCTGTGGGGAGGCTGGGGACACTCTTCGGAAGGGTCCCTGCACCCCCATGCCTGGCACCCCCTGTGCTGCACCCCTTTGCCACCCCCCTGTGCTGCACCCCAAGCACAGGTACACCCCCCTGTAACCCCCCTGTGACACCCCCCTGTCACCCCCTGTGCTGCACCTAAGCACAGGGACACCCGTGTTCAGGACCTGGTGGCAGGGGAGGGGTATCCCCTGAGCCCCCCAGCCCACTCAGGTCACGAGTGGGGCAGAGCTCAGCCCGGCCTGCACCGGGGGGCGGCAGAGCAGGGGTCACGTCCCTCTGTCCCCGCGGGCCACCAGCGGCCGTGGGGAGCAGGGTCGGGAGCAGGACCCCCCTCCCGGCGCGGTGACCCCGTGGGAGCCGCTCCCCACGCGTGTGTGCGACAGTCCCGTCCTGTCCCGTCCTGTCCCCCCCGCGCCGCGTGACGCCAGCGGGGGCTCAGAGCAGACGCGCTCGGTGCGCGCAGCGGCTGCGCCGGGGCCGATGGCTGCGGCACCGCGGTGACTTCACCGCCCGCCTCGCGCATTGGCTGCGCCCGCCGCCGCCACGGCACCCCGGACCCCCCCGGCACCGACACTGGCACCTCGGACCCCCGTGTGACAGCCACCGGCACCCCCGGACTCCCCCGTCACAACCATCGGCACCCCCAGACCCCCCCCGTCGCCTCCACGGCACCCCCAGACCCTCCCTCAGCCATCGGCACCTCCGGACCCCCCCTCAGCCACCGGCACCCCCGGACCCCCCGTCACAGCCACGGCACCCCCGGAGCCCCCCGTCACCGATACCGGCACCACCAGACCCCCTTGTCACAACCATCGGCACCCCTGGACCCCCCCATTATTGCAATCGACACCTCCAGCCCCCCCTCGTCACTGCCACCGGCACCCCCGAACCCTCCCTCGCCGATATCAGCCCCCCTGGACGCCCCTCAGTGCCACAGCACTCCCAGGCCCCCCTCAGCCATCGGTACTCCCGGAGCCCCCTCACGGCCAACGCCGCGCTCAGACCCCCCCTCACTGCCATCAACACCCCTGGACCCTTCCCCTCCCCATCGGCACCTCCGGACTCCCCCTCAGCCATCGGCACCGCCCCCCCCCCCACTGCCGCAGCCCCCGGCCCTGCTCTGCCCCCCACCCTCCTCTCCCCCGCTCCTGGGGGGTGTTTGCGGGCATCTGCATTCACCCCAAATCCCGGTGCCAGCCCTGTGTGGGGTCACCAGGGTGGGCTCCTGGCCACCCCCCCCAAACCTGCCACATTCCCGCTCTTCCGGGCCCTCATGGCTCCTCCTGCTCCCTCACGCCGGCCTGGCTCTGCCCGGGCCTTTGTTTGTTGGTGCTGCTCATGAGGGCTCCCCACTTAATCCGGACTTAGGGGGGTGAGTGGTGGTGCCCCCACTGCTGGGGGGTCCGCAGGGGGACAGGGACAGTCCCTTCGCCTCCTGGGGCTCCTGAGGAGCCACGAATCCCCAAATCGTGCCCACCACCACATAGGTCATGGAGCCGGGAGTGACGGGGCAGCACAGCCGGGCCACAGCCCTGGGGCCACCAGGGGTGCCTGGCGTGGGGAGACACCCAGGGCTGGGCTGGGGGCTCACCCAGGGCTGGGTTGGGGCTCACCCGGCCCATGGGTGTCCCTGGTAAGCTGGGGCAGTGGCAGCGTGTTCACTGTGTGTGCCACGTGTGCCATGTGCTGGCTGCATGTCACGTTAGCTGTGTGTCCCCTGTGTGTCCCCTGTGTGTCCCCTGTGTGTCCCCACATGTCACCGTGCCCTCTGTGCACGCCTGGTGCGTGCTCAGTGCCCACCCCTGCTCCCTGTGTGGCCCTGGCGTGACCTTGGCGTGTTTGTCACCCCTGTGCTGGTCACACACGCTCAGTGCACACTCAAGGGGAGGTTTCCTGCCCCAGGGACACCAGGACAGGCTCCTCTTCCCAAGGCTCCCCTTCCCCGTGCTGGTCCCTGTGGAATTGGCTGGCAGGGAATGTGCACAAACTCACACACGTGTGTGCAAGGCCAGAGTGTGGCCCAGGGGTGTTTGCACGAGCACGCACACACACCTACATGTGTCCATGTGTTGTTTTGTGCCCACACACGTGTCCATCCCAGTGTGCCACCCGTGTTTCCCCCACGGGACCAGGGTTCCCCCTCTCCTGCTGGGCACAGGGTGCAGCCAAAATCCCCAAAATCCCCCCTGTGAGGCCCAGCCTGGCCCCCAGGTCCCTGCACTGGTGGCTCCTGTGCCCCTGGACAGTGGAAAGGGCGAGCACTGGCAGCTCACAGAGCACAACTCAGCCCTTTCTAATGTTTTTTTTTTTTCTCAGGGAAACACAAATTTTGATACATCTGAGCTCCCTCTCTGCTCCTGATCACATCCAGTGTCCCAGGGGTGCCAACAGCAGCGAATTCCCCACGTCCCAGTTCTGCTCTGGATGCGCTCATGGTGAACCCCCCGGCTGTGTCCCCACGGTGTCACCTGTCCCCGCACCAGGACCCCAATCTCGTGGGGTCTCCAGGAGCTGTTGGAGCCCCACACTCCAGGACCGGCCGAGGGAAAACAGGAAAGTGAGCGGGGCTGTGCCGGAAGGCGGCTATTGTTGGCCAGGGAGCGGAGGGAGCGGCGGGGCCGGAGGCATCGCGGCCACCCTGTCACCCCCTGTGCCCTGAGCCACTCAGGGGTGGCTGCTCACCCCCCTGGATGTGCCCCAGTGCGGGCAGGCTCTGCTCGGGCTGTGCAGGGCTTCCCCTCCCACCCCACTGCTCTGCCTTGGAAGGGAAAATAAATAAACTTTTTTTTTTTTTTTTTTCCATGTGTTACTTCCCCGGCCCAAGGAGGGCTCAGCTTCCCGGCCCTGGGAGCAGGAGGATTTGGAACTCTCTGGCTCTGTGTCAAATGAAAAAATCCTGCAAAAAAACCTGGAATTTCCTGCTGGGCAGAAATCGGAGGTTTGACACTCCTGGAGCTGGGGTGGGACAGGAGGGATGGGAGGGACACAGGGGACACCCTCCCCCCATGCCCAGGGCACACAGGGGCTCACGGCCCAGCTGGTTCCTGTGCTGGCGGATCCTCCATTTCCTCCTCACCCTGAAGCCACTGGGAAGTTTTGGCAGCTCCTGCCAGGCCCCCAGTGCATCCCAAATTCCCCCTGCCACCATGGGGCTCTCCCAGGGACACAGCCCTGGTCCCTTGGTCCCCATCTGTTGCAGGGACAGGGCTGGGGTGAGCCCTGTGACTTTACCCCCTCATTTCAGGGCTGTCCCCCTGCCCAGAGCTGCCCAGAGTGTCCCAGGGACAGCAGGGGGACAGGCAGAGTGAGAGGGGTCACAAGGAGGGGGATGGTGGAGTCGTTCCTCAGTTTCCCCAGCTGGAAGAGGTGTCATAAGGGGAGAGAGTAGCTTGAACCCAGCATGGAAGCTGCACAGAAGTGTGTCCTGAGGGAGGGCACAAACACACCCTGGTTTCACCCCAAAAGTCCTTGAAGGGAGGTGCCAGCTCAGTGGGGAGCATCCTCCCTCTCCATCACCCAGTCCCTGACAGCCCACACCAGCCAAAACCCAAGGGACAAGGACATGGAGGAGGTGGGATTGGGATGGGGCTTGGCTCAGGGATCTGCTGGAAAGATGGAAAAAAGTCCTCCAGGAGGGAAATCTCTGCAGCCCCCAAAACAAGGGGCAGGAGCTGCAGGAGCTTTTGGGGTTGGTGGGAGAAGGGCAGGGACAGGGCTCATGCTGTGCCACAGTGGGAGTCCTGTCTTAGCAGAGAGCAGCAAATGGGAAAAGCATTTCCAGGAGGACTTCAAACACCCCAGGCTCTTTTCACCCTCCTCCACCCTCCCAATTCCCTGGAAAGGGGGAAATGTGCAGCAGCAGCCCCAAGCCCTGCAGCTGTGTCACTCTGGGGAAGCCCAGGGACGTGGCAGGAAGAGGTGCAGGCTGGCACGTTGCACATTTTCTTAGAAGGAGCAGAAAAACTCCCAAACCATCAAAAAATTCCCCCTGCTCCCTTGGAAAGGGCACTGAAACCACAGCAGGGCCTGTACACCCTGTCAGTGCTGGCAGCCTCTGGGGTTAGCAGGGATTTGTTCACCAGGACCAAAAACGATCCTGGGGCCCCTTCTCCTGGTGAGGAGGGAGCTGCCATCCCCGTGGGGCCTGAGCAGCAGGTGCCCTGGGTATCAGTGTCACCAGGGGATGGGACATGTCCTCCCTGCTCCAGCACTTTCCCAGAAGCATTCCAGGTCCTGCCCATGTTCCTGGAGCTGCTGGCTCCCAGCCTGGCCTGTGCCATACAAGGCAGAGGGAGCACGTGCCATGCTGGTGACTGTTCCCTTGTCCCAGCAACGGCTGTCACCTCCTCCATGGAGCCCAAAACTGGAGCTGAGCAAAGCCAGGGCACGGATCAGGGCTGGGGGGCTGCCAGGGACCCTGGGGAAACTGGCTCCAGAGGCATCAGCTGTCCAGGGAACACAGAACAAACAAAAGCACATTTCAGAGCTTGGAAAGCCTCCAGTGCCCGTGCAGGGATGAGGGACAGAGGCACTGCCAGGGTCTGGGGGGCTGAGTGTGACAGGAGGGCTGTGCAGGGACACGGCCTGTGCCACCTGTGCTGCTGTTCCCCCAAATCAAAAGGTGCATCCCCAGCACCTCCTGGGGATGGGAACACTGTCCATGGGCCCCTCTGGAGGGGTCCCCCTGCTGTCTCTGGGACGGTGCCCAGGGCTGGAGGAGCAGAGCAGGGCAGAGTAAGGACATCCTTCTGTCACAGCACAGCCCAGCAATGCTGAGCAGGGAGGCGGTGGCAGGTGGGGACACCCCTGTCCTCACCCAGCAGGACATGGCTCTGGCACAGACCCCACAGACACAGGGACCATAGGAGACCCCCAGACCCTTGGCTGCTTCCCAAGGGTCCCTGCAAAGGCTGCCCCCCCTCCCCAGCTTCCCACTCTAAGCAAACCCTGATGGGACTCGTGATGGATGTGCTGAACCCTTCCACCAACCCAGCAATGGTCTGGTCTGGGATCCAGAGGGGGAAAAGGGCAGAGCCAGGCCAAGAAGTCCAGGAAACCCAGGAGGAGCAGAGTGCCCCAAGGAGCATCGATGCTGGTGAGCTCAGAACCTTGTGAGGGATTGACAGGGAGAGCAGGGGCTTTCCCAAGACTTATTTATCGAGGAAAAATGAAAGCTGTGGGTACAAAAAGCCCCCTGCACTTCTCCCTGTGAGCCAGCTTCACCCCATCCCCTGCCAGCAAGGCAGCAGTGGGTGCCTTGAGCTCTCCCTGCCTGGCAGTGTGACTGTGCCGTGGAGCAGGGACACCTCCTGAGCTGTGCCCCAAGGAACTGAGACCTTTCCACCAACAACACATCTTTGGATGAGCCCAGTGTGAGTTCCCCCTAATCTGCAGCTGGACTGCACATCTGTGATCTCCTCTGCAGGTGGGACACATCTCAGGGTTTGGGATGAGACTGAGACCCTTACTTGGAAGAGCTCCCAGGTGAGTTCCTGACAACACCCTGAATTAACACCAATGAAATCCATGCATTTAATTCCTTCAAATGAGAACCACTGTCCAAATCTGAGACTAAGACTGGACCTGGGCTGTACCTGAGGTCCATCAGGAGTTTAGGAAGCAGGGGGGTCTTGTCTGAACCTTGTACTCAACAGAAGGGTCTCTCTCACCCTTTTACATTCTCAGTCTCAGGGTAAATCACTCCAGCTCAGTTCCAACTTGATTTTCCTTAGTCTTTTACGTCCATGTAGGAAGTACCAGAGGGAACCTCATCATTGTACCCTGTTAAATCACACTTTCATAGATTCATATTAAAATCTAACAGTGTTGACAGTGACTCTTTGAGTGACCCTAAATCACTTATCTGTGACAAAGTGCTGTTGTTGGCAGGATCCTAAATCCAGATTCATGGCAGAACTGAGGCCCTGAAGCTCCTGAGGGTTCAGGGGATGGAGAAAGCCAGCAGGGGAGGATCAGAATGAGCCATGGCTTCCTGGGAGCAGCAGGAGACCCTGCTCTGAGGCACAGGAAAGGAGCATTTCCCTCGGAACATACGGCAGCCACAGCCCCCTCCGTGCTGCCAGCCCGTGCCCGCTCCAGCTCCGGGGCAGATGCCATCTGTGCTTTTTGGGAAGGGATCAGCCCTGCAGAGGGGAGGCTGCTGGAGCCCTGGGCACTCTACCTGCTCAGCCCAGGCCCTGCAGTGCAGATCTGCAAAGCTGTTCTGTGGGCTCAGCAGAGCCTTTGTGACGCCTCTGCACCCAACCTGTGCCAGGGATGAGCAGTAAAAGCACCCAGAGGTCCTGCTCAAGGCTAAACCCCCTGGCCAGGCTGGGCTCAGCTCGGGGGGCTCAGTTTGGGGGGCTCAGCACTGGGGCCACAGTTTGGGGTGCTCAGCCTGGAGGGCTCAGCACTGGGAACTCAGCCCTGAGGGCTCAGCTTGAGGGGCTCAGTTTGGATGGGCTCAGCACTGGGGCTGCAGTTTGGGGTGCTCAGCCCTGGGGGCTCACAGCTGCCTGCTCCCTGCAGCACTGCAGCTGCAGCTCAGTAAACACCAGATGAAAGCCTGGGGAGATGAAAGTGGGGCTGGGGCTGCCGAGGCAGAGGCAGAGCGAGCTGAGCTGTGGCTCCACAGACCTGTCTGGGCAACATCCTGCACTGCCGGGTGTGGGGCCGGGCTCAGCCACCTCCAGCCCTGCCACATCTTCTCCTACAAAGGTGCTTTTCCTCCTCCTCCTCCTCCTCCCTTGGATGAGCTGGTCTGGCATGGGAGGGTCTTTCCCCCAAAAAGAAAGGGGGGCTGAGGAAGGCAGGTCCCTGCAGCCCTGTGGGTCACAGGTGTCACACATCCCCAGACAGCACCCACAGCACTCCATGGGGTGTGAAAGGGGAAGCTGAGGAACAGCAGCAGGAGCTGCCCTGGCTCGGAGGGCTGACCCAGCAGCTCTCACCACCCACCAGCAGCCCCACCACAGCTCAGCACTTGGGGCCTTGCAGGTGTCCTGGTTTCAGCTGGGACAGAGCCAGTTCTCTCCCCAGGAGCTGGTACAGGGCTGTGTTTGGGATCTGGGATGAGAATAATGCTGATAACACACCGATGTTTTGGTGCTGCTCAGCAGTGCTTACCCTAAGCCAAGGACTTTGTGTGTCCCATGCTCTGCCAGCAAGGAGGGGCACAACAACTGGGGGAAGCAGGGCTGGGACAGCTGACCCAGGCTGGCCAAAGAGATATTCCACACCATGGAACAGCATGTTCTCCAGCTGAGCTGCACCCACAAAACACTGGGAGAGAGCTGGAGGATGGCCCCAGCACCTCCACTGGGCAGGGGAACAGGCAAGAGCCAGTGCTGCAGGCGGGGAACAGGAGGAGCTGCAGGGGGGAGCCCCTCACTCCCCTCCTGGCCAGGAAAACAAATGTGCATCCCCCAAATGCAGTTTTTCCCAATTTAGTCCACCAGCCTCAATGACTGCATCCCTGGCTCCTCCCCATGGTAGAGGAGCCTCTTGGCAAGTTGGTGAGCTGGAATTCCCCTCCCCTGCCCACTTCCACCTGAGTTTCAGAGCTGGGAGAACAGATCAGTGTCTCTGGGGTACAGAGACACTGCAGACACAAGTCAGGACAACCCCTGGGTCAGGCCCCAAGGCCCTGGAACCCAGCACAGAGATTGGATCAGCCTGGACCTGGCACAGGGAGAGCAGGAGGAACCCAAGCAACCCCCAGGAGCTGTGCCAGGAGCACACACCCACGGGCTCCCAGCTCCCCAGCACAATCCCCAAGGAGCCCAAACAGCCAGGGTTTGTTTTGCTGATGGGAAGGTTCTGACGAAGGTGCAGTCACGAGACGCTCGGCGGCGGCGTGTGCTGTGTAAATACAACACAATTTATTGCTTCCATTGCAGAGCACGAGTGGTATTTGTACGAGTGTCCTAACGGCAGGATGAGAAACGAGAGAGTCACGTATGTACAGAGATTCCAGGGAATGCTTTGTAAGGAAGAAGTGGTTGGTTAGTGGTGCAGTTTGGTCACTTACTGGTCCCCAATCCTAGGTAGACCCACTACCTACCAGGGGCACTGCCAAGCTCTCCTTGTGCAAGCAGCGGGTGAGGCTGGGGGGCTCTGGCTGTACAGCAGAGGTTTTGGTCCCAGATGTGCACAGCTGGATGGGATGGTGATGCTGATGAAGGGGAGAAGGCTCCATACCCCAGCAGGGAGCAGGATGGTCCCAGCAGGGTCAGCGTACCACGAGGGACAGGGAGGGAGGGAGGGGATGGAGGAGAATTCCTGGTGCCTGTCCCAGCACCTCCCCTCTGGTGGCTCCCGTGTGGATCTGTGTCCCCACGGGGACAGTGCAGAGCCACAGCAGGGCTGTGTGTGCAGAGCTCAGCTCAGGGCTGGGCTGACACACGAGGGCACATTTCCAGTCCAACAGCAGCAGCCCCAGCTGTGGCAGCCATGGGATGAAGCCCAGTCCCAGCTCACTCAGAGGGAGCTCAGGAGAGCCAGGCCTTGGGGACAGGTGGGCACAGAGCAGCTCTGCCCCAGACCCAGAGTCACAGCCAGTGGAAGAGGTGCTGGGGATCCATGTACACCAGTCCTGTTCCCTGCCTCCAGGGGTGGGAAATGTGGATCCCAAGGGAGGCACTGCTTCCATGGCAGCACCAGCCCCATGACACAGCTCTGTGTGCAGTGTCTGGCTCAGCTCACTCAGGGCACACAGAGGAGGCAGCTCAGGCAGCTCTTCCCCGCTCCGAGAGCCAACATTCCCATCAAGTGGCCCACAAAATATTTTCTTTCTTTTTTATAGAAATTACTATAAAAAATTAGTTAATCTAGAGCATCTTTAAAAAAATATTCCTGCAGTATCACAGTTTTACATTGAAACTCATTAAAAATATATAATTTCTTCAACAAAACGTCTCTGTTCTCCCCTTGAATCACCTCTCCAGTCTGGGGCTGGGGGCTCGGAGTCCTCGAGGGGGTGCCGAGGTGGGAGCAGGAGGGTCTGAGCTCAGTGGCACATCCTGGAGGTCATTTCCTTCTGGGAAAGGGACAGACAACACAAGGGACTGTGAAGGAGGATGCAGGCTCCCAGGTGAGGGTGCAGATAAAACCCCCTTGTTTAGCTGTCAGTATCACTCCTGTTGGGTACTGACAGCTGGGGGTGACCCTGCTGCCCACAGCTCCAGTTTGGGCAGGGCTGTGTTCCCCCCACCATTCCCAGCACATCCCAGTCACATCCTGACTCCCAGGTTCCTGACACTTACACTGCAAGGCCTGAATTTGGACAACCAGCTTTAGAAGGGAATCATGGAATCCTTAAGGGTTGGAAAGACTCCCAAGACCATCAAGTCCAACCATTACCCCACCACTGCTGTGTCACCACTAAACCATGTCCCCAAGTGTCACAGCCACATGTTTTTTCTAGGGATGATGTCTCCAACACTGCCCTGGGCAGACCTTTCCAATGCCTGTCCCACCCCTTCAGTGAAGAAATTTTCCTTTAAATCCAATATAAACCTCCACTGGCACAGCTTGAGAGTTTCCTCCTGTCCTGTCACTGGGACAAGACTGATCCCCCTGGCTGTCCCCTCCTGTCAGGAGCTGTGCAGAGCCACAAGGTCCCCCCTGAGCCTCCTTTTCTCCAGGCTAAGCCATCCCCAGCTCCCTCAGTTGCTCCAGACCCTTCCCCAGCTCTGTTCCCATCTCTGGACATGCTCCAGCCCCTCAATACCTTTGTTGGAGTGTGGGGCCCAAAACTGACCCCAGGATTTGAGGTGGGGCCTCCTGAGAAGGTTCCAGAGCCCTCTGTGACTCCCCCAGCCCTGTGCACAGACCCTGAGAGCCCCC